>NC_091057.1:31196232-31506199 GCF_000393655.2 Nicotiana sylvestris
TCAAGAGATATTAAATACACTAAGTTAAGCTTATCTCCTTCACGTGTATCCCACATGCTCGAATCTGCCCATTTTTGTGCACCTGAGGGGTGGACCTAGTTCAACAAATTTCCCCTTTTTGATGATGACAAACTCTGTGCTTTTCATAAGCTTAGGCCCTATTTCAACACAGCTCAACATCAACACAATGTTAGAAATATTTTTCCTTTTTATCACTTATCATCAAGGACCGGGTACATTAGGTTATAAACATCACTGTTCAAAGTGTAAACATAACTTGTTTAAAGCACAGCTTTTTCCCCCCTTTTGGCATCATCGAAAAGTTGCATAAAAAAGTGAGATAACCAGATTTTAAATCTTACTCATGGACATTGGGGCTACTTCAAATGCAATCATGGATTAATCATCATAGATCAAGCTAAGAATTTTAACCATCAAAGAAATATAAACAAACAGTTAGAGCAAAAATAGTGAATTTTATTGATGATTGATAAGATTCTACCACACAGCGTAAGAAGAAATAAAAATACTGAAAACATGAGCAAAAGAAACAAAACATCCCGAATTGGGTCACTGGTTGATCTACACTAGGCTAGGAGGCTTAAGGCTGGGAAGAACTAGGTGCTTGGTTTTTGACTTGGAGGAGTTTTAGCATACCTTGAAGAATGTCATCATTCTTCTCTTTTTCTCTTGCCAGATCAATTCTGAGAGCATCTCTCTTAGTCTCCACCTCAACCAACCTCTTCTTCAGCCTTTCAATCTCATCATCCTTAGACCCACTTTCTTGCACCAAGGCTCTGAACTTTCTATTCACTAGTACTTTTTCGATGAACTAGGTTCTTTAGGAGTGATCTTGACTTCATAATCGCAAGCAAGCAGAGTATTAACTCAAAAATGATTCATGTTTGTACTAACCTCCCACCTTTTCATAGGTACATTGAAATGTGAAAGCACAGTCATGAGAATGAATCCATAGGGAATGGTATGAGTTTTGGTGCCATTGATAACTCTATCAAGAAGCTGGATTATAGCTTTCAGTTACTTTCTTCTGCAGGTCTACGAGAGTTTCCTCTACAGATGAACCAGGTTCATCTCCCCAAACAACCACTGCACCTGCATCTTTGGTTAAACTCATATGAGTGGGTGAAGAATCAGCCACTCTTGTCCCCTTTCCCCTCACAGTACTCCTAGCACCATTGCTCTCCTTTTTTCCTTTTTCATTTTTACCACCAACTTCTCCAGATTCTGTAGTCTCAACACCTGCTATAGATCCTACAAATCTATTTTTCGAATTTGCAGCAACTTTAGAAATTGTCTTAGGAGAAACTTTAGAATCAGAAGATACATGTTCAGTTTCGGAAGAACCACTTTCTTCCCCCTGAGTAGCAGACTTAAAAGAATCTAGGTAGTTTAATATGGTCAGGAGTCTTGAACGTAACTGGTTCACTTGTAACGGATAAGTTCAAAAGAACTTTGGTATTTGGTAGGACTCTGCTCATGATCCAAATATAGTTATTTCAAATTATTTAGAGTGTAAAAAACATACCGTGTTATCTTGATTAACCAGGTTCTTCACTGATAATTCTCTTGTGTAAGTCTAAATTTGTCAAAATAGAGAAACTATCATTAGAGATTAATGAGTCACTTTAACACATGGCACAAGAGTATACTATGGAAAGTAAGAGACTGAGCAAGATTTAATCTAATTATACACAATTTACAAACTTTCTAATCAAATATTTTTTTTTTTTATTTTTCATTTTTTTTCATTTAACCTTGAACTGGTCCTTTTAGGTGATTTTAATCATCCCCAATTCCAACATGTTCCTCTCAAAGTGATCTCTACTTAAGACTTTTGTGAAGATGTCAGCAATTTGCTTGTTAGTAGCACAAAACTCCACAGTGATCAAGCATTTCTCATAGTTATCCCTCAAAAAATGGTGCCTAACATCTATGTGCTTAGTTCTCTTATGATGAACTGGGTTCTTTGTCATACTAATAGCATTAGTGTTATCACAAAAAATAGGGATGCAAGCAACATCAATTCCAAAGTCCATTAATTGATGCTTGATCCACAGCAATTGAGCACAACATGAAGCAGCAACAACATACTCAGCTTCAGCAGTAGATAAGGCCACTGAATATTTGCTTTTTAGTAGCCCATGACACAAGACATGCACCAAGGAAGTGTGCCATACCTGAGGTGCTCTTCCTATCCACAAGGAACCCTGCATAATCAGCATCAACATATCCCACTAGGTTAAAATTACTACCTTTTAGATACCAAAGGCAAAGGTTAGTGGTGCCTTTCAAGTATCTCAATATTCTCTTGACAACAGTCAAGTGGGACTTCTTTGGATTTGCCTGAAATCAAGCACAAAGATCTATACTGAAAATAATGTCAGGTATGCTAGCAGTAAGATACAAAAGAGAACCAATCATTCCCCTATACAACTTCTGATCAACAAATGAACCAGGTTCATCTATATCCAATTTCATGGATGTTGCAATAGGAGTGTCAATTTCTTTGGACGTTCCTTCCTGGTTTTTTTACTGAGGAATAGGTTCATGGACAGGTTCCCTCGAGGTTTGAGGATCAGTTCCTCTCTAGTCAGTTCCCTCTGTCATGTTGCCCCGGGTGAAAGAACCAGTTTCATCACATGTTCCTTCATGTGATGCATCTTCAGGTTGGACTGTGGTTTCACCATTTGAATTTCTTATTAGCCCAATCTCTTCATTATCTTGTTCCTGCCTCTCAGAAAGAAGATTGGTTTTTTAAAAAAATAACATATACATTTTTTCTACACACATAGTTCTTTTGTTGTATATCTTATAAGCTTTACTATGTGAAGAATACTCCCTCGTCACTTCTGGGATCATACTTACCTAGGGAGTCTTTGCCATTATTGTGCACAAAGCACTTGCATATAAATGCCCTAAGATGGGATATATTTAGCTTTCTCCCTTTAAGTGACTCATAGGGAATATTCTTAACAAGAGGTCTAGTTATGCAACTATTTATGATGTAGCATGCAAAAATTCAGCAAACTTAGCATTTTCAAATTCAGTTCCATGATCAGACCTAATTGATGCAAGTTGATTGCCTAGTTGTTTCTGAGTTTTTCTAACAAAAGAAGTAAACATGTCAAATGTTTCATCTTTAGATGTTAAAAACAATGTCCAAGTAAACCTAGAGTAATCATCAACAAGCACCATCACATATTTTTTACCACATCTGCTTAATGTTCTCATTAGACTAAAGAGATCCATATGGACTAGTTCCATCGTTCTGGTGGTGCTTACCATTGCTTTTGAAAGAGGATCTTACCTGTTTCCCCCTTGTACAAGCCTCACAAACTTTGTCTTCCTTGAACTTAATTTTAGGCAGTCCTATCACCAAGTCCTTGGAGATTAGTTTGTTAAGTTGACTTAGACTGACATGTCCAAATCTTTTATGCCAAAGGAGAAAATCATTATCCAACACACTTAAACAAGTGAGTTTAGTTTTTGAAAGTGTGGACAGATATACAATGTAAATATTGTTTACTCTTTTTCCCGGCAAAATAATCTTGTCAGTAGTAAGATTTATCACAAAATATTTGGTAGAGGTGAATGCTACCAAGTTACCTCTATCACACAATTGTGACACACTTATTAGGCTGTATTTTAGTCCATCTATCAAGTAGACATTTTCAATAGAGTGAGAATTAGTCTTACCTGCTTTTCCAACCCCAATGATCTCACCTTTCTTCCCATTTCCAAAGGAGACATTACCTCCTTTGAGGTCCTCAAGTGAAAGCAACTGGTCTTGCTTCATATCATACGCTTTGAATAGCCATTATCCATGTACCATATTTGGTTTCTCCCCTTCACTTGGACCCGCAAAATAAAATCAGTGGTTAGTCTTAGGAACCCAAACTAGTTTAGGTCCCTTTCTATAGGCAAAAGGGTGAATCAGATTCTTTTTAGCCCAACTTGGCAGCCTATTTTTCTCTTGAACAAATTCTTTATTCTTTTGACTAGCCTTTTCTTTTCCAATACATTCACTTTTATAGACCAATTTTACCACAGTATATGCAAATTATGTTCTCAAGAAGTGTGAGGTACTAGCTTTTGGGATCCCACTTAGGTGCAGGGGTCCCGTAGCTAAGTCCTCTCTTATTGCTACTATTGTGTTCATGTAGCCATGAAAGTGCATCAGAGGACCTATTCCATTTACAGGTTATGTCTAGCTCGTGCTTAACCTTGTTTAGATCCTCCTTAAGGACTCTTATCTGCTCATCTCTTTTGTACAACTCATCTTTTATTTTTCCTATATTTTCTTCTAAAGTGAGTTGTGTGTAATCAGCTTTCTTTTTACCAGTTCCTAATTTCAATTTTAGATTTTCAGATCTAAGCTCTAGGATAGTGGTGTCAAGTACATGAACCTAGTTCTTTAACTCAGCATTTTTACTTTCACTTTCACTAGACCTAAGCTCCAGAATTTTGCACTTAGCTTTCAAAATAACACACTCCTTAGACAGCTATTCCTTTTCATTATTTAGATCCTCAGATTCATCAATGAAATCCAGGAGTAACTCAGATAGCCTTTCTTTAGATAAAAATTTAATCTTATCTTTGAGATGAATTATCCTTACCTCAAATTCCTTATCGAAATCTCCAATTGCCATAAGTGCTTGTTCATCTCCATCTTCACCCTCTGAGTCCTCATGTGAGCTTTCTCCCCAGGCAGCAACCATAGCCTTTATTGATCCTTTGTTCTTCTTGGGTTGAACCTGTTCCTTCTTCATGTTCCTTCGTTCAGCTCTTTCCTTCTTCCATTCAATTTCCCATTGAGGGCAGTTTTTGATGTGGTGATCAATCTTCGCACACTTTTAACACCCCTCATTGGTTTGTTTTGCAGGAACCCTTGGTTTGTTGTAGCTTCCACTTCTTGAAGGACCCTTTCCTCTCATTAGGTACTTCTTGAAGTCCTTTGTGATCATGGTCATTTCATCCTCCTCTAGATCAACACCTTCAGTGATTCTGAATGCCAGGCTCCTTTCCTTTTTGGGTGCATCTATCTTCATGGTTTGCCTTCTAAGTTCATAGGCAGTGAGAATACCAATTAGCTCATCCAACTTAAGAGTGGTAATGTTCTTTGATTCCTGAATAGCAGTGGTTTTGCTTTCCCAAGAGACTGGCAGAACCCTTGTCAAAATCTTCTCAACTTTGTCTTCTTCAAGAATAACCTTCCAAAAGACATAAGTTCATTTGTTAGTGTGGTGAACCTTGTATACATCTCTTGGATGGTTTCCCCTTCCTTCATAGTGAAATTCTCATATTGAGAATACAGTAGTGTTCCTCTGGACCTCTTCACTTGAGGTGTTCCTTCATGAGCCACTTGTAAAGTGTCCCAGATTTCCTTAGCAGTGGTATAACTTTGAATTCTACTGTAATCGTCTGGACCAAGTCTACACACAAGCCATTTCTTTGCCTTAGCATTCTTTTCCCACTTCTTCAAGTCCTCACCAGTGCAGTCAGCTCTAGTCTTTGGTACATTCACTCCTTCAGCATTCTTCTTCGTTGTAGCCAGGGGACCATCAGTAACAATGTCTCAGAGTTCATAGTCCTCTCCGATGATATGATCTCTCATCCTATTTTTACACTAGGAGTAGTACTGGTCATTAAAGAGTGGACGCCTAGCAGTAGATTGTCCTTCCTAGTTTCCAGGTGGTGCCCTCGTCTTGATCTGTTTCTAAGGTGTAAACCTCTTCAAGGATAACCCGCTCTGATACCAAATGATGTTTTATACTTCAATACCACACAAGAGGGGGGTGATTTATGTGGTACCTAATTTTTTGTTTAACCTGATTATAGAAGGACCTGGTTCTTTTATGTGTTCCAACTACTACTGTTGCGGAATAATATATACATAAATTAAAGAACACAAAGATTTTATGTGAAAAAGGTGAAAAAGCCACGACCTATTACTCAGTAGGATTTTCCCCAACACTTCACTAAATCACTGAGCCAAAACAGTATTTACAAAACTCTTTGTAAACCTAAGGATTAACTCTAATCCCGTAGTGGCAAACAGCCTCTAACAGCTACGACAACTTCAAGTTAACTCTAACTTGAAAATTTTGAGTACCTATTATAATTGCCTCTAGATAAAGCTGAAAGGTACAATATGAAAATACCTACTACAATTGAACTAGAATAAAAGACATATGCTTGGAACTGGTTCTTCTATCTAGTTCATGTAGCTTCAAGTTTGCACACTTGAATCACATACGAACTGCTTGCAAAAAGCCTTACTATTTTGCTATCAATTCACGTTTAACTTCTGTATTTTTTTTTGCAACCCTATAATATGAGAACATCCTGCAATTTATAGAGTTAGTAGATGAAGAAATAACTAGAGTTATAATGCAACTCTTCCTTGGTGGAAGAGTTCTAGTTGATTTCAACTTCTAACTCCTTCCCTATCTTGGATAGTGTTCTCTTTGTTTAAGGAGTCCTTCTTCTTATCAATTATGCAACCTTTTCGATCAGGAGATATTAAATACACCAAGTTAAGCTTATCTCCTTCACGTGCATCTCACATGCTCGAATCTGCCCGTTTTGTACACTTGAGGGATGGACCTGAGGGATGAACCTAGTTTATGCCTGAGCTCCATTGTCAGTCTTCAAAACTAACCTTTACTTGGGCCAACACATTAACTCTTATTGTTGCAATGCTTTCTTCTTCTTTTACACTAACTGATATCCCTTTTTCTGTGTAGGCCATTACCAGGTTTGAGGACGAGCTGAGCCAATGTGAGGCCAAGCTCAAGAAGTCCTTGGATGAAGGGAAGGCCCTGAGGCTCCTTTGCAGCCAAAAGGAGGAGGAGCACAAAGACCTTTGGGCAGACTTGGCCAAAGTTCGTCAAAATGAGGCCGAGTTAGACAAGCAGGTAACCACCATTTTGCATGAGTATGGTCAACTTGACCTAACTGTGGAGGCTAACACTTTAGTGTCTCAGCTGCAGCAAAAATTGGACATGATCGGACAGCTTCGAGGGGAGGTTGATCAAGTTAAGGCCGACTACAACCAGTGAAAGGAAAACATGGATCTGTTTGCTGTTAAGGAAGAGGCTGCTATAGCCAATCTGGCCTCGGCTGAGACCCAACTCCGGGGAGTCAAAGTGAAAATTTTGGCCTAGTCTAAGAAGATCGATGAGCTCGAGGCCAAACTTGCCGCAACCAGGGCTGAGGTTGCTGAAGCCAGCGCCGAGGTTGAGAAAACAAAGGCCACAACTGATAAGACCATTGTTGTGTACCTAAAGGATGCCAAGGCTGCTCAAATGGAACTAAGGGAAGCCTCCAACCGAGAGAAACGGATCAGTGATTTGGCTAAGTGTTAATCCTGAAGGGAGACTCTCGAAGAGATCCATGCTCGAGGTTTCGACCTCAGGGAGGAGATAGCCCAAGCAAAATCACTCGAAGCTGATGCCAAGTTCCATGTCTCCTCCGACGATGATAATGATGCTGAAGGCAGCCAAAACGGATCCGATAATGAAGTTGTGCCCGAAGAGGAAGCTGCTCCTGAGAGAGAGACCAGTCTTGGGCATAGATAGGATTTTCTTTAATCTTTCTATATTTTTCTTTTTTGTAAGACCTTATACCGGTCTCTTGTATATATCTTTTTCCAAGTATATAAAAGAAGAATTTCCTTGAATATTTTCTCGATGTTTCCTGCCTTATAAAATTCTTGCAATGATTTCATTCTTTGAACTCTGTGTTTGAGATTTTATCTCAAATGTTTTCTTTGAAATTGTCGTGGTCGAGTTCGAATAAGGTTCAAATTTTGGGGCATAGACCCTTACATGCTCGGGCTAGATAATGGTGAGTCCTCGAGCCATAATCAAGCTATTATTTATTTAGGCTTGGGATAATCGAACCCTTGGGTTCGGATCGGGTGAAGACAAGGTCTCAAACCCTAAGTGTATCGGCCCTTAGGCTCTTTTAGATCGGGCCATTATGGCCTCTAAGAGATAGCTATTGTTTCACCTTTTCGGCCTAGAAGACTTAGTAAAACTTATTTATGCCTTGGCATGTATTTTTTACCCATTGGATTTTTTGAGGGTTCGGTGTCGATTGGAACCCTTTGTTTTTAGTGCCTTAGAACAAGTTTGGATTTGGATAATTCGATACCTCCTAAGATTTTTTGAGGGCTGATTTTATCGAAGCCCTTTGATTATTTTGCCGAGGGTAGCCTTTATTTAATCAGTTTTCTTAGAATTCAAAGGCTTGCTTTAATTGCAGTATTTGGACGTCTCTGAGCCGCATTATTTCGGTTGTAGACTTTAATATGGTTGTAGCCTTTGGGTGTGTCTCTTGGACTTGTTTCCCGATAGCATTTTGAACTTGTTCGAAATGTTAGTCCCCGAGTATGATGGCCTTGGCCTTTATGTCGAGGGATGTCTCTTTGAGATCTTATGAATTCGAGTTTAGACGAGTCGAATGTGTTGACTGTCGATGACAGTCTCCGAGTATTCGAGGTGTATTTGTGTTTTGGACCTTGAGCCGTTTCTCACAAAATCATAAGTATGGAGCTCGTATAGTAGTAAACTTCTTTGAGACACAAAGTTTTTGATATAGAAAGAATGCTTCTTTGAATAATTCATACATGCGTACATGTTTTTCCATCGGGGCTTGACTATCCTATATGGACACGGTTCATCTGACCGTTTGGCCTATTACAAAGTTTTCCTATCGAGGCCCTTTTTGGTGTGAAGTATGTTTCTCAAAAATATAGCCTCCGAGGGTGATGCCCCCAATATTCGAGGTTGATTGAAAAGAAGCCTTGGATACTGTTGAATTCTCCCTAGGTAGCACATAGTTGTTGCCTCATTAAAAATCTTGCCGGAAAACCCCATTTGGGATAAAACCTGATCTAAGGGAAAAAGAGTGCAACACGTGCTTTAACACCTAAGGTATTCTTGTAGAAGGGTGTTATCGATGTCTTCGATCGAACATCTGCAACTAGTTAGTCTTAAATACAAATGGATAAAAGGAGAAGGTCATACTCGGTACAGTCCTTCCCAATTCGGGCCTACCCTATTTTCATTCGAGTCTTGAGTATTGAGGGTGACTTTCCGTAGAACTAAGTCCCCAGTTTTGAAGTGTCGAAGGTTGGTTCTTCTATTATAATATCTCTTGATTCTTTGCTTCTGCGCGACCATCCGAAGAAGTGCAGCTTCTCGTTTTTCATCTAATAACTCGAGGCTAGTATTCATAGCCTCGTGATTTTTTTCCTTCGATGTATGTCGAAATCTGGTGTTGGGTTCCCCGACCTTGACTGGAATCAAAACCTTAGAGCCATATACTAAGGAGAACGGGGTTTCCCCCGTGCTGGACTTCGATGTCGTTTGATATGACCAAAGAACCTCGGGAAGAACTTGTCTCCATTTCCCTTTAGCGTTCTCCAACCTTTTCTTCAAGTTTTGAATGATAGTCTTGTTTGTCGATTCGGCCTGCCCCTTTCTGCTCGGATGATATGGCGTTAATAAAATCCTTTTTATTTTGTGTGCTTTGAGGAACTCTGTCACCTTGTTTCCGATGAATTGCTTGCTGTTGTCGCATACAATTTCGGCGAGTATCCCGAACCGACACACGATGTGGTCCCAGATGAAGTCAATAACTTCTTTTTCTCTGACCTTCTCGAAGGCCTGTGCTTCCACCCATTTAGAAAAGTAGTTAGTCATAAACAAAATGAATTTAGCTATACCTGGGGCCGTTGGTAGGGGGCCTACGATGTCCATTCCCCATTTCATGAAAGGCCATGGGGACAGGACTGAGTGAATTTGCTCTCCGGGCTGATGAATCATCGGTGCAAACCTCTGACATTTATCACACTTTCTAACAAACTCCTTAGTGTCTTTTTCCATGCTATACCAGTAATACCCTGCTCTAATAATTTTGTCTTTTTCCATGTTATCCCAGTAATACACTTCTCTAATAATTTTGCGAATCAAAAACTTGGCGCCGGAGTAATTTCCGCAAGTGCCTTAGTGGATTTCTCGTAGGAATAATCGGTGTCCCCCAGACCTAAGCATACCGCCAATGGTCCATCGAACATCCTCATGTACAATGTTCCATCGTCATCCAATGTGAACCTAACAGCCTTGATTCATAGAGCCCTCGACTCTTTATGATCCGATGAGAGCTTTCCATTTTTCAAATATTCGATATACTTATTCCTCCAATCCCAAGTCAAACTTGTAGAATTTATCTCGGCATGCCCCTCCTCAACCACAAATCTCGATAATTGGATGACAGTCCCCGGGATAATATCATCTTCCTCGATTGATGACCCCAAATTTGCAAGTGGATCTTCTTCATTGTTTTGCTCTCGAGGTACATGGTCTAGAGTCCATTCCTTGAAACGATGCAAGGTTACCTGTAGCTTGTCCAAATATCTTTGTATTCTATCCTCTCAAGCTTCGAAGCTTTTGTTTATTTGGTTTACCACCAATAGAGAATCACACTTGGCTTCAACGACTTCTGCCCCCAAGCTCTTAGCTAGCTCGAGACCTGCAATCATAGCCTCATACTCGTCCTCATTATTAGTCAACCTAGAAGTTTTGATAGATTGTCTAATAGTGTTACCCGTAGGCAGCTTCAAAACGATGTCAAGATCGGACCCTTTCACATTCGAGGCACTGTCCGTGAAGAGGATCCATACCCCCGATGATGTACCCGATTTTAGCATAAGTTCTTTCTCCACTTCGGGTACGAGGGTCGGTGTAAAATTGGCCATGAAGTCAGCTAAGATTTGAGACTTGATGGTCGTTTGGGGTTGATATTCGATATCGTACCCGCCAAGTTCGATTGCCCATTTAGCTAATTGGCCTGATTACTCGGGCTTACGCAAAATATTTCGGAGAGGATAAGTGGTTAACACACATATTGGGTGATATTGGAAATATGGCTTTAACTTTCTAGATGCGCTTATTAATACAAGTGCTAATTTTTCTAAGTGTGGGTATCTAGTCTAAGTATCTCCTAAAGTTCGACTTACGTAATAGACAGTGAATTGCGAACCTTGCTTTTCACGAACTAGTACCCCACTTACCGTTATCTCGGACACTGCCAAATATAAGTAAAGCTTTTCATCTATCTTCTGGGTGTGAAGTAGAGGTGGGCTTGATAAGTATCGCATCAATTCTTCCAATTCTTACTGGCATTCCAGGGTCCACGCGAAATCATTTTTCTTTTTGGGTAAGGAAAATAACTTGTGGCTCCGATCTGATGACCTCGAAATGAATCGGCACAAGGCAGCTATACGTCATGTTAGCTTTTGTACGGCTTTCACATTGTCTATGATAGTGATATCTTTGATGGCCTTGATCTTGTCGGGGTTGATTTCGATTCCCCAATTTGATACCATGAAGCCAATGAACTTGCCCAAACAGACCCCGAAGGCACATTTTTCTGGGTTAAGCTTCATGTTGTACTTCCTCAAGATTTTGAATGTTTCCTGCAAATGAGTTAAATGCTCCTCTATGTGCAGGGACTTAACCAACATATCGCCAATGTAAACTTCTATTGATTTACCTATCTATTCCTCTAACATTTTGTTAACTAGGCGTTGGTATGTAGATCTAGCATTTTTTAGCCCGAAGGGTATTACATTGTAACAGTATGTTCCAAACTTAGTAATAATCGAGGTCTTCTCCTAGTCCTCTAGGTTCATCTAAATTTTATTGTACCCGGAGTAGACATCGAGAAAGGTAAGGATCTCGTGGCCGACCGTGGCATGATCATGCGATCGATGTTAGGCAGTTGGAAGGAGTCTTTAGGGCATGCCTTGTTTAAATCCTTATAATCTACACACATTCTGAGTTTGTTCCCCTTTTTAGAGACTACAACTATGTTGGCTAACCATTCGGGGTATTTTACCTCCCGAATAGACCCTATTTTAAGAAGTTTAGTTACCTCATCCTTTATGAATGTATGCTTCACCTCGGACTGGGGCCTCTTTTTTTTGCTTTACTGGTTTGAATCTAGGGTCTAGGCTTAGCCGGTATATTGTTATTTCCAGTGGGATCCCTGTCATGTCTAAATAGGACCAAGCAAAACAATTCAGGTTATCGATAAGAAATTGAATGAGTTTTTTCCTGAGTTCGGGGGTTAACCCCGTTCCCAATATACCTTTTTCTTGGGCAAATACTCGATTAATATGACATCTTCTAGCTCCTCGACTGTTGACTTGGTTGCATCTGACTCTTCAGGAACAACGAAAGTTCGAGGGGTAAGGAAATCCTCTTCTTCTTCGATTACCTATTTCTCTTATTCAGTAGAGGTTGGGGACGGTGATTGTTATTTGGCCGTCTGCTCCTCTTTGGTGCTCGATTTTTCCGAGGTCGAAGGTGCTGGCATTGGTTTCACCTCATCGACTGCAAATATTTCCTTTGCAGCGTGTTGTTCCCCGTAAACTATTTTCACCCCATCCACTATTGGGAATTTCATCATCTGATGAAGGGTCGACGGTACTACCCTCATGTTGTGGATCTATGGCCTCCCGAGTAGTGCAATATATCTCATGTCTCAATGACATGGAATTTTGTATCTTGGATGGTCCCGGCCACGTTCACTGGTAGGATTATATCCCCCTTCATTGTTTCTCTTGCCATGTTGAAGCTATTTAGGACCCGAGATGCAGACACAATTTGGTCCTACAAGCCGAGCTGCTCTACGACCCTCAATATGATTATGTTTGCTGAGCTACTTGGATCCACTAAAATGTGTTTAACTTGAATTTTATTTAACAAAATAGAAATTACCAAGGCGTCATTGTGCGACTAGGAAATGCCTTCTGCTTCCTCGTCATAGAACGATAGGATGCCCTCGAGGACACAATTCCGAGTCTGTTTCTCTCTGGTAATTGACATCTTGGTGCGTTTGAATATAGGCCCTTGTGGAACATCGACACTGCCAAAGATCATATGAATTACATGTTGCGGTTCTTCCTGCTCATTTTTTTCTGTTTGCATCTCTTTCTCTGAAGTGATTCTTAGCTCGATCACTGAGAAACTCTCGAATATGACCCTTGTTGAACAATCGAGCTACCTCCTCCCTCAGCTGCCTGCAGTCTTTGGTCCTATGGCCATATGTACCATGGTATTTAGACATCAAGTTTGGATTTCTTTGAGAAGGATCGGTTTTTATAAGTCTGGGCCACCTGGTGTCTTTGATCCTTCCAATAGCCGATACGATCCCCGATGCATCGACGCTGAAATTATACTCCGATAACCGAGGTGCTTCTACGGGATCGGTATGTTTATCAAAACCATTCCTACTCATAAGTTCCCAAGAATTTTGTCCTCGATCGTTTCTTCGATCATTCCGATGAGGGTTGCGCCTCGAACCGTTGTTTTTTCGATCTGTGACGTATGGCTGATATCATTCCCTATTTGATCTTGGTTCCCTGTCTGTATCCCTCGAGGCCTTAACTGCCAATCTATTTGGATGAACTGAACCCGAAGGGGCCCCCAACTGGTCGTCCTTGACCCTGATCTTCGACTGGTAACGATTATGTACATCTGCCCAAGTTACAACTGGATACTCGATCAGATTTTGCTTCAACTGTCGTGACGTGATCGAACTCCGCTCGTTCAACCCCTATGTAAAAGCTTGCACAGCCCAATCATCCGAGATCGGTGGTAATTCCATTCGCTCCATTTGAAATCGGGATACGAACTCTTTGAGAATTTCATCACCCTTTTGTCTTATCTTTAAAACGTCTGATTTCCTTGTCGCAACCTTTATAGCCCGGGCGTGTGCCTTTACGAAGGCGTCTGCTAATATAGCAAACAAATCGATGGAGTTCGGTGGCAAGTTATGATACCAAATCATTGCTCCCTTTGACAAGGTTTCTCCAAAAAAATTCAACAAAACCGACTCGATCTCGTCATCATTTAAGTCGTTTCCTTTAATCCCGCATGTATACGAGGTGATGTGTTCATTAGGATCACTCGTCCTGTTGTACATAGGTATATCTGGCATACAGAACTTTTTGGGAATGGGCTTCGGAGCCGCACTTGGAGGGAATTGCTTTTGTACGAACTTCTTGGCATCCAAACCTTTCATGACCGGGGGTGCCCCCGGTATTTGATCAATACGGGAGTTATACATCTCCACTTTTTTGTCAGTGTCCTCGATCTTTTTCTCCCCTGACTCGATTCTTTTGGTGAGCTCTTCGAGCATCCTCATAATCGTGGGATAGGTCCCTGAGCCATTACTGTTCGATCTTTCAAGCACCGGCTTAGTACGGCGAGTGATTCCTGGTTCGACCACACTTGGAGTTTTATGTTGACTTTGAAGTTGAGCGATAGCAATCTGTTGATCTTGTAGCATCTCGAATATTACTTGGAGACTGATTCCCCCATCTCCTATACCCTGCATTCCTTTGTAACCAGATCGGACTTCCCTACGTACACTTCCTTCGGGGTCCGCGCCTAAATCCTCATTCAAATCAATGTGTGAACTAACATCGACTGGTTCTATATTTGGTACTTTCCCAAGGTTAATCGGTGGTACACCGGCTCTCGAAGCAACTACATTATTATTTTCCCCGTGAAATCCAAGACTATCATCGCCGTATACGGGTGCGTTTTGTGAGTTTGACATGTTTTAACCTGAGAAAAAAAATTCTTGATAAGAACAAGTGTGAAAATAACGTGTGTTATCAGAATAGTACTGAAATAAAGACTATTATCTTTAGCCTAACGGTGGGCGCCAAACTGTTTACCTCGAAAATACGAGTAACAATTAAACTTATTTGTGGTTTTAAAGATATGTGATTTTGTTCAATACTAATTAATAACCAAGAAATCAAACGTATAAATTAAATTAAGTTGAATCAAATCTTGACCTCGAGCTATGATGGCCTCGAGGTAGGTCAACAAGAACAGTAGAGTAACGACAATAAAGTTAAGAGACAATTCTGATGAGTAATGAGCAAGAAAGTAAGAGAGTATATTCTTATGACAATGATTGATGATGCGTTACAAATGATTGGTGTCCCCTTTATATAGTAGGGGACCCCTAAATAAGGTACATTTCTATTTTCAGTAAGGAATCTTATTCGATCTAGTGATTGCGAACTCAGTAAACATCAGTGGCGAAGCCAGGAATTTACGCAAGGGTGTTCAAACTTGAATGAAGTGAAAAAAATTCTCCGAGAAAGAGTATTCAATATATGTTATATACCTTTAAAATCTAATATTTTACCTATATAAGTAGTGTAATTTTCCGACGAAGGGTGGTCAGTTGACCACCCTTTATAACATGTAGCTTCGCCCATGGTAAACATCATCTGTATAATCTCAAAGAAAATGACGAAGGAATGGGGATCATTAGTAGTTCCTGCTTGTCAAAATTTGTTGTATCAGTTATCTTCCTACCACTAACCAAAATAGCTTTTATGTTAATGGGTATTTTAAGATGAGAAAAAATTAGCCTCATGACAATTGCATGGTTGCACAGAGCAATAAGACATTCAACAACAACAACAACATCCCAGTATAATCCCACAAGTGGGGTCTGGGGAGGGTAATATGTACGCAGACCTTACCCCTACCCCGAGGGGCAGAGAGGCTATTTCCAGGAGACCCTCGGCTCAAGAGAGCAACAAGAGACAATATATTAGTACTATCAATAGGCTCATAATAAAACATATAATACATAACATAAAATAAAAATAACAACAATATAAGAAATATAGGAAATACGAAAATGATGGAGAAAAGGATGTAAGATATACTAATATCCAACAGATATAGCGCTGCATCAGTAGCTGATCAGTAGCATCCTAAGACTAACTCCTAAATGGTTAGTCTCACTCTAGTGCGCTGTATTAATATTCACAAACTACCCTCTAACCTACAACCTTAATGTTCGACCTCCACAATTCCCTGTCAAGGGTCATGTCCTCGGAAATCCTAAGTCGTGCCATGTCCTGCCTGATCACCTCCCCCCAATACTTCTTAAGCCTCCCTCTACCTCTCCTCGTGCCCACCACCACCAGTAGCTCACACCCCCTCACTGGTGCATCAGTGCTCCTCCTCTGAATGTGCCCGAACCATCTAAGTCTTGCTTCCCGCATCTTGTCCTCCATGGGGGCCACGCCCACCTTCTCTCGAATATCTTTATTCCTAATCTTGTCCATCCTTGTATGCCCGCACATCCACCTCAGAATCCTTATCTCTGCTACTTTCATCTTTTGGATGTGTGAATTTTTAACCGGCCAACACTCGGTCCCATACAACATAGCAGGCCTAACCACTGTTCTATAAAACTTACCTTTTAGTAACGGTGGCACTTTCTTGTCACACAAGACTCCCGTTGCTAACCTCCACTTCATCCACCCCACCCCTATACGATGTGTGACATCCTCATCGATCCCCCCGATCCCCTAAATAACTGACTCAAGGTACTTGAAACTACCCTTCTTAGGGATGACTTGCGAGTCGAGCCTCACTTCCACTCCTGCTTCCATCGGCTCAGCCCCAAATTTGCACTCGAGGTATTCCGTCTTCGTCCTGCTCAACCTGAAACCTTTAGACTCAAGGGCATGTCTCCAAACCTCTAGCCTCTCGTTGACTCTGCATCGTGTCTCGTCAATTAGGACTATGTCATCCGCAAATAGCATGCACCATGGCACCTCCCCTTGAATATGATGCGTTATGGCATCCATCACCAGGGCAAATAGGAAAGGACTGAACACATACCCTTGGTGCAACCCCGTAAAAATCGGAAAATGGTCGGAGTCGCCTCCTACTATCCTAACCCGAGTCTTAGATCCATCATACATGTCTTTAATCGCCCTAATGTAGTCAACCGGGACCCCTTTAACCTCTAGGCATCTCCATAGGACCTCCCTAGGAACCCTGTCGTACGCTTTCTCTAGATCGATAAACACTATGTGGAGATCCTTCTTCTTATCCCTGTATTGTTCCATCATCCTCCTAATAAGGTGGATAGCTTCTGTGGTAGATCGCCCCGACATGAACCCGAACTGGTTATCTGAAATAGACACCGTCTTTCGCACTCTCATTTCTACCACTCTCTCCCAGACTTTCATGGTATGACTCAGTAATTTGATACCCCTATAGTTGTTACGACTCTGCACATCGCCTTTGTTCTTATACAGCGGAACCATTGTACTCTACCTCCACTCTTCAGGCATCTTATTAGTCTTGAATATAACATTAAACAACCTAGTAAGTCATTCCAAGCCTACTCTACCCACACACTTCCAAAGTTCAACCGGAATTTCGTCTGGCCCGGTAGCTCTGCCCCTCCTCATCTTATGCATTGCCTACATGACCTCGTCGACCTCAATATCCCTACAATAACTTAATTCATGGGGGATGTTGGCATTCCTCAATTCACCTAGCACAATATCTTGATCCCCTTCTTCATTTAGAAGTTTATGAAAGTAGGTCCGCCATCTCCTCTTAATCTGGTCATCCCCCATCAAAACTTTGTCGTCATCATCTTTTATGCAGCTCACTTGGTCCAGTTCTCGAGTCGTCCTCTCTCTCACCTTAGCGAGTTGGAATAACTTCTTCTCCCCTCCTTTGTTCCCTAGTTCCTCATACAGACAAGCAAAAGCTGCTGTCTTAGCCTCCATTACTGTCATCTTCACCTCCTTCCTAGCTACCTTATATCTCTCACTGTTCGCTCTCTTCTCCTCCTCTCCAGAGCTCCCTACGAACCGCAGGTACGCTGCCTTCTTCGCTTCCACTTTATCTTGGACAACTGCATTCTACCACCAGTCTCCTTTGTGGCGACCGGTGCGTCCTGAAGATATCCTTAACACCTCTCTCGCTGCTTTCCTTATACAATCAACCGTCGTCGACCACATAGTGTTTGTGTCCCCACTACTTCTCCAAGCTCCCATTGCCGATAATCTACCTTCCAACTCCTGAGCTTTATCCTTATTCAAAGCACCCCACCTAATCCTCGGACCGCCTCGTACTGACCCTTTCTTCCACCTTATCCTAATACCAATGTCCATCACCAAAAGCCTATGTTGCGTTGCTAGGGTCTCACCTGGGATAACTTTGCAATCCTCGCACAACCTTCTGTCGCATCTCCTGAGGAGGAGATCGTCAATCTGAGTCTTTGCCATCGAACTTTTGTAAGTAACCAAATGTTTATCTCGCTTCGGAAAACTTGAGTTCGCAATCACTAGATCGAATGCCTTGGCAAAGTCCAACAACGAAGTGCCCCCTCCGTTTCGCTCCCCAACACCAAAGCCGCCATGCACCTCAGTATAACCAACTGCAGACGACCCAATATGACCATTGAAATCTCCTCCTATGAATAACCTCTCCGAAGGCGGAATACTACGAACGATGTCATCCAACCCCTCCCAAAAATGCCTTTTAATCTCCTCATCCAAGCCTACTTGCGGCGCGTACGCGCTAACGATATTTAAAGTACACTCACCCACCACCAATTTAATAGTCATTAGTCTATCATTCACCCGCCTGACCTCTACCACCGACTCTCTAAGATGGTTATCTACGAGGATACCCACTCCATTCTTACCCCTCAGGACTCCAGAGTACCATAACTTATACCCATCCACGTTTTTCGCCTTCGATCCAACCCACCTAGTCTCCTGGACACACGCTATATTAATCTTCCTCTTCTGAAGTATCTTGACCAACTCTATAGACTTACTCGTTAGCGAACCTATGTTCCATGACCCGATTCTCAACCTATAGGCTCTCTTGCCCCCTCTACCTCCCCTACCTCCCGTTCCACACCCTGACCCCGACCCCACTCTCTGTCCCACCCGAGGACATGCCCTTAATCTATCATCCCAGATTGCAGCCACTAAGACTACGACAAATCTCAAGAAGACTCACTAGTGCACAACAAACAACGAATCCAACTAGAAGGAAACAAGTGACTACAAGTACACTAGTTGAATGATTGAACTATTGTGAACCAAAGTAATCTCAATTTAGCTAACACCAAAAGGGAAACAGTATAACGGGAGGTACCAACTCCCAAGAACCAAACCTGTGTTGATTTGTTGTACTTGATGTAGTTGTACACTCGCGCACCGCTTCCCACCGCCCGTTGCGGACACTCGTCCTGGTTGCTCTCCTTTGTTAGTGCTCGAGCGCCCAACTTCTCTCCACAACTTCGAGAATTTCCCTGAAAACACAGAAAATACCACGATCCGAAAACCAAAAAAGAGTTGTCACCACTACCACTGGTGTAGCCCTGATAGTAGTAGGGGAAATGTAGGGAAAAAGCAGAGAACTACACAAATATCTAATGAAATATATTGCCAGAACACTTGATAACTACTATAAATTAAGAAATAATGAGTATTCTTCTATAAATTAAATAAATCAAAATTATACTAGATGAAATAGAACCTTAAGTTGATTTAAAACAGTCAAATATGAATTAAAACTGAAACTTAACGAAAATTTCTTGAATCTAATAGTAAAAATAACCAAAACCCAGTTCAAATCAACCAAAAACCAAGTTGAATAAGATGGAATAAAGTTGAATTGATTGAAAATCCGTCAATAATGAATAAAATCGAAACTTTGACAAGAAATTTCAAGAATCTAACAGTAAACAAACCTGTAAGTGACGGAGCAAAGCAAGGGAAAAATTGAAAATAAAGACAGAACGAAAAAGGACAACGACTTTAACCAAATCAACGGATCGAAACTTTAAAAAGGCAGACTATGAAGAAGAAGATTAATGAAGTCCTTTATTTAAGTTGTGTTTCAACAACTTGCTGAATTGTTATTGTTTTAAAAAAAACTACCTGCCCACACAATATTAACTATTTTTAAAGTTGATTAGAATTCATTTTTCAGCCTATAAAAACAAATTTGGAGTTCTCTTTAACTGCAACTTTGCTAACTGCTTTAAGTACTATTTCCATCCCAAAACGAACAAGCGGGATTTGGAGTACAAATGTGAATACATCTTATTTATGTGTAAATTTGGACGTCCATCTCTTAATATTTTTGAAAATAAAAATTTACATATTTAAAAATACAACTAGAAAATACATAAATCACACATTTCTATTACTTAAAAT
The DNA here is from genome assembly GCF_000393655.2 of Nicotiana sylvestris. NCBI lineage: Eukaryota > Viridiplantae > Streptophyta > Magnoliopsida > Solanales > Solanaceae > Nicotiana > Nicotiana sylvestris. The sequence continues at coordinate 31,216,349 of NC_091057.1, forward strand.
GTTTTAAAAAACCACCAAAGGATGTAGTGCAGTGGATGGGACTGCTCCTCTCGTAACCAGAGGTCTCGAGTTCGAGCTCTGGGCATGGAAAAATCCTTGGTAGGGAGCGCGTCCCCCTGAATGAGGCCCTACGTGGCGCGAATCCGGATATAGTCGGGCTTCAATATGGGTACCGGACACCGGGTGGGAAATCAAAAACAAATGTTTAAAAATTGTAACTAAAGAAAATACTATTTTACTCACCAAATATTAATAGTGTTAAAACATAATTGACTAAATAAATGTTAAACTGTTAAACGAAAAAAAACATTCTATTTCACCAGTAGCATTTTGAGTCAAAAAGGAAAATTGTCAACATTCAATTTTGCATCTCGCACTCCCCCAAAGCATTTTCCTAGAAGATAATATTTTGGTTTGATATTGTTATTCTTTCATGCTACCTTATTAATTGTATCTTACTCCATTTAAATGCCACATTATTTTATCATATACTCATATTTCAATATATTAGTATTATCATTTTATTTGACTTTTTTTTGTAAGAAAATATAAAACTCAATTTCGCTTTAGTTTATGTACACGAGGACTCTTTACCAGAATAAGCACCATGACCAAACGTAGACCGTCAGATTATTTCATCAGAACCGCAAATTAATTGATTAATCATAGTATTTGGAGTTAAGTTGAAAAATGGTATTTGGAATTTGAAATTATATTTATACATACATTTCACTTAAAAAAATATTACAATTTTTGTGAGTGCCGGGAGGGGGGGAGTTTTTTAGAAGAATTGAAAAAAGTGGTCAAAATTACTTTTTGGTTTTTAAAAAACTCATTTTTGAAAAATCTCCAAAAAGTTACAAAATTTCCTGGACAAACACATTGGAAAAAAATTCCGAAAAAAAAAGAATTTATGAACAAACAGGTCCTTAGTTTAACATACATCTTTTTAATTTTAACAAGGAACTTTTAATTATCGAATGCATTCAATTCACTCCGCGAATTTAACATCATGTAACCAAAAATTTGGAGTTCTTATTTTGCTTGTTTCTATTTTTTGTTCACAAAAACTTCAGTTATTACATAGAAAATATTACAGACTACGCTTTTAAGGCAATTTATTATGTGATTGAACTCATAAGATTCATTACCCGTTTAACTTTTACATTTATAAAGCCTCAAATTGGGAGTTACTCAAGTTTGGGAGACTAGTATTTCTCCCAAAAATGATCATATTATATGTCGATTAACCCATTTTTTATCCGTATTAAATATGAATCGGGTCGAATAATTTATTCATTAACCGTTTTCGATACGTCATATCCGACCCAACCGCTGGCCACTCCTAGCAGAAATAAATAGAGGGTGTCAGTTAGAGGTAGATCTTGCCAGCATGATTAGCACAAAGAAGTTTGCATGATTGAGTTTAACATTTGACACTCAGTATGTGATCTTATATTTATTTATTTATTGTGGGGGGGAGGTGGGGGGAGGGGGAGGGGAGGGGACTCTAATTTCCATGAAATTTGGCTTACCAAACTAATAAATATGACTAAAGAATTGGCAAGGAAGTTGACATATTTGAAAATTGGAAAGGAAAGACATAAGTCCTACATACAATCAAAGGTAGAAGAGATTGAAAATGAAACATAACTGAAGTTTCAATTGATGCCTGAAAATTGCATAAAAGACTAAAGGAACAAACTAATCAAAACTGAATATGTTTCAATCACTTAATCAACTGTTACAGTACAAAAGGATTCGCCCATCCCATTGACAATTTATACACTAACCACTGCTTCTAAAGTGTATCATTCATTACAGTAACAAAATGATAACGTTATAACGAATTTCCTATCTAATAATCTGCCAGCTAAGATAAATAAATATAACATGAAAGAAAATCAGATGTTATATCTTTGAACCATTTCTAGCAGTCAATTCTTTTAAGGTAGAAAACTATAACAATAGATATCATCCTTTGGTTCACTTACTTCACTTCCTGTACAGTTTCGGTCGTAGGAAAGGACTATGTCTATGAATGAAAGCAGCAGCTATGGCAAAGGACTGCAATGCTGATAGCGTGGAATGAAAATGGATGTAATACAAACCATCGTGGATGTTCGCCATTTTCATGACTGGTGCACTTTGTTTTGAACCCTACAAAATCGACAAGAAAGAAAAGATTAGCTAGTGACATCTCGATGATCCATTTATTTAAATGCACAGTTGCTTGATGAGCGACGTAGAGAATAAAAACTCTTAATACGATCGCAAGACAGCTTTAGCAGAAACTAGAAATGAGAGTGAAGAGGAAATGCCAAAGGTGAAAGGGCTGACCTGTATATAGAGATCAAAAGTTTGACATTCTCCAGATGTAGTTTGTGATGAAGCTTCAGCTCCAGTTTTTAGCACTGTGAGGGGGCATCCGACGTCCCAGCCTCCACAATCACAGTGCCCACCGGAGCTCCATCGCTCCAACAGGCTTGACGGACCAGCATTTCTGCTTCTGGGTCCACCATGAAAACCAGAAGGAATGATAACGTCCATACTTGTCGAGCACTCAGTGGTATCACGTGTACAACTTTCCACTGGCGCCGCAGGAGTTGCATTTTTACTTCCAGTCGGGGGTTTCTTCAGAAACTTCAAACCCCAGCCACCCGTCTCTGCCTCCTTAGAGCTGTCATAAATACAATCTCTCATAACAATGGCAGCCAACTCGAAATTTGGAGGAATTTGTTGATCTAAAAGAGCATTGCCGCATGAATAATAATCATCATACATATTTACGGATGGCATCCAACAAGAATCTTCAAGAATGGCACTTGTTCCCCCGAACTTGGATAAGCTTCTCTGCTTATAAGACTGACTAGTTCTGAACACATCTGTTACTTTCTTTGCCAATCTTTTGTTTTTCCTGAGGACATGACTTGTTTGTATCTCATCCATATATTCATCCATGGAACCAAACACAACAAATCTAGTCTCCATAATCTCCGACTTGGCTGAGCTGAGAGTAACTGAAGTTGACACCGTCATTTTACCTACAAGATGTGATTCCCTTGCAGAGAAGGCACGTTCCTTTTTACCTCCTTGTCGTGAATGAAACGTGTAAACATAATCCAGAAACTTATCATCAGGTGAGTCGATCTTCAGCAAATCAGCTGTATAAACATCCTTTGTACCATCTATGGAAAAGACATAATGTGGTAAACCATTTTTCCATCTCCTCTGGAGCATTCCTTGAGAAATAGGGGCAGCTGCCGAAAGAAAAGATTGGTCTGAGCATGTCGAAGTTGTACTAGATACAGAAAGAACCCTTCTGTGATATTCTGGAACCGTCATCTCCTTCTGTAGCTTCTCCGATGAACTGACACTAAAACCACCGGGAGAGCTCATGAAATCAGAAAACACTGCTTCTTCACTATCATGTATATTTTCCTTCCCAGAATCAACAGTACAGTTTACGGAACCCAATTGGTTAAGTAAAGGACTGTTTAAAATGTTCAGCATACTCTTACTACCAGTTATTGCACCTAGAATCCACTCTCCAGAAGAGTCCGCGACATAACTCTCAGCCCCCGCAGCTTGAGGACATTCAATCGCCAGATTGCCATTAGCGCAGATATTTTCATTTCTAATCTCTCTTGAAACTAGACTCTTTGATAAATTTTGCATTTTTGAAGAGAAATTGCATGTGTCTACACTTAAGGAGTGGATATGTATCAATTCAAGGCAGCGAAGGAAATATCTTTCATCGAAACTTATTATATGCTTCGGAAGTTTATTTTGTAAGCCAAGAGAACTATGAAAGAACAATTTCTGAGTGCAATTTCCAGAAAAATGTGGATTTCCACGTCTAAGTAGGTGGTGTGGTTCCGACTCTTTTATTGACAAACTATTTTCCTCTGCTTGTTCTTCCTTGTTCACAAAGTGCAATAAACCTTCTTTATTAGAAGGTTTGTCCATGTTTCGGTTTTCCATATTCCACCTCCGAGATGGTTAAACATTAGAAGGCAGATAAAAGAACTTTATTCTTTCACCTTGCACTGTGTAAATAACGTTATACAAACAAACCAAAATCCACCAGCTTTTGTAACACTCCGATTCCGATTCCAATTCTGGGAAATTTTCTGAAATCAAATGGAATAAAAAAAAAGACATAAATCAGAAGGAAGAATCTTTATCAATTGTTTACTCCAAAGATTAAAGCTTGATCATATAATGAGCTACAACCCTGTATACAAAATAAAAATCTGACTTTGTAACAACTGAAATAGAGAAAAAGATCATATCTTTGGCAGAAACAAATGAGTTCTGAGACTTCAAAAACAGAAATCTATACCATAGAGATATATTAGAACTTCTAGAAAAATCTAGGGGTGTAAGTTCTTTGCTCTTCCCAATAGCTGGAAGAGACAAAAACAATTAATGCAAAAGAATTTTTAGGCATGAACCAAAAGAAACAATCTGGTGCACGAAGCATCCCGCGTTTATGCAGGGTTCAGGAAGGGTCGCACCCCAAGGGGGTGTGATGTAGGCAGTCTACCTAGTGCATGTATTAGCGGCTGATCCCACGGCTCGAACCCATGACCTATAGGTCACACGAGAGACAACTTTTAACATTGCTCCAAGGCTCCCCTTCAACCAGAAGAAACAATCTTTACCAAGAATTACTCCAAAGATTGAAACTTGATCAAAAAATACGTTACAACACACTGTATAAAATCGTGTGGTGCATTTTCTTTGCTACTCCCAATAGCTGGGAGCGACACAAACAGTGAAACAAACAGAAAGATTAAAGAAGAATAAACAGTGTTATATTTCTCATAGGGTTCAACTAGATCCTAATAGCAATTTCAAGAACCAAAAAGCCAGTATAAACAATTGCAACAATTTGCTAGACAAATTGCAAGGGAATCCAAACATAAAAACATGTCCAACCAAACAGTCCAGCAAACAATAAGCAAAAGTACAAAACATTATAAGTAAAAAAATGAAAGCTTAAAATCCAACTGACCTCCAAAAAATTGAAACCCCACTTCAAGTTCACCACCAAGATCAAAGCTTTTGGTTCCAATCTTGTTCAGAAACAGCTAACACCCAATAAAGAAAACTTAATTGCCAGTCAATTTCAAGCCAACTCGCAAAAGTGATAAACTGCAACAAAAACAAAGATAAGATTGCAACATTAGTCCCTCAAAAGTCAATTTTAAAACAGGAGTAGAGAAAGAAAAAAAGCAAGAAAGGTTGGCTAATAAAGAAAAAATATATAATTACTTACTCTTACCAAGTATAGCACATGGAACAAAGCTCCACCACCACTTTCATTTCCAACTACAAATACTAACTGTTTTTAGACAAACCATAGTTCTAGAAGAAGAAGCCAAATTAAACACATAAATATGAAGAAAAGGTAAAAATATAAGTTAAAACAAACGCGTAAGCCACGTTCATTTTTTATTTTTTTTGGAAAAATTAGGCAAATATAGTGTATAGATCACTATCTAGAAAAATAATAATGGTGGGGTCCAAGATTTGCTGAAATCTTGCATTTTCAAGGTCCAATCTATGGAGTAACCCCCTCAACCCCACTACCCCACATGTATAGACGAGTGAAAACACGAAAGTGACATACAGAAAATATGTATGTATAGGTAGAGAGAGAGTCTAAAGAGAGAAAAAGGCAACAAAAAAAGTGTTAGCTGGTCCGCACAATAGCTCAGTCAGTGCTGGACTATTTGGCAACTTGCCACTATATGTCATGGCAATAACCAATTTTTCCCTAAAAAAAGAAAAACCAATTTCGAACCCCACCTCCTCTTGTTCTTTGGAGTTTTTTCTCTTCTTTTTATTGGTAGAAAATTGTGGAATATTGCTAAACAAAATAAAATTTATTCAATTTGGTCAAAAACATGTCATTTCTTGCTGGAATTAATAAATTCACGAGACAAAATTTTGGGATAATTTGAACCAAGAAAAGAAATTCATTATGCCAGAATTAAGTTCACCAAAGAATTATAGTGACTAAACCCTCATGACTCATGAGCCACTAAATAATTTTGTGTTGCATGCTCAAGATAAATAAAGGGTGGTTTTGATACTATGGATAAACAAAAATAATATTGGGATACAAATTTAATATTGCTTTATTCCTTGTTTGATTATTGATCTTGGAATAAGTTATTTCAGGATTAAAAATAGTATTGGAATAACTTTTACCTACCAGATGATGGAATAGAAATCTCAGAATAAGTTATCCCCGGATAAAGCAGTTAAATTGACAATCTCATGATTAATACAACATACCAAATAATCAATAAAAAATAATAGCAGGATAATTAATTTCTATCAGGACATGACACATGATAGGAAGGTGTAGAGGTCGAGTATTAGGGTTGAAGGTTAATAAGTAGTCAAGCATTTTTTCTACTATGTGTCGGGTTTAGGGCTAGTCTGATAGTGTCTTGTCTCATACTGCTAGTAGTACATATTGTTTTCATACTAGTTTGCTGCTTCGATTTCCTACTATCTGGCCATTGTTACTGGATATTGCTATTGCTTTTTTCATCTATTTTTATGGTTCTTAAGTTGCTGGTACTATCTTTCTTGTCTTTGTCGTCTATTGTTTCTTTTTATCTTCTTGAGCCGAAGGCCTTTTGAAAACAGTCTTTCTACTTCTAGAATAGGGATAATGCATGCGTGCATATTATCCTATTCATATCCCACTTATAATATTATACTGGATTGTTCTTATATAACTAATTCCAGCATAATTAATCCTGGCATAACTGATTTTCAAATCAAACAGCCCTTAAGTATTCAAGTTTCATTGTCACGGTTTTAGAAAATAAAATGTTTACTTGTAAGAGGACGTGTTGAAAACAAAAAATAAATAAATAAAAGTATTTACTCTTTAACAACTTAAATTATTAAACAAATGGTTCACACAATTACTAATTCTACAAAGGTAACCACCAAAATGCAAGAAAACAAAAGGACTCTATAAAAAAACATATATACCTAACAACCTTGAATCTTGATACCTTTACCCATGACTTTTGTCCAAACATGTGACTTATGTAATCTTGTATAGATATTAGTAATAGAATATTGTTGACTTAGATCGTGTAGGAGGTAGGACAAAAGTTTTGGAGGTGTTATGTTTCAAACATGTTTTTGAAATTAATGTTTATAGATATTGGAAATGTTCTTTTGTGAAATTAATGTTTGGTGGTAGATTTGTCTGTGAAATTATTAAACATTGTCATGTTGTAAATTATTAAATATTGTCATGTTGTAACTATTTTTTTTTTTATTGTCTTATTGTTTATTTATTTTCTCTGCGGCGCGAAAAGCTCAATAGATTTGAAACTTGTCGATGAATTCGGAATTAAAGAAAGAAAGGGGAAATTTTATCTTTTCTTAAAAAGTGTTTAGATAGAAAAGAATAATACTTAAATGGCCTTTTAAAGTTAGGATTAGAGTTTTGCAACAATTGACTTATTAGATACTTCCAAAGAGGAAACTGTTTAAACCTAACTAGACCTTTGATATATTCCACATATGACATACCTATGCTAGAAATTCAAACTTCACGATGATTGAATAGTTATGAAATGGAGAAAAAAAAGATTATCTCATTGAAATTGTGAACTCTATTATGGAGTAATATTTTATTAGACGGATTAGTTACCAAGTGTAAAATTTTGATTAGATTGAACAAAGTGATCAACTGCTTGAGTACATCTTCTTAAGCTTCAAATGATGTTAAAAGTTGAGTGTGAATTTCAAAGAAAAATATTTTTACAAGTTTTGGAACTCATATAATAATTATTACTGATCAACAAAAGTAACCATACACGATTAATAAATTCAAATACAAGGTCATCTTCTAGGTAAAACAATTTATATTCATAACGAAAATAAGTTTTTTGGAGTGACAAGTTATTCAAGCGATACTAGAAGATATGAAAATAAATTTACCTATTAGAAACCATAGTCGTAAGGGTTAAACTTGTTCATGTATGATCTCAAATGGAGTAACTTTACCTTTGTTAAACTTTTGATCCAATATCACCTAACGGAATTCCAACTTGAGAATAATTTTAAACCATAATCAAAAGCTTAAGGAGTAAATTTGGACTTTTCTCTTTAAAAAAGTTAATACGTGAAATTCAATATCCAGTTCACGCTAAAATTTGTTAATGATAAAGGCAAGTATGAGATGATGACTTGCTTGCGGGAAATGTATTAATGGACCAAGAATGTAACTCAAGACAAAATTGAGCCATTTCAGGTAGTACGTGATCAAATTTATCCTTAATTTTCTGACACTATACTTGTAACTTTTTAATCAAAAATAGGGATTTCGGTCAAAGCTTATTTTTAGAAGAACTCCGGTTATTGATAATCAAGTAAAAATAGAAATAATTGATGTAAACAATGATTGAATAGAAAGGAAAGTAAATCAGTATATTCCAATAGTATTTCGTGTCCTTACAAATGTTCAATCCTCACCTTTTATAGCTATTTCTAAGTAATACGTTTTTCTCCTTTCATAATGGAGTCATTATGGACAATTAATAGCATTTAATGTAATGTTATAATTGGTAATCATAACTTATTCAATACAGATTCCATAACATTTTCCGTAATTAATGCCTATTAATTACCAATAATACGTATCTATACCCCTTTTGCTACTTAGGTTCATTCCTCTTATGCGACTTCTGAATATCAAGAGGTTCGAGCACCTATCCTTTCTGATTTTCTTGGATCTCTGTCGTACCTACTGAAGCTCGTGCCTCTTCAACTATTCTTTGCCAACTGTCATTCTTTTACTAGTCCACGTGACATGACATGTCACCTCATAATTAATTCTATACATGAACTTAATTTTTCCCAATACAGATAGTCCCCCCACTTGCCATTTATTCATCAATAGAATATTTGGGAAGTGGATCTCATTAAAGCAGGAATATTTGCCGTCATTATTCCTTCTCTGGAACTGACGCTTCACATGTCACTTCCATTTAATGCTTGTGACGCGTGGCATCTTCTGATTGGTTCTGCAACTTTTCAGCATCTTTTAGGACTTTTTTACGGCTTCATCAATTACGAAGCGACAGCTTCCATCATGACATTTCCATCATTACACCTTTTCCTTTGACGGTTACTTCTGAGTATAAATATAGTTTTCGCCTTTCTCTTTCTCATAAAAAGTTAAGAATATACACTTCTTGTTTTCTTCTTCCTCGTACTACTATGTCTTCTTCAAACCCTAACCCTCGAAGAGTCCCTATTGTTGATGACCTTCCTGTTGCTCATGTTAGAAGCAGGAGAGGAGGAAGACTTCGTAGCTTAGGGTCTTCATCGATACGGGGCTCTTCTATTCCTCTAGTGAGTTCTACTCCACCTTCTAGAACTAGGGGTTCTCTTTCCCAAAGATCTTCGTCTAGAAATAAAGACTCTAATGAACCCCTTCGTGAACCTTTGGTAGACGAAATTGTTCATGTTGAACTATCTTTTTACACGGATAGGGAATCGATCAGAAACCAAGTTTCTTCCTTGTCTTATTTAGATCGTGCAGATATTTTCCCATCTTAAATCACTGAAGGTCTAATCTCTATTGTTCGTAGGGATTGCCACTGGAGACGTGATTTCCCCATTATAATTCCCAATGCGAACCAAAGGATTACATCTTACTTGACTGGGTTTTCTTTTGTATATACATACCCCTTTACACTGAATTTTAAACCCCTCATTGATCCTGTTATCATCGAATTCTATCATTTTTTCGACGTTTGTTTAGGACAAATTGGCCCCATTGTGTGGAGGGTTGTTACATGCTTAAGGCATTTAACCAATATGGCTAGTTTGCCTTTTACTTTCTTCCATTTGATTCATCTTTACTCTCCTAAACTTTTCTGCCATGGGATTTTCACTTTAGTAGCGAGAAGTAAGAGAGTGTTAGTTAGCCCAGAGGATGATAAGGACCGTGGCTGGTATGCCAGGTTTGTTGCTGCCCCCACCGTTGGTTTAGTGGGTGAAGAAAATGTTCCATTTCTTGATAAGTGGATTTTTGCATGTAAGTTTTCTTTTTACAACTTTTTCTATCTTTTCTCTTTATTTTTCTCGCTATCGTTTAACTTTTTCCTCTTTTCCAACAACCATGGGAATTGTTGATGAGATTCCCAATTTCCATGATTGGGTAGGAAAGTTATTGAATGTTGCTCCAATGGAAGGTAGATCTTGGAAAAACCTGTCGCATAGGTTTGGTTGGAAGGTGAAAACTCATGGTAAAGGATTTTCTCATCTCTTCTTCATATTTTTATTCACCCTTTCTTCAGAATTTGTTTTGATCCTTCTTTTTATCAGGATTTCCCACTCGAGGTATTAGTGTTGATGCTGTCATAGCTTCCAGAGTTTCTTTGGAAAGATCTCAAGAGATAATCTTGGGTTCTTCATCGAAAAGGAAGGCTGATACGACCCATGATTCTGAAGAAGAACAACAACAACAACAACAAGATGGGAGTTCCTTGACTAAAAGGTCGCGGGCCAGAAGACGTGTCTTTTCAGATGATGAAGCAACTCCTCCTTGTTTTGTTCCCATAACCGAGCCTGTTGAAGCCACCTTGGTGAGCTCTGATGATGACACTCATGCGGCAGCTTGTGACTCTGATGATCAGCTTTTTTCTCGTGGGTTTGATAGTAGTAATTTGGGTTTAGTTTCTGATGAAGTACCCCTTGCCTCATTTACCATGCATGTTCCTATGACATCTTCTTTACCAATTGTAACCGCTGCCGTTGCTGCTCCGCCCTAAGCTGTTTTGACTTCTTCCATAGTTCCCCCTACTATTGTCCTTCATACTGAGGTTGGATCCTCAAGTGGAAGTGGAGCTATGAAGCAGATTATCATCGAGGTTCCTGCCAATGGTAACCTTTTGAGAAAGTCAGGTCGGGCTGACGTGTGGCTGAAACCTCTGATCGGTCCTGTTGAGAAATCCAAGTCGAGATTCACAACTCTTTGACTTGGATGAATGACATAGTGCGGTCATTATTAAAGGTATTTGTTTCTTTTCACACTTTATTACATCCTTCTTCTATTAAGGTTCTTACCCCCTTTTTTTAGATCAACCTTGTTGGCACAAAGATGATGAAGAGGGTTTCTCATACGAAGCAGTTAGTGCATGATTATCAAATTGAAGCGGACAACTGGAAAGAACAATATGAAAGCCTTTAAATGGATATGGAAGTGTTAGAAGAAAGCAAGTGCACCTTAGAGTAGCAATTGAAGGTTTTGACTTCAGAGTTAGCAGTTGAGAAGGCTTCCTCAAATCAAGCTAGCAAGGACAAAAATCTTCTCGAGACATCATTTTTTGAGAAACTCTCCAAAGCCAGTGAAGAGATTAGAGAGTTGAAGGCTTTGCTAAGTGAGAAAGAGATTTACGTCGGTGAACTTGTGCAAACACTTACTCAGACCCAAGAAGATCTCCGTAAGTCTTCTGATAAGGTTAGTTTTTTAGAAAGTTCACTTACTCCTCTGCAAGCTTCTTATGATTCTGCCTTGGCTGAGAATGAAAAGCTCAAAAATAAGATTGATCAATGGGAGAAAGATTATAATATTCTTGAGGACAAGATTGCTATTGAAGTGAGTTGGGCGATTTTAAACACATGTCATGATACCCTTGTGGAGGCTAGCCAAGAGGGTTTCAACTTGGATGCTGAGTTAGCCAAGATAAAGGAGACTATTGAAAAAACTCAGCAAGGCCATGATTTTCACTCTCCCATGGCTGATACTCCTGAGCATGTTGAAGATGATATGGGTACGGTGAATGCCCCAACTCCTTCAAGTCAACTCGAACCTTCTGCTGCTAGTGATACTGCTTTAGATCCTTCTTCAACCCCTCAGTGAAAGCTTATGAAATGTGATTTTTTTTATTCTCTTGGTGGAATGTGGTTTTAACCTTCGGTCCCATTTGGGGGTTTAGTTTTTTGGAAATGACAAGTCCCCAGACCTTTTCGGGGCATTTTGCATAAATGATAAATAGTTTACGACTAGGTTCATACTTAGTCTAAACTTTAATATTAAGAAGTTTTTGTTTAACTTACTTGTCTTGAGCTTCTGTTTTACTCGTTCTTGCCTTTATATTCAAGGTTTTGTTTGTTAATTCGTGGGTTTTTGTCTTACCCTTTTTGCATTTTTTGTTTTTAAAAATTGCTTTATTAACTTCATGGATATCTGAATCAAACATGAATTTTATAAAAGAGGGCCCTTTTATACTCGACACTTAATGAAGAAGACGTCCCAACTTCATAATGGTGTAAATATACTAAAAAAGAAATAGGAACACACATGTTTCTTGAAATAACTTTGATAAAGTTTTCTTTTGAACTTTGCCAAGTTTAAGTAACATCCTACATGTATTTAAATATCTTCTATAACTTTTCGTAACTGTTTTTATTACAACAGATTTGCAAAAAAGGAAATAAAATTCAAGGGTTTTTTTTATACCCATGACTAAACATTGCCTTTAACCTAAACATCATAAGATTTTGAAATCTTTATGAAGGTTCTTTGACTGGCTTGTGTTATTGGCTCGTGACTTTGCTCTACACTTGATATATTCGATGAGTAGACTTTTGGGCTTGACTTGAATTTGACTTGCATTCAATCTTCTTTGCCTTCTTATGTATATTATATAGTCCCCCAAGTGTTTGAGCTTTGAAGTATGAAAATTTCAAGCACTTGATTACTCATTCCATGCGGTCCTGTTCCTGAAAAGGAAAAACATACGGGACTCGGAGGTAAGATTTTAGATGAAGACTGCTTAACCCATTTAAATTTCTATCAGAATAGTTGTAACCCTAGACCGGGAATTTATATTTTTCCACGTGTCTTGCAGGTCATGATTCATCACTTAGTACGGGTTAGCTTTTTGCCTATCATCTAAAATCATTAGTAAAATTTTAACAATTCAAAAATAAAATTTTAAAATGAGGGTACTTGCCCGTGGATATTTCCTTTCCTTAGAAATAATATCTCTTCAGATGAACAGCGTTCCAATGTGAAGGTAGAAGCTTGCCATCCATTGTTTCCAGCTCGTACGCTCATTTTCCTGCGATACCATGAATCTTGTAAGGTCCTTCCCAAGTTAGACTTAACTTTCCCATTAGCTGCTCTCATGGATTGGAAAACCTTCTTGAGTACGAAGTCCCTAATCTTGAAGTATCTTAGACGAGCTTTCCGATTATAGTAGCGTTCCATAACTTGTTTTTGCGCTGCCATCCTTATTAGTGCAGCTTCCCTTCTTTCTTCAAGTAAATCTAGGTTTACTCGTATTTCTTCTTCGTTTGACTCATCAGTTGCTTGTGTATATCTCGTGCTTGGTTCCCCTATCTCGACTGCGATCAAGGCTTCAGCTCCGTATACAAGTGAGAACGGTGTTTCACCCGTACTTATTTTTGTTGTTGTACGGTAAGCCCACAAAATACCAGGTAACACATCTGGCTGATTGCCTTTAGATTCCTCCAATCTTTTCTTCAAATTGTTGATAATGACTTTATTCGCTGATTTAGCTCCATTACCCACCGGATGGTAAGGCGTTGAAGTAATTCTTTTAATTTGCCAACTTTGAAAAAATTTTGTGATTTGTGTGCCTATAAATTGCGGGCCGTTATCACATACGATTTCCTTTGGCATGCCGAATCGGCATATGATATTTCGCCTAATGAAATCTCTGACCTCTTTTTCTCGTACATGTTTAAAAGCACCTGCTTCTACCCACTTAGGAAAGTAATTAGTGAGTACTAGCAAAAATCTTACCTTGCCTTTAGCTTGTATTAATGGTCCCACGATGTCCATCCCCCACTTCATAAAAGGCCACGGTGCAATGAACGGATGTAATAATTCTGCAGGTCTATGCATATTGTTACCGTATCTTTGGCACTTGTCATATTTAGCCACAAAATTTTCCGCGTCTTGTTCCATTTTGGGCCAATAATAACCGGCTCTAATCATGATTTTCACTAAGGATCTTCCTCTCGCGTGATTTCCACAATGCCCCTCGTGTATTTCTCACATCACATACTCTGTTTGAGAAGGTCCGAGGCATCTTGCTAAGGGGCCCCCGAACATTTTACGATAAAGATTGCTTTGTTTTAAACAGTACCGAGCAGCTTTTTTGCGAAGTGCTTGAGCATGTTTCTTATATTTAGGGACAATACCATACTGCAAAAAAGTGACAATCTCGTTTCTCCAATCCCAAGTTAAATTATTGAAATTTACCTCGTTTTTGTCTTGATCAAGTACTAAATGAAATAGATGAATTACAAAAGCATTTTCATCATTTGTCACTTCTCCTGCAAATGCAAGGCTAGCTAGGGCGTCTGCATTGACATTTTCTTCTCTTGGTATCTGCATAACTTTCCAGGTTTGGAATTGCCTAACTAGATCACGCGCCTTTTCTAGGTATTGTTGCATTCTTGCCTGTCTGGCTGTATAAGTCCCCAGCATTTGGTTAACTACGAGCTGCGAATCGCTTTTGATTACGACCTGTTCAACACCAAGCTAACATGCCAGTTCCGAACATGCAATCATAGCTTCATACCCTACTTCATTGTTAGTAACAGGGTGGCATTTTATGGCTTGTCGTATTGTTTCACCCGTAGGTGGTACCAAACCGATTCCTAGACCTGCCCCTTTTACATTCGATGAACCATCAGTGAATAAAATCTAAGTTCCTGGATTAGACCCGTTGAATACTTGTAGTTCTTTTGCTACTTCTAGTTGCATCCCTTGGCTAAAATCAGTCAAAATATCTGCCAATACCTGTGACTTTATTGCAGTTCTAGGTTGATATGTAATGTCATATTCACTCAATTCTATGGCCACTTGGCTAGCCTACCTGATAACTCGTGTTTATGTAATATATTACGTAGGGGATAGGCAGTTACTACAGAGATGGGGTGACACTGAAAATAAGGTCTTAATTTCCTAGATGCCATAATTAATGCAAGTGCAAGTTTTTCTAGATGACGATACCGAGTCTCAGTATCTAATAATGACTTGCTAACATAATAAATGGGAGACTGTTCACCTTGGTCTTCACGAACTAAAACAATACTCACTGTTACTTCTGAAACAGCAAGGTGGATAAGTAATTTCTCTCCATCTTTTGGTTTCGCAAGCAACGGTGAATTTGACAAGTATACTTTCAAATTTTTGAGCGCTTGCTGACATTGTTATGACCATTCGAACTGATCCTGTTTTTTTAGAGTGAGAAGAACCTAAAACATTTTTCTGATGATTTGGAAATAAATCTTCCCAAGGCTACAATTCTTCCCGCTAGTCTCTGTACCACTTTTTTACTTGTAAGTATATCAGGAATTTCCTCAATAGCTTTAATTTGCGCGAGATTTACTTCAATGCCACGGTTAGAAACAAGAAATCCCAAAAACTAACATGATGAAACGTCAAATGCACATTTCTTAGGATTTAGCTTCATGTTAAATTTATGAAGAATTTGAAATGTATCAGACAGGTGTTGAATATGATTCCCTGCTTGTTGTGACTTGACCAGCATATCATCTATGTAGACTTCCATGGTTTTCCCTAAATGTTCTTGGAACATTTTTGTCACCAACCTTTGATATGTGGCTCCAGCGTTTTGGAGGCCAAACGTCATTACTTTGTAACAGTAAGTCCCCCTGTCTGTTATAAATGAAGTTTTTTCCTCATCTAGGGGATCCATTTTGATTTGGTTATATCCTGAATATGCATCTAAAAAACCTAACAATTCATGTCCTGCAGTAGCATCAATTAGTTGATCTATATGCAGTAATGGAAAAAAATCTTTAGGACAAGCTTTGTTTAGGTCAGTATAATCTACACAAACTCGCCACTTACCATTATTTTTTGGTACTACTACAGTATTAGCTAACTAATTTGGATATTTTACCTCTCGGATAGATCCAATTTTTAAAAGTTTTTGTACCTCATCTTGAATCACCTGATTTTTGAAAGATCCTTGCTTTCTTTTCTTTTGTTTGACAGGTGGATATGATGGATCTTCATTTAACTTGTGAGTCATTACTTCCGGAGGTATTCTTGTCATATCAGAATCGGACCAGGCAAAACAATCCACGTTAGTTTTCAAGAATTCAGTCAACTTACCTTTCATTTCGTGGCTTATGTTGGCCCCAATGTAGACTTTCCTTTCAGGCCAAGGTATGAATAGTTCTACAGCTTCCAACTCTTCAATCGTCATTTTGATGTTTTCATTTTCTTCCGGTTCTTGGATGGAATTGGGCCTCGAGTCTACATCTGTCTGCCCGTGTTCAGTTGAGGCCTGTGTTGCAGCATCCTCAACTAGATTCTGTAATTGCTATTTTTCTTCATTTTTTGTGCTTGAATCTGCTACAGAGTTGATGCTCCTAGATGTTTGATGATCACCACAGATTTGACGTATTCCCTATTGTGAAGAAAATTTAATAACTTGATGTAGGGTAGATGGCACAACATCCATTTTGTGAATCCATGGTCTACCGAGAATCATATTATAAGTCATATCCATCTCTACCACCTGAAATTTCGTATCTTTGACAACTCCTTCTGTGAATGTTGTGAGTATTATCTCCCCTTTTGTTACGACGCTTGAATTGTCAAAACCAGATAAAGTATGCGCCTTGGGTACCAGCTTATCTTCGGCTTGCATTTCGTTCAATACTCTTAGCAAAATGATGTTCACGGAGCTACCTGGATCAATCAAAACTCGTTTCATATTAGTGTTATGTACAAGTAGAGATATTACCAGTGCATTATTGTGTGGAGTTAGTACACCATCTGCATCATCGAATGTAATACTTTCTTCTTCCAAAATATGTCGAACTTGCTTCCCGTGTGTGACTGTAACCTTTGAAACTTTCTTGGCTGCCATATACGTCATGCCATTAATTTCTTCTCCTCCATTTATAACATTAATGGTCCTTTTTGGTGAAGGAGGTTTAGGGGGCTCCTGCATGTTCTTCATATATGCTTGCATACCCTTTTCACTAAATAATTCGGCAAGATATCCTTGCTTTAACAAATGGTCAATTTCACCTTGTAGCAATCTACAATCTGCCGTTTTGTGACCATGATCGTTATGAAACTCTGACCAGAAATTAGGATTTCGCCTATTTGGATTTGATCTCATTTTCTTTGGCCACCGCACCTTATCACCTATGCTTCTTAATACTGCTACTAATTCTGATGTGCTAATATTGAAATTGTAATCGCCAAATTTTGCCTTCGTGCCTCTATCATCATCTCGCGTTCCGCTTTTTTCCAAACCTTGATGATGAGCCTGACTCTCTATCTCTCGATCTATGATCGTACCTTGAGTTATCCTGTTTTGAATGTGAGTCTCTTTCTGCTGGTCCCATGTAGGGCTCGTATCTATTTTTATCGAACCTTTTTTCAGTTTCAGCACGTTCGAACTTACCCTCTCCTCTTTTTGAGACCGAGAGATGGTATCTTCTTCTATCCTCAACTTCATGTCGTATCTGTTGTAAACATCATTCCAAGTTGTTGCTGGAAATTCACGTAGACTTTTCTTGAGTCGTCTCGTGGCTTCTGAACTTTTCTCATTTAAGTTACTAGTAAAAGCCATAGCTGCCCAGTTATCAGGTACACGCGGCAACATCATCCTTTCACGCTGGAATCTGTCTACGAATTCTCTGAGCAGCTCCGAATCTCCTTGCTTTATTTTGAAAATATCCTCCATTCTTTTTTCGACTTTTTGAGCTCCCGAGTGTGCTTTGATAAATGAATCTGCAAGCTCAGCAAAAGAATTTATAGAATTTTTTGGGTAAAAGAGAATACCATGTTAATGCTCCTTTAGTGAGTGTTTCACCAAATTTTTTGACCAATACTGATTCAATTTCTTGTTTGGTCAAATCGTCGCCCTTTACTCCAGTTGTGAATGCAGTCACGTGGTCTCGTGGATCAGAGGTTCCATCGTATTTTGAAATATCGAGCATCTTGAATTTCTTCGGAATTGGTAGAGGAGCAGCACTTGGCTTCCAAGGTTGTTGCAAATATTTATTCATATCTATTCCCTTGATTACAGGCGGTACTCCAGGTATTTGCTCTATGCAGTCGCTTTGCTCCTTGAGCTGTTTCTGCAAAGTTAATACTAAATTTTGTAAATAAGAATTGACTATGTTACCTGGTTCTCCATCACGAAACTCGTTGGGAGTTTCACCACTGCCTGAATTAACGAGTCCAGAATGTGGGTTTTCCAAAGTGTTGTTATTTGGAGTTGGTGTTGGTGGTGCAACCGGCAACTGACTGGTAAAATCCTGGAGGGCGTTATTGACCTGTTGAGCAATTAATTTCTTAAGAGCTTCATCGAGGGCTTGTTCATTTGCAACTCTGTCATTTTGATTTCATTCAGATCCGTTTGGAGTCCCCTCTCGTGACTGTCGCTGAGAATGTTGTGGCAAAGGAGGTGGGGTTCTGTCATCTGCATCGTTCACCTGATGTCGTGGATCTTGAGGTGGTAAATTGTGTTGGTTATTGTCGTTGACATTTGACATGATCGTTTTTGATAAAAGAATCGATTTGGAAAGTAGACGATTATAAGATTCCCGGTAACTGAACCAATTTGTTTAACCAAAAATAGGGATTTCGGTCAAAACTTATTTTTAGAAGAACTCGGGTTACTGATAATCAAGTAGAAATAGGAATAATTGATGTAAACAATGATTGAATAGAAAGCAAAGTAAATCAGCATATTCCAATAGTATTTTATGTCCTTACAAATGTTCAGTCCTCACCTTTTATAGCTATTTCTAAATAATACGTTTTTCTCCTTTCATAATGGAGTCATTATGAATAATTAATAGCATTTAATGTAACGTCATAATTGACAATCATAACTGATTCAATACAGTTTCCATAACGTTTTTCGTAATTAATGCCTTTTAATTACCAATAATACGTACCTATACCCCTTTTGCTACTTATGTTCATTCTTCTGATGCGACTTCTGAATATCAAGAGGTTCGAGCACCTATCCTTTCTGATTTTCTTGGATCTCTGCCCGTGCCTGCTGAAGCTAGTGCCTCTTCAACTTTTCTTTGTCAACTGTCATTCTTTTACCAGTCCACGTGTCATGACATGTCACCTCATAATTAATTATATACATGAACTTAATTTTTTCCAATACAGTAACTCGACGGATGCTATTTATATTAGAAACATTGACGGCTATTTTCTTATTAAGTTGTATATACCATACCTTTTTGTTTTTTGGTTGAGAAAATCAGAGGAAAACCGCAACGGTCACCCTTCAGGTGTGCACTAGGTAATCTGTTTATTGTGCAATAGCTTACAAATCATATAGAAAATGTAAATCACACTAGACAAGCTTGATGCGACGAGCTTTAACTGACAATGCTGCTGGTGAAAGGAATAGAGCTCAGGTCCCGAGGTGTAAGAAACCACTCATTTAACCAACTTAGCCAACTCTGACGCTTATTATATTTAATCATTTACAGCGCGGAGTCTAAAACAGAAAATATTCTTTCTGTTATGCATTAACACCTTGACAACTCTTAAGATGGTGCTTCCACATGGTAATCCATTAATTCACTTAATGGAGTGAAGAATATGTTGCTTTCTACTGAAATGACTCTGGTAATTGTGCGGTTTGCAAAAATTTCGACTTTGCAAATGATGAAGTGATCCACTTATAACACTCTGTATCTCATATGCCTTGTCTCAAGTGGGGTTTAAGCATTTGTTATATGTGTCATTCGAACTTACAGGTTTGAAGTAATAAAAGTAAACAGAAGACGTTAATGCAAGAATAGAAGACTATTATTTTTGTAATGAATTTATTAAGTGGACGTTAGGACATAACAATTGTAAAATTCCAAAAAAGTGAATTTTCTTTTAAGTGATAAATGATATTTGAAAATTAAGTTGTGTTTGGACATGGATATAATTTTGGACTGTTTATGAATTTTTGTGAGTGATCTAAGTGAAAATTTTGAAAAATAACTTTATGGAGTTTTTCAAATTTTCGAAAAATTCCAAAATCTATCTTTAAGTGAAAATTTTAAATTTTATGGCCAAACACTGATTTCGAAAAAATATGAAAAAAATTCATGGCCAAACGAGCTCTTAATTTTTCGCCAGATTTTCTTTACGTTTGAGATAATCATAAATGCGTGTTCTCGTAATATATGATTTCAATAGAAACTTGATATTGTTATATGGTAGTGAATGTTGATTTGTTAATGTCCAACATATTCACAAGATAAATGTTAAAGAGATACGAATTTTAAGATGAATATGCGGTCATACAAGATAAGACAATATTATAAATGGCAGCATACGCCAAAAGGTGCAAGTAACATGTATGGAGAATAAAATGATGGAAAGTCGCTTGAGATAGTTTGGTCATATCCTACGTCAACATATAGATACACCTGTTATAGGTATGAAACTATGTTGAATGAATGTATTCAAAGAGGACGAGGTAGACTTAAAATCACATAGAAAGAAGTTGTCTCGAAAAATCTACAAACTCTTAGATCTCAATGTAGATTTAACTAAAGATAAGGCATAATGGAGAAATTTTTTTATATATGTGATATTGCCCTAAATCGCACACGCAAACATACACGATCAATCAAGTAATAAAGAGTGAGTAGAGTACGTTCCCACGAGGACTTATAATCAATTACCAACTAAATCAAGCAAATTCTAATTTATCGAGTCAAGAACAATTTCAAGGTGATTTTTGCAATTAATTCTACTAACTAAAGTTACGATCAAAAGAAGAACCAATTAACTAGCACACTTAGCACGAAAGGTTGAATTCAGTGAGAAATAATATTCTAGGATGATGGTTGGATAACAATCCTGTTGAATTCTTCAATCAACTCGACTTATCAATTTGTCACGGTTATTAACCTGTAAGGACAATAATACTCATAGAAATTTGACAACTTCTACTTGCTTATTAAATTTATTCTAAACCCTATATTTCTATGAGATTAGAGATAAAAAGAACACATTAATAATCTCTTGCACAATTGACTAAGCACGGCAAATAGGTATATTTCTATCCATATTCGCAAATCAATTCCCTAGTAACTAGGTTCAAGATCACAGTTTATTCAAATCCTATTGCAATCAAGAATTACCTCTTTCAAGTTCAACTCAAGATTCATATATAGTATTTCACTGTTAGCTAGATAGTAAAATAATTAGGCTCAGAATATGCATAAACAACCCATTATAATAAATTAAATCATCAAATCAATCTCTAAATATTAACATTCATGTAACACCATAACCCCCAGAATAAATGAATTTAGCCACACATAGTCATTATAACAATCTCAATTAACTTCCAAGAAACAATAATAGAAGGGAAAAAGAATAACGCAAGATGAATTTCATGCTTTCCGAACTCTATTATGGCTTTTCTTTGCTTCCAAGTGTGTTCTTGCCTCCCCAAAGTTTTCCCTCCATATAAAAATTGGCTACCTATCATATTTATATGATTTAGGGTTCAGTTGGGGTAAATTTGGCTTCTCCTAATTCAGATTGGAGAAGCTGATTTTTTCTGCTCCGGTCCCCGTCTAGCGAAGCAAGCCTCGTTTCGATATCCCAGATTTTTGCCTTTAGCTTTTCTTTCGCCAATTTTACTCCTATTTGATCCTTTTCCGCGCGAGTTCATTCCTACACATAAGAAACATGTAATGAGCATATTTTTACTTTAAAAGTAGTATGAACTCCCGTAATTCACACAAGAATTAATACATAGATACACTCAAAACATGCACTTTTCATCCTTTATCAACGAGGCCTAAAATCACATAGAAAGACATTGTCTCGAAAGATTTACAAACTCTTAGATTTCAATGTAGATTTAACTAAAGATAAGCCATAATGAAGAATTTTTTTTATATGTATGTGATACCTACTATTAGTTGGGAACAGATTTTAGTCTTGTCAGATAACTTTTCAAAATAATTATTATTACCATAGTTATATATTGTTAACACATTTTCACTATATTTTATTTGTTTAAAATATTAGTGGGAGAAGTTTGTATTTAAAGCCTCTATTATTTTTTTCTGATATTCGATATCTGTTTTGAGATCCGACTAATGTGGATTAATGTTGTAAAATTTTACTTTATAGGTAAAATACTTCTTATCAAATACGTCTAATCAAAAATAAAAGAATATTTGTTATTCCACTAACAACTTTTGGTGTTGTTGTAAAGCCACCATTAGACCATTATAAAGTGAGGAAATCTCGGTGAATATGTCTTCACGGTACAACAACGTATTTTCATTAAAATATTTACTATATAATATCTCTGCACCATCTTTCAAATTTGAAATTCAAATTCATAAAATGGACATGAATCCAAAATATGCTTCAATAATTGTGACACTAGAAGGTGCATATTATTTCTTTATATAAACAGCACCCCATGGATTCAGAATTTAAAAGTTCAAATTCAAGACATAAATACAAAATGAACACTCAATCTGCTCAAATAATTGAAACACACTGTATAAAATCTGCTTTTCTTTTCAGAATATACAAAGTCAAATTAAGCTCCCGCTTGGCTATAGATTTTGGTTACTTTTTTTCAAAAAAATAAATAAATTAAAAACATTGTTCTTCTAATAAAATGCATGTCCAAACACAATTTCAACTTTCTAAAATTATTTTTTAATATAACTTTAAAAACTCTTTTTTCAAGTTTTAACTAAATTTATGTCCAAAAGCTAGTTAAGTATAGCTACTCTCTGAAAACGATTTGATTATATGCATACAGTATATTAAATTAGCTCCATTTTGAAAACTCAAATTCAGGTAGTGGGACCGAATTAAAGAATCCATAAGGACAAATTTGCAGTATTAATGCAATGAATCTGTTTGAAATCTTGATTGATAGAGAAAGACTTATTTTTGTGTATACTTAAAAACTACCAACTAATCCTTGAAAAAAATGACAAAGAGATAACTTGTTGTTCTTCAAAGTCAAAAAAAAAAAAAAAAAAAATTGAATGGGAAACTTATACTTACTGTTTTAAAGTTGGTTTTGAAAAATGGTTTAGTCAAAATATTTGCTACTGTTAGTTCTTCAATTCCAGATTATGTGGTAGAATAATAGATAATTGGAATATACTTCTCCTGATTTCTGCGCAATTCTTTGATGACTTAGGTTAATTGGTTCAAGATTTTAAGTAATTGGTCCGATTGATATATAATTAATAATTTTTTTCCACCAAAAGTTGGTCCGTTAATTTACTTCCCCCCTGGGGAAATGAATATGTTGGAAGTGTCGATGTGGAAGGTTGCAGTGTATACTCAGTATTTGCATCAAATCAAATAATTTAACCGTAATAGTAAAACTAAATTACTTAGTGTATCACTAAGCTAGTTTAGGTTAGAAGTGGATAAAAAATTTAAACTTATTGGAGTATAAAGGTTCTTAGACTGTACTTATTATTTACCCATAAAATAATATAGTTAAATTTATACGTGGTTTCTAGACAAGTGAACCAATTTGATCCAGAAATAATAAAACAATTGAAGAATAATATGATACTTAGCCTCAGAATGTAGAAATAACGATTCCGAGAACAAAATTTTTGGGCACACCAATGATGAGATCAAAAGCAAGAACGTAAATGATATTAAGCTTTATATAGAATGTAGTATAAGTTTGTCAGAAAATTTGTGTCCTTTACAATGATAACTGAGCTCTCTATTTATAGTTCTGTCGAGGGAGGAGGTCCTAGGATCGTGCCCTCTTTTAATGTCAATTATGAGGGCCATTGATGAAGGTGTAACGGTGGAAATAAATGCCAAATTCCTTGTAACAGACTGTCGTTCTTAATGCTGCAGAATATTCTCTATTAAATACTACCGGACACAAAGTATTTTATACACCTTTATGAACATTCTCTTCCGGTGACAAGCGGAATAATTGCGTTCAGCGACCATCTCCATTTTGGGTTCCACGTATCATTCCTTTAGATGACCACGTGTCATATCATATTTTTTCCTATACAGATAGACCCATTGCTTTCTGGTGACAAAATCCGTGTTACCGGAAAGTTGGTAGAAATACTCCTTTTGGCGGATATTACTATAATTCTCTTTGCAAGCTTCTGGCAGTTGATTAGACGCGCGTTTCTTCGCATTTAATGCCCCGAACACGCGTCATTCCACGATTCAGCGCAGCAGCAGCAGCAACAACAACAACAACAACAACAACAACCACCAAGTAGAATGACACTAGTGGGATCTGGGGAGGGTAGTGTGTACGCAGACCTTACCCCTACCCCGAGAGAGTAGAGAGGTTGTTTCCGAAAGACCCTCGACTCAAGAAGACGAAAAGAGACAATATTAGTACCACCAATAGAAATCATATGAAAATAACATCATGAAAATGAGAAAGTAGATGCAAAGTAAAAACAATAGACAATACATAGATCTGACACTATAGAAAACGAAAGAGTAGTAAAATGCAATGTTGCCACTAACTGACTTCGACAAAAACCCTACCAGACTAGCCTCACAAAGGTACGAAGGAAAGACTCAACTACCTCCTAACCTACAACCCTAATACTCGACCTCCACAACTTCCTATCAAGGGTCATGTCCTCGAAAATCTGAAGCCTCGTCATGTTCTGCATGATTACCTCTCCCCAGTACTTCTTAGGTCATCCTCTGCCTCTTCTCGTGCCCTCCAAGGCCATCCGCTCACACCTCCTTATTGGAGCATCTAGGTTTCTCCTTTGTATGTGTCCAAACTATCTGAGCCTCGCTTCCCGCATCTTGTCATCAATGTGAGCCATGCACACCTTCTCCCGAATATCTTCAATTCTAATCTTATCCATCCTAGTGTGCCCGCATATCGACCTTAATATCCTTATTTCTGCTACTTTCATCTTCTGGATATGTGAGTTCTTAACAGGCCAACACTCAGCCCCATACATCATGGTCTGTCTAACCACCGCTTTGTAAAACTTACTTTTGAGTATCGATGACACTCTCTTATCACACAGGACTCGAGATGCCAACCTCCACTTCATCCACCCTACCCTAATACGGTGTGTGACATCCTCGTCAATATCATATCCCCTCTAGATAACCGATCCAAGGTACTTGAAACTGTCACTACTTGGGATGACCTGTGATTCAAGCCTCACTGCTACGCCCACTTCCCTCGGCTCAGTGATGAACTTACACACTAGGTATTCTGTCTTTGTCCTGCTCAGCTTGAAACTCTTAGACTCAAGAGTCTGTCTCCAGACCTCCAATCTCTCGTTAACACTGGTTCTCGACTCATCAATCAGAACTATGTCATCAGCGAATAATATACACCATGGTACCTCCCCTTGGATATGGTATGTTAACGCGTCCATCACCAAGGCAAATAGGAACGGGATGAGTGCAGAACCTTGGTGTAATCCCATAACAACCAGAAACTGCTCTGAGTCACCTCCTATAGTCCTTACCCGAGTCTTATCCCCATCATACATATCCTTAATTTCCCAAATATAAGCAACCGGCACGCCTTTTGCCTCCAAGCATCTCCAGAGAACTTCTCTAGGAATCTTGTCGTACTCTTTCTCTAAATCAATAAACACCATGATAAAATCCTTCTTCTTCTCCCTATATTACTCCACCAACCTCCTAATAAGGTGTATAACTTTCGTAGTATAACGATCCGGCATAAACCCGAACTGGTTGTTGGATATAGATACCATCCTCCTCACCCTCTCCCAAATTTTCATGGTATGACTCGGTAATTTGATACCCCACGATTTAGCACAGCCTTTGCCGATTATCGAAGTAATTATGGTCATGAATTTAGCCGCCAAAATTTTACTTAGACGCATCACCCTTCTCCTATGTACTTCATAATTTTTCAAACTTCTAACTTGCATATGTGTTTTCCATCTTTTCCTTAATTCTCTTCGAACCAAAAACCGTTCTCTTTCTTCTTATTCAATGGATTATTCTTCCAAACGCGCTGGCTCTTCAAATAAAAAGAACAAGGCTGAGGACTCTGCTCCTCCAACAGTAATCTCCATCATCCCTCAAAGTCTTAACACCACAAAATACTTCAAAGAAAAATTCCCTACTGCTAACCTCGTTCATGGACTGTCACTAGGTATCCTTCTTCAATTCGCCCTTCCAGTATTCCTACTGTGAAGGAAGACTGTCGCTACCATGAGTTCGCCATCATTTCTCCTGATCAATTGGAGTGAGTGACCCTTCCCAGGGAAAGTTTTACATATTTTTACACATATCCCTTTACTTTGGGTGCTCTTTCTTTGAGCGGATAGCTTGATTTTGTGATTCCGGAGTTTTGCCTTCACTACCAAGTATGCTTGGCATATGTGAGCCCTTCAGTGTGGAGAACAATTCCCTGCCTTCGATGCCTGTGCCAAGAAATTGGAGAAGAGCTATCATTAGCTCGTATGATAAATCTTTACTCCCCAAATTTGTTGGGGGGGGGGGGT
The DNA here is from genome assembly GCF_000393655.2 of Nicotiana sylvestris. Classification (NCBI taxonomy): domain Eukaryota; kingdom Viridiplantae; phylum Streptophyta; class Magnoliopsida; order Solanales; family Solanaceae; genus Nicotiana; species Nicotiana sylvestris. The sequence goes on from NC_091057.1 coordinate 31,242,911, forward strand.
ATGATAAACCTATGCAAATGTGGCCACCATGCTCTGTTGACTAGCATGGATGATTATAACGACTATGGGTGGATGGAATGGTTCATTGCAATTGCCACCAATAATATCATTCCGTCAATAGCATCATCCTTTTCGTCCGCTTGGAACCATAGTCGTAAGACCTCTACCTAGTATATTTTCTTTCACTAAATATTCTTCTATACCTCTATTGATTCTTCATCCTTCATATGTTTCAGCAACTCAATGGATCCCACCGGCGATGAAAGTTCTGGACCGGTGGGTTCAGAAGATCTTAGACATTACGACGTCCGAATTTGTGGAAAGAACTGGCCCTTAAGTATGGGTGGAAGACCAAAAGTCATGGTAATTCAAACTCACCATATTTCAATTTTTCATGTGAAGAACTTGGCTAATTTCTTCTATCTTTTTCTTGAAATCATGTCTACCTGCAGGCTCAGTTGTTGTCCCCGAGGAGGGCGTTTTGGCTGATCCTGTGGCGAGGCTACTTCAGGAGGTGCTTACTCGAGCAGGTGACTCCGGGCCTGCTTCGAGCCCAAATGTTTCATTACGGAGTCCCCGTCCGAAGAACAAGCAACCAAAGAGAAAGCATTCTTCTGCGGCCGGGGAAAGGAATAAGAGGGCGAAGACTACTGCCCCATGTCATCTCTGGAATTCATGATCACTAGCCCTCCTCCGGGGCCGGTCATAGACACCGTGGTGGTCGACGAGGTTTGGGCACTCTGGGGAGAGTACCAGTGATGAAGAAGCTTCTCTACACAAAAAGCGGTGTTCATCATCAACTCAACAAAATGCTCTATCTACTGAGTTAACTATTCCAACCGAGGACAACATCTCAGTGCTCTAGGGAGAGTTTGATTTGGTAGAAAATGCTAACTCTCGCTACTGAGTCCTTACTGTTGTGTCCAGTACTGCGGGTTTGAGTACCGATCCCCTCCCGTCTTTGGTTGGGGAGCATCTATCTACCAGCACTGCATTTGATGTAGCTGCTTCTCATCGTTCGACTCCATTAGCTTCATCTCCATCTTCACCAACACCAGCAACTGCTACATCACTTCTATCTTCATCAACTCTTCCACCAACAATTGCTACATCATCTTCATCGGCCGCACTTGATTGTGAAGAGGGTGTTCCTCCTCCGGAGTCCCCAGTTCATGGGAATTTGGGGCAAAATTATGCTGCCCCTTCTGAAGATCTATAGAGGAGGAGGAATATTACTCTTTAGGTCTCTACCGGGTGCAACCTACTTTCCCGAGCGGTGGAGCTTGCTAACTATCTGAAGCCTCTGGCTTCAGATAAATATTGGGAAAAGGTTCGGGCACTCTCGGGAGAATGCCTGTTGAACAACGCCATGCATAATGTCGTAGTGGTACGTTTCTTTCTTCTACCTTTGCATGAATATATTCTAAGTTTTGCTTCTCTTGCTTTGTAGGACAACTTTTTTGTTTCTGAGGGCTTTCAGAAGCTGATTCGCGAGAAAGAGGAACTTACTTCTGAATGGAATTAGCTTTCTGCAGAACGGGACCAGACTGTCCTCTGCCTCTCGGAACTGGAAACCAAAGCCACTGAGGCTGTTGTTTTGGAGGCTCGTTTGCAGCAAAGCAAGCAAGAGGTGGTAACCCTTAGACAAGAAATTGTCCTGCTAAGGGTTATATTTGATTAGGCCAAGGCCAAATGGGCTGAAGTCCATGACACTATTCTTATTGCAACCGAGCGCGAGGCTGACACTGCTGAAAAAATGATTAAATTAAAAGCAGCCTTAGATTCCAAAATCGAAGAGCTTGCTGCAATGGAGACGAAGTGTGCCTAGTTGGAAGGGAAGTACAAAAAAACTATCGAGCATAATAGGCTTTTTATTTTAACTATCCACGACCTTGACATTAGCCTCCAATCCATTAAGTCCGCCCGGAAAAGCCTCGCTTATGAGGTAACCCAACTCAAGGAAAAACTCAAATGCCGAGCGGCTTACCTCATTGTTGAAAAAACTTACACCATGTACAGCATGGGAAGAAAAACCTTGGAAGAGTCCAAAGTAGGCATCCTTGACTTTGATGCCGAAATTGCTAGGGTCCGAGAGCTTGAGTTGGCTGCTAAAAATGGACTCCTGGCGCAGTCTGATACTTTTGGTTCTTCTGGTCCTAATTCTGAGTATTTGGGAACTGAAGAGGAATCAGAGGATGATGATGCTGAATACCAAACTACGGAAAATGTCTAGCCATCAGTGGATACACCTACTTCTCCTAGGGGAGCGGACACTTCTCTTCCTCCTAGTTCCGGAAATGATGCAGTTTAGCTTTTCTTTTCTTTTTCCCATTCTTCTATCTTTTCCATTTTGGCACGTTTTTTTGTAAATAAAGATACATTTTTGCTCAAGTATTGTTTGAGTCTTATATCATTTGAATACCCATGCAAATCTTTAATCTTTGCATTTTCTTAAGAATTTTGCGCATGTTTTCATTTCGTGTTTTGCTATGCGTAGTTTCATATGTACTTTCTTTGAAGTACTTTGATTCTGAGTATTATACCTTTTACATGAGGGTTTCTATAAGTGTTTGCGCAAGTTTACCTTTTTGCGTCTTTTCGTATACGTCTTCGGGTGCATTCTTTCCCCACAAGAATTTTAATTTCGGGCATAAATTTTTCCGAAACCTGCCCTTTAATGTGGGGTTTTAATAAGAGAGGTCCTCTTATGCTTACGATGCTCTTGTAGAGTACCTTTCTTGTTCATTATGACACTAGCATTTGAAGTAATTGTTTAACTTTCAAATGACAAAGTTAGTTCATCGTTCAGATAAGAAACAAGATAAAAACAAAAGGACTTCGTTTCAATTAATTCCTTCTATTTTCAAAAATACAAAAGCTTTTGTTATGCTAAAAAAGAAATTGACATTACTTGTGTCTATCTTGTACAACTTGTTTCTAGGGGCTAGTTGTGCAGTCCCCGGTCTCGATGACACGTTTATATTTCTAGATTTTCGTTCTCGGTCGACGTGGATTACTGATGTCGTATCCTCATATCATTCCCCCCAGTGTTCGAATATGAAGAATGTGAATTGGAACATTGGAAGTCTTGTGCCTTCAAAGATTCCACCAATAGATTGATAGATAATCCTTCACTTGGTAACGCATCTTACTTTCCTTGAGGAATCTATGCTATCAAGCAAAAGATTATCTAATAATCCTCTAGTGATTATGCTCGTGAACGGTCTCATTAGCAAACTTAACTTCCCAGTAGGAATTTGTTATAGAGCCAAAGACTATCTATCTAGCTCCGAGTAGGAATTTGTTGATTTGCCTTGATATTAAAGGTCTTACTGCTTCTATCCTCGTAGTACGCTTTCCGTCCTTGCATCATTAAAAATCTTGCCAGAAAACCCAATTGAGACAAAAACTGAATGAAGGGAAAAAGAGTGAAGCACATACTTTTCGCTCGAATAATATTGATCAACAATAATATCTTTTGAGGTGTGTCATATTCCAATTGCTAGGCAGCTTATCTCCTTCCTGATTTTCCAACTCGTATGAACCTTTCCCAGTGATGGTTAAAATGTTGTAGGGACCTTTCCATGTTGGTCCCAGCTTCCCCGCATTGAGCTCCCAGGTATTTTGAGTTACTTTCCTTTGAACCAAATCTCCTACCTTGAAACAACGGAGATTGTCTCTTTGATTATAATACCGCTCCATTCTCTGCTTTTGAGCTGCCATTCTTACACGCGCCAAGTCCTTACGTTCCTCAAGCAGCTCCAAGTTGATCAGCATTACTTCGTTGTTCGATTTTTCATTAGCTTGGAAGTACCTCAAAGTAGGTTCTCCTACTTCCACTGGGATTAAAGCCTCTGCAACGTACATAAGAGAAAAAGGAGTTTCTTCTGTGCTCGATTCGGTCGTTGTACGGTAGGCCCATAGAACTCCGGGTAATTCTTCGGGCCTTTTGCCTTTTGCCGCTTCCAACCTTTTATTGAGGTTTTGAATAATCAATTTGTTCATTGATTCTACTTGACCATTCGCGCTCAGAGGCTAAGGAGAAGACGTGATCCTTTTTATCTTCAAATCTTCAAGGAACTTCGTAACTTTTGCACCAATAAACTGTGGCCCATTGTCACATGCTATTTCTTTCGGTATTCCAAACCTGCAAATTATATTTTCCCACAAGTAATCTACCACTTTGCGTTCTTCGATCTTCTGATAAGGACCTACTTCCACCCATTTGAAGAAATAGTCAGTCAAAATTAAAAGAAGCCTTACCTTTCCGGGAGCCAGCGGCAGCGGTCCGATGATGTCCATACCCCATTTCACGAACGGCCACGGACGGGGACATGACCGAATGTAAGGGTTCAGCCGGTTGATGCATTAATGGTGCATAACATTGGCATTTATCACATTTTCGTACGAAATCTTTGGTGTCCTCTTCCATGCGGGGCCAATAATATCCTACCTGTATCAACTTTAGTGCCAAGGAATCTGTGCTCGAGTGATATACGCATATCCCTTCATGAAATTATCTCATGACGTAATTAGCTTTGGACGCTCCTAAGCACCGGGCCAGCGGACCTTGGAAAAATTTTCTATACAACTGGCCTCTCTTGAAGCAGTATCGTGCAGCTTTTACGTGCAACGCCCGCGATGCCTTGTGATCTTCGGGCCACTTCCCGTGCTCGAGATAATAGATTATTTCATTCCTCCATTCCCAGAACAAACTAGTTGAATTTACCTCGTAATAACCATCTGTATCTAGAACCAAGTTTAATAATTTTACTACCGCGCCGAACTCTATTTCCTTTATTTCCGTTAATGATCCCAAGTTCGCCAACGCATCTGCTTCTGCATTCTTCTCTCTTGCGATATGAGTAATTGACCACTCCCGGAATTGTGCTAACAAATCCTGGACCTTTATTACGTACTGCTGCATGCGTTCTTCTTTAGTGTCAAAGATCCCATAGACCTGATTTACCACCAGCTGTGAGTCGCATTTGATTTCGATGACCTCGGAATCAAGTCCCTGGTCCAATTCAAGTCCTGCAGTCAAAACTTCATACTCTACTTCATTGTTAGTTAAATGGATCGTTCTGATGGCTTGCCTCAAAGTTTCTCCCGAAGGCGTGATTAAGACTATTCCAAGTCCAGACCTTTTTACATTGGAAGCCTCATCCGTAAATAAGTTCCAAACTCCCGATGTCGATTTCGACACCGTTGCTGCCTCCTTAGTTTCCAGGGGTAGCAGTCCCAGACTGAAATTGGCCACAAAGTTAGCCAAGACTTGTGACTTAATTGCAGTCCTTGGTTTGTATTCAATATCAAATTCACTCATTTCAATAGCCCATTTGGATAATCTTCCCGAGAGCTCAGGCTTATGAATAACGTTCCGCAAAGGAAAAGTAGTCACCACAACTATTGGGTGAAATTAGAAGTATGGCCTCATCTTCTGAGCAGCTACTACGAGAGCGAAGGCCAATTTTTTCAAATGTGAGCAGCGAGTTTCTGCTCTCGTTAAAATTTTGCTAATGTAATAAATGGAAGATTGCGTACCTTCATCCTCTCGGACTAAAACTGCACTTACCGCAACTTTTAACACCGCGAGGTAGAATAGCAATGCTTCACCTTCTTTTGGTTTCAAGAGCAACAGAGGGCTTGAAAAGTACTTCTTCAAGTCCTTCAAGGCTTGCCGGTGTCCATTCGAAATTCTTCTTCTTTTTGAGCAGTGCGAAGAAGCGATGACATTTTTCCGACGAACGGGAAATGAACCTTCTCAATGTTGTTAATCTCCCCGTGAGTCTCTAGACTTCTTTTATGTTTGACAATTGATCCGGGATATCCTCTATGGCCTTGATTTTGTCAGGATTAACCTCAATTCCCTTTTGTGAGACCAAGAATCCCAGGAACTTACCATAGGTGACCCCGAACGCGCACTTCTCGGGGTTAAGTTTCATGTTATGCTCCCTCAGGATGTCGAATGTTTCTTGCAAATGCTTAAGGTGGTCACCTGCATTCAAAGACTTAACGAGCATATCGTCTAAATATACTTCCATAGCCTTTCCTATTTGTTTCTCGAACATCTTATTCACGAGTCGTTGATAAGTGGCTCCGGCATTTTTTAACCCGAAGGGCATCACATTGTAATAGTATATACTAAAATTCGTTATAAATGAAGTCATTTCCTGATCTCCTGGGTTTATCTTGATTTGATTGTACCTAGAATAAGCATCGAGGAAACTCATTAACTCGTGCCCGGTCGTGGAATCAATCATTTGATCGATATTTGGCGATGGGAACGAGTCTTTCGGGCATGCCTTATTAAGATCTTTATAGTCTACGCACATCCGAAACTTACTCTTTTTCTTAGGAACTACTACTACATTAGCTAGGCAGTCCGAGTACCTTACCTCTTGAATTGAACCGATATTGAGTAAGCGGGTTACCTCTTCTTTGACGAATTTATTCCTTGCTTCAGCAATAAGGCGCTTCTTTTGTCTTACCAGAGGTATATTGGGATCCAAGCTTAACTTGTGCACGGCTATATCCATCGGGATACCTGTCATATCCTCATGCGACCATGCAAAACAATCGGCGTTAATTTTAAGAAATTCAATAAAGGCAGACCTGAGCTCCGGGTGTAGTCCTGTTCCCAAATGGAATTTCCTTTCTAGGAATTCTTCGAACGGTGCAACTTCCTCTAGTTCTTCCGCCATTGACTTCGTTGCGTCCGTTTCTCACAGAACATGGAAATACCTTGGCACCTGATACTGTTCTAATGATTCTGTTCCAGGGCCAACTTCTTCTAGCTCAGGAGCAAGTGCCAGTTCCTGTAATTGCTATTTCGCGTGCTCCTTCCCTTTTCTATGGAAACTGAAATTGCATCCATCTCCCTTAGTGTTGGTTGATCACCTTTTATCTGCCTGATTCCTTCGGGAGTTGGAAATTTCAACAATTGGTGATACGTCGAGGGTACAACTTTCGTCTTGTGTAACCATGGCCTTCCCAGGATAATATTGTACCACATGTCTCCGTCTACAACTTCAAAAAAAGTTGTTTTCATTACTCCTTCAGAGTTTGTGAGCAGCAAAATCTCTCCCCGGGTTGTCATGCTCGCGAGGTTGAATCCACCGAGGAGCTTTGTTGCCGAAATAATACTTCCAGTGAGTTTAGTTTGTTCCAACACTCTCTATTGAATGATATTAGCTGCACTTCCTGGATCCATTGGAACACGTTTAATCTTAAAATCTAACACATTTAAAGAAAGTACCAGTGCATCATTGTGTTGAAGCAGCAATTCGTCTGCATATTCCTCCGTAAAAGTGATATCGTCTTTCCCAGATCCTTTTACTATGAGTTATTGATACTTTCATTTTCATTGCTACCGAAAAGGTGACCCCATTAATCTCATTCCCTCTGAATATCATATTGATCGCTTGGCATGGGGTTCTTCTCCAGCTTTCGAGGATTCTGCGTTGTCTCTGTTCCGACCATAATTTTTCTTAGCTCTGTTGCTTAAGAACTCTGTGAGGTGACCATTATTCAATAGCGTTGCCACTTCTTCCCGAAGATGTCGACAGTCCCCTATCCAGTGGCCGTTTGTCCCATGGTATTCACACCATAAGTTGGGATCCATCTGTCCGGGATCAGATCTCATTGGTCTCGGGAACCGTGCCTCTTTGATGCTTCTGGTGGCTGACACCAATTCTACTATACTGACGTTGAAATTATATTTCGATAACCTGGGGCAAGAAAGATCCCGTGACCCTGACGTTTCTTTCTCCTGCAATGATCTGTTGTTCTGACCATGATCGGTCCTTTTGCCAATGGTGAACTTATCTGCTGCCCAAAGGCTTTTGCTATGACCTTCAGTCCGCTCGTAGGGTAGAAGTCGGCCCCTCAGAGTTTGTCTGTCTATTTCGTAATTATCCTTTGACTTTTCTCTATTCTTCTTCCGTCCTTTGGTCGATAATGAAAAACCAACCTGATTATCTTCGATCCTTATTTTTGACTCGTACCGGTTGGGGACATCCGCCCAAGTCATTGCTTGAAACTCAAGCAGACTTGCCTTCAATTTTCGGGAAGTGTTTGAACTTCTCGGATTTAATCCTTTGGTAAATGCTTTAGCTGCCCATTCATCTGGGACAACCAGGAGCAATATTTTTTCCTTCTGGAATCGGGTAACGAACTCCCTTAATAACTCGAACTCTCCTTGCGCAATTCTAAATATATCAGCCTTTTGGGCCTGTACTTTTTTGGCCCCGACATCGACCTTGATGAAAGAATCCGCGAGCATTTCAAAGGAATCTATAGAATGCTCGGGTAACAATGAATACCACATCAAAGCTCCCCTTGTGAGAGTTTCTCAAAAAAAATTAACAACACAAATTCAATTTCGTGAGGAGCTAAATCATTTCCGTTTACCGCTAATGTGTAGGTGGTAATATGCTCTAGAAGGTCTGAAGTTTCGTCATACTTTGGGACTTCGGGCATTTTGAACCGCTTCGGGATTAGTTCTGGTGTAGCACTCGACTTATACGTCAATTGAGTATACTTTTTCGAATCTGGGCCTTTCAATACTGGTGGCGCGCTCGGAATTTGGTCCATGCGGGAGTTTACTTCCATCGTAAATTTTAAAAGCTCATTCTTGAAAGGATCATTATCGCTATTGAGACCGGGTTCGCTCTCCCCAGCCCCGTCGGACCCAACTTTAGCCCTGGGTGTGTTGGTGTCGATCCTGTGCATTGTTTGTTTTGCGGGAATACCGTGAGGAATTGGATTTCGTCTGTTCGCATTGCTAGAAGCCCCCAACAACGCCTGATTTAATTCCGCCATAACCTTGTCTTGCCGCATAAGATGGCCTAGCTTATTGCTCTTGCAAGAACCTTACCGTGTTGACGATATGATCCTCTTCAGCATCATCGGGAGTCGTCTCCCGAACATGTCGAGGATACTGTCTTTCATGCACTGGTATGGCTTTATTCCCCTCATTGTGGGTGTTACTGATTGAGTCCTCGAAATGAGGCTGCTCTCCTTGAACCTCAAGGTTATGCGTGTTGTTAACAACATTATCTGCCATTTCTTATGATTTTCTTTAAGACAAAACAATTAAAGTACGTTAGTAAAAAAAGGCAAGGATCAATTTAATTGCACGGTTGTCTAGGTACCACGGTAGGTGCCAAACTGTTTACCCGTAAAATGGTACAGCTGGATTTATATGTGGTTTCTAGACAAGTGAACTAATTTGATCCAGAAATAATAAAACAATTGAAGAAAAATATGATACTTAACCTTAGAATGTAGATAAAATAGTAGAAATAGCGATTCCGGGAACAAAATTTCTGGGCAGAACAATGATGAGATAAAAGCAAGAAAGTAAATGATATGAAGCTTTGTATAGAATATAGTATAGGTTTGTCAGAAAATTTGTGTCCTTTACAATGATAACTAAGCTCTCTATTTATAGTTGTGTCTAGGGAAGGAGGTCCTAGGATCGTTCCCTCATTTAATGTCAATTATGAGGGCCATTGATGAAGGTGTAATGGTGAAAATCAATGCCAAATTTCTTGTAACGGGTTGCCGTTCTTAATGTTGCAGAATATTTTCTATTAAATGCTACCGGATGCAAAGCATTTTATACACATTTATGAACATTCTCTTTCGGTGACAAGCGGAGTAACTGCGTTCGGTGACCATCTCCGTTTTGGATTTCACGTGTCCATCCTTTAGATGACCAGGTGTCATATCATATTTTTCCTTATACACTTATACTTGGAAAATTATGAACTTAAAACACAATATTTATTAAAATTTTAGTACTTTTTACATAAATATTTATATTTCGTATTAAAAATATTGGTTTCAAGAACCCATTGCACAAAAAAGGCATTTGCCTTTGAAGGTTCCCTCGTTATACATTTGATATTCAACTTTTTTAATGAATATAGTAAGATATGGTATAATTTCTATTCTTTGTTTTTTGTTTAAGGTAAATGCACGAAGATATTCTATGCATGTGTGAATCTTAAGAAGAATGTTTAAGAAGAAGTGTCAAATAATGAGGTGAATATCGAAGTAAAGCGCATTTCATAATTCTCATTACTGGTCTTTGATTTTGTCATACTTAGGTTGATGTTGTATAAGTTGAAGTAGTGATTTTTTTCAAATAATATATACATAGAGATTATGATATCTGTTTTTTGTTGTATATATTTGTACTCTACAATTGCAATAACTTTGAGTCGTGATTTTATCTGATATTGAAGTGAGATTCTAATGTGTTTTTCTTTTCCTATTATATATAGATTTATTTTATAAATATATTTTTCTATTTGTTCATAATTCTTTTTCCTCTATTTTTTTTTTCAATTAACTTTTTTGAATTAGGCATTAATCTATGACAATGACAATTTGTAGATTACTTTAAGTTAACATACAATGTAATCTAATTAATTAAGAAATTACATGTAATAATAGGTTATTACCGATAAAAAATTTAACAATGTGAATGGGCCAGGCTTTCGGTAGTTTAAAAATCACTAGACAACGAGTTATTAACTTTATGAAATAATTTTTTTTTATTTTCGGGATATACTATCGATGATTGAAAACTTAGTGAAGTTCATAATCAAGTTACAAACAATACTCATTATTCTAATTTTAGGATTTACACTCAATTAGTTTTTATTCTTATCTTATTAAGTGGGTTATTTTGAGAGATTTTTTTATTAAAAAATTAATTGTTCATGTGAATGCTTGGTGAATTTTATTCTTTAAAGTGTAACATTATCTCTAATTTAATATTGCAGTTACTCAATTAAATGTATCACATAAAATCATACTTTAACTACCAGAATAATACAATAAATTAATGGAAATTTTTTTAACATATGTTGCAAACTAAGAGGAGAAGGTCTTCCTAATGATCTTTTGTCAAAAAGTACATATTTTTTCTCATAGAAACTTTTAGCTTCTCAATATACAACTAAAAATAATTTAATTTATTTTATTTGTGTAATTGGTAGCTTTAAGAATCTATGCGAACTTTTATTTTTATTTTAGGTTTTATTTTTCTTGGTCTTGGAATTTCTTAATTAGATAAAACTTAAGTAATATTCATTGATAATATACAATTAACTATACATCATTTTGATTATTTGCTACAAATAAACTAAATTTATGAATTAAACCAAACAAATTTTATTTATTGGCGACTTTCTTTCTCATAAAAGATGAATAATATCTACATTTGTTATTAACTCGATAAATTCTTTTTTAAAATTTTATTGATGTTTTTTAAACTCCGCGCGAAGCGCGGGTAAGTCTACTAATGATACAATAATGGTGGAATTAGCGTATGGGAATCAAAATATCCAACTATCGAATTAACTTTGGATGTCGATCTTCTATTTTTCTACGTTACTAATATTTTTAAGAGAGCCTCAAATGGAAGTTTCTAATGTCCCTCCAAGAAAAGGAAAAGTTTGTATTTTTTGAATAATATCTAAGATGTACTTCATCCTTCTAGCTCAATTGTGTGGGTTAAAAATGCATAAAAAGGATTTGTCTCAATATATATTCACGTGAGTTTTGGAAGGTACATGACTTCATGTCTTTCGAACTATGTTGAGAGAAGCTCTTCAAAATATGACCCATATACTTTTATTATTTTTATTTTTAGGGAAAATCCATTTTTGCCATTATTTTCCTTTTTTCAAACAATATAGCCTAGTTGGACAGTACGGACGGGGCATTTGAATCTATACCCGCTTTTTGGGTCACGTTTTAACTTGTGCATGCTTTGCATAAATTGCAAGCGTACCCACTTTTTCGCGTAACTTCAGCATACGGAGCTGAAGTAGCAAAGGCAATCACGCAAAACTTCAGCGTTCTAGTAGACGGGCCTGAAGTAGCAAGTGTGCTGAAGTTTTTGTTTATAATTGCTGAACTTAAGCATAGTAGCTGAAGTTTTATTCTCTATTTGCTGAAGTTTTTGTTTGTAATTATTGAACTTAAGCATAGTAGCTGAAATTTTGTTCTCTATTCGCTGAAGTTTTTGTTTGTAATTGCACTAAGTAAGCTGAAGTTTTTTTGTCCTGGATTTATTAGTTTTGTCATTAAGCTTTTTCAAAAACTTCAGCATAAGATGCTGAAGTTATTTAGTTCATTTATAAAAACTTAAGCACTAAATAAGCTGAAGTTTTTTTGTCCTGGATAAGCTTTTTCAAAAACTTCAACAGAAGATGCTGAAGTTATTTAGTTCATTTGTAAAAACTTCAGCATTTTTTGTCCTGGATTCATCAGTTTTATCATAAAGCTTTTTTAAAAACTTCAGCAGAAGATGCTGAAGTTATTTAGTTCATTTGTAAAAACTTCAGCACTGTATAAGCTGAAGTTTTTGAAAAAGCTTTCTATCATACTAAATAAATAATCAGATTGCCAACAGTATCTAAATCATAAATTTTGGAAACAATAAACGTGAAAAGAACAGAATTATCATTGTCTACTAACTTACGTACATGGAAATATTCACAAATTATTGTCTACTAACTTACGTAATTATTTATAATTTATTTTTAAATAATCTGATAAACATATTTATGGAAATCATCCCATGAACTGAAGTTTCATAGCAGCACCAACAGCAGCAGAAGAAAGAAGAAGAAGAAGAAGAAGAAGAAGAAGAAGAAGAAGAAGAAGAAGAAGGAGAAGGAGGAGAAGAAGAAGCAGAAGGAGGAGGAGGAGAAAGCGGGCTGAAATTGTTTAAAAAATGGGTACAAGTTAAAACTTTTAAAAAAAATAAGTATATGTTAAATGAGGGCGATCAAATAAGGTGTCCCGTGCAATTTTTACAGTACGGACACCTAGTAAACGATGTAAAATGGCCCAGCTTTCTGCCAAGTATTGGGCTTCTCGTGTGTAGCCCAAGAAGATGGCCCAGCTTCCTACCTTGTCCAAGATTCAGGTAGAAATGACACTAGATAGCCATTCTAAAGGACTGCTATTTATGAATTAGCCAATATATCTTAAATTTTGATTTTCCAGTTTAAGTTTTTGGTACAAAAATTTCATGAATTATTCTGAAACTAAAATTTTTAGTTTAAAATTTTAGGACAAAATAAGTATTGATTAATCCCTAAATAGCAGCCCTAAGAATGTTTATGTACTTCTCCCGGGAAATGCTAATCATACTATTCTCTTCGTATAAACTATCTTGCACATTTTGACTATCAAGCATAATAACTTATTATTTAAAAATAAAAAATATAAAAAAAGATGTGGAATGAAAATAGTAGGATAAGCACAACGAACAATAGAAAAAGTTACAAACAACCACTTTTCTTCAAATAAATATATTAGCATTTGTTTAAAAAACAAGTGAAAAAGTATTTCAGAAATTTTATTTTTTTCAATCCATTTAAATAAAAGTTTTTTCAGTTCTTGCAAAAATTGAAAAGCTACTCTCCGTGATGCTTTTCAATTTCCTCAAAAACTGGAGAAAAAAATAGTTAAAATTCTTTTTGAAAAAAGTATTTCGAAAATAAAAATTCAACACTTTTTGTGAAAAAGCATCCTTGTAACTTAATGCTTGAGAGAAGAGAATATAGTCACTAGATGAAAGTTTGACTGGCCGTATTCACTGGTAAAGTTGCTACTTTACTGTTAAAAGAGTTAAATGTACCAAGGAATCCTACAGTTTCTTCAGAGTTCAGCCTTCTACATAAAATTATCCTTAAAAAACAGGTCATTTGCGCCAAATGATAATTATATGCACATCTTTAGGACCTACAGTAATATTTACATAAATAGTCGGTCGGATTCACTAGCTACCTTTTCTAACCAATATACATTGAGATATGCACAGTTATACATAAGTTATAGTGCATATATATTAAGTGGTTGAATGAGAGGCAACTTAGGTTAATTTTCTTCAATAAAATAAAAATATACTATCATTGCCGGATATTCATACATAAATTTGCCTAAAGCAATTATAGAGTTCCGACGTATTTTTTTACTAAATTTGCTCAACTTGGTAACTCTTAGCATACAAAAAAAAAAATTATTCCTTACAATAGCACAACATTTACAAAATTTACATGCCCTGACTACAGGACATTTAGTAGATTATTACAAATTATTCTTTTATTTTCTATTTTAGTTCACAACTAATTAATATATCCTATTGAAAATATAGTCCTGCAAAAATTGTATATATATAGAGTTGCAAGAACATATAAAAATAAAGATGGCAGCTGGATGCAATAGTTGATTTTGAAGGTATTCACACCAATATTATGTTGAACTATACACAACGATTTCACCTCTTCTTCTTTCACCTCCATATGCAGTATTGCAACTAAAATTAACCACAAAAAGGAGAAAAAAACATAAGTAAACAGTATATTTTAAGAGTTTAACCTCTTTACACAGATATGGTAAGAAAAAATATACTGTAAAGTCACCTAATATTTACTAGGTAATTACCGGTCATAAAACTAGGATTAGTAACTTGAAAAATAAGGCAGATTACAACTACAATATGTTAAAATAAACCTTTTACATTATCAATGCATATTTAACTTACATGCTCTGATAATATACTTTTTTTATAAACTATCAATATATTATAATTAATTGTAGCATATACTATGTCTTATTTTTTTTTTCTTGATTATTAACCCCCTTTTTTAATAAAACGATTAACTGTAAATTATCCTTTAAATGCCGGATAGTGTAAAAGGAAAACTTGTACGATATGAAATTAGTATAGAAGTTAAATTTATTTTTTAGGCAAAGAATTAGATTATTATAATAGCAAAGAACTAGACTAAAAATACAAATGACTAATATGTACGATAAAATTTTAGAAATTTTATATTAAAATACATATATAAAGGTGTAATAACAAATTTAAATAGTTACTTTTATAGTCGGTTTGGTTCGATTTTTTTCGGTTATTTTTTTATTAAAACCAAAATCAAACCAAATTTAATTGGTTTTTAAAATTCAAAACCAAAACCAAACCAAACCAAACCTAAAAAGTATCGGTTTTTTTGGTCGGTTTGGTTTGGATTTCGGTTTGGTTCGATTTTTCGGATTTTTATGAACACCCCTACTTGCATTAGGGTAGGTTATCTACCTCACACTCCTTGGGTGCAAGCCCTTCCCCGATCCTGTATGAATGCAAGATGCTTTGTGCACGGAATTGCCCCAGTAGAAGGAAGAAACATATAAATGGTTACCTGTTATGTGCAGAAGAGGAGTTATAGCAGCAAATATTGCAGGGATGTATAAAACTCTAGTGCAGTTGACCATCTGTACAATAGAGAGGTGTATACATATCATAGGGACCAGTTGATATGTGACAAATATTGGAGTTGAAAATCCGACCATTGTGAGTAACATTATTCTCATGAGTAGAAGCAGCACCCATATTTGGATCTTGATATATAATACTATTGAACTTTACATCTTGATCACTTGTCTCCTCTTCATGATTTCCATAAGAATTTGCTTTACTTGCAGCTTCCCCAAATTCATCATTTCTTGCAAATCTTCCCCTCACTCTTGGCCTGCTGTCTGCTAGTGTTTTTCTGCATGCATACTGCAAAATTTGGCTTCCAAAATCAAACTCAAGAAAAAAATTGCAGTACATAATACGAGTTTAACTTCTATATCGTGATAGTATATAAGAATTTTTACACCATCAAATTATTCATACTACTCAATATGTAGGTAAAGTTGTTGTCATGTGACCAGAAGGTCACAGATTCGAGCTGTGGAAATAGCCTCTTGCATAAATGTAGGGTAAAGCTGCTTACAACAGCCCTTTGTGGTCCGGCTCTTCTCCGGACCTCGCGCATAGCGGGAGCTTAGTGCACCGGGCTGCCCTTTTTTTACTCAATATGTAGGTAACATACTACTCAACATGTTAAAAATAGTTAAAATTCTTTAGACTGTCGATGTACGCAAGTTAAATCTAAGTTATAAGAGGAGATATAGACCTTGATTTTCTTGCTGAAATTCCTCTCATTTCGTTTCTTCATGTATCTATGAATCTTCTCCCTCCTATCCTCAACTGAGCACCTGCCAGTTTTATTATAGGAAGGATCTTCAAAAGTTGTAACTTCTGCAGCCAAAGGGTTAGAACAACCAACAGCACTAACCAAATGCTGACTCTCATTGCTGATTGCCTTCATTGGAAAAAAGTTGTTTTTAACAAAAATCACTAAATAAAAGCTACAGTAAATAAGTAACTAAGTTTCACTAAAAATTAAAATCAATACCTGAAGCTCAATAGAACAGTTATAGATCCTTGACAAGGCATCAGGGCAAAAAATTCTACTATTCCCTTCTTGAAATTCCAATTCTTGATTTGGCAATTGGGATCCATAGAACAAAGCGCTATTAGCAGCAGCAGCAGCAAATACAGCTGAAGCATCAGACGGGATTATAGTGTTAAGATTTCCTTGAATGTAATTTCCTATAATAGGATCAAGAAGTGAACAAGAAGGAGATGAAGTAACGACGCGCATGTAAGGAGGAATAGAGGACAACGATTCCTCTGCGTATAGATGGCCTAATGGAGGTCCCATAAGCGGAACGATAGGAGGGTGATCTTGACGATACTGATGAGATAAGGGACCAGAAATAACATCTGTGACAGGGTAATGGTGATTGTTAAGGGTATTAACGTCGAATTGTTCGTCTTGTTGTTGAAGGAAATGGTCAGGGATATTGAAGTTTGTGGATGGTGTGAAGTCTATAGAAGTAGTAATGTCATTCTCAATTTCCTCTTGAGTATCAAATATTTTCGACAGACTGTTATTGTTATTGTTGTCATCCTTGTTGTTGCTATTGTTATCGGTTGTGCTGGTGGCTGCTTTGGTCGAGGTTGTGATAGTTTCATCATTCTTTTCACTAGTGCTTTGGAATTTGTTTAGATCAAGATTTGTACTATAAGAGGATTGTTCATCATAACAGCAGCCATTTGAACTAGAAGCAACTTCTGAATTTTGTATTTCTGGAAAAAGTTCAGACTCACAAAAATTCAGAATTTGATCACTTAAGGGGCTTGGCATCTCTTCCTGCAAAAACAAAAACAATAATCAAATTCTTTAACAAGAAAAAGACTTGTTAGTATAGAATAGAATTATACTTTTCTACTATACCTTTCATAGAATAGAATCATATTTATCGTATATTAGATAAAAATCATCTTTTTTTGTCATGCAAATTGCGCGGGACTCGAGGAATACCTAACATTTTCATACGCTTTACTTAATGTTTTTGGCATCTAAATTATACAAAAAGGACATGAATTCTCAAGATGAGAGAATCATGTTAGTGAAAGCAATTTCTCAAAACAGGAAAATAGAGTAAAAGAATCCAAAGTTGGACAAGCAACTACTAGCAACTTTTTGTAGGAGTAAAAGCCTATTATGATAAGCATGTGACTTGTCTCAACAATTAGAGAACCTAAGAAAAATAAAGAATCATTTTTCATAGTTAGAGAACTTGAGTAATAAGCTTGAAAAGATAAATATTCCATTGTAATCCAAAATGGGAAATGGAAAATGACAGGTTGGTCAGCCACCCTTTTGAGATAGAAAAAATCTTTAAAAGAAAAAAATTCATTGAAAATTTGATTAAATCTTTTTAGTCATAAAACCTTTTAGTAATACTTTTCTGATAATTAATGAATGAAAAATCTAGCAAAAGCTTAGTAGAACATTTGAATACCAAAAACATATAGTAGTAAATTTCATCACCATGCATGCAGATAGTTTGATTGAAAAAATGAAGGCAACAACATGAAGATAAATTATTAAAAGAAAAGGTTAAATTTAAAAATAAACACAATTGAGACAAAGAAAAAGTAGTTAATATGATCTAATTCAAGATCTTGAAAGAAAACAGAGAAAAACAACATTCAAACTTGTAAGACACCATTTCCATGAAACTTGAATCTTGTTTATATATTTGTAAAAACCTATAGGAAATCAACATAAATGTTAACAATTTTTTATAATACAAAAAAGAGCTTTATTTTAGCTAAAAAGAAGTATATATGGGATAAATAAGCAGTATACATAAGAAAGCTGATGTTCTTGAGGATGAAGCATCATGTCCTGCAACATTTTTCTTTTTTGATATTAATTTCTTAAGCTTGAATATATACACTGAAAAAACATAAGTAAACAAAAGAAACCTGTGATTACCACCTTTTGTGTTACCTTGATGAAACTCATGTTTGTAACCAAGGGAAGAGAGAAATCCATGCAAAAAAAATAGGATGGTTTTTATTTTTATTTATTTTTGGACTGGAAAATAGAGAGAAAATTGGATTATGAAAATAAAGAAGACGGCTTATGTAATACTTTTTGGGATTATAACATGAAAAAGTTGGGGGAGTTGGTCTAAATGGAAATACAAAGGTACGTTAGTTATATAGGTTCATGGATTGACCGTACATTGGAGTCAAACCGAGATTGTCGGTGGGCCACTCAGTTTTGGAACATTTCATGGTTTTGTGACACGTGGAGGAATGTCTATCTGGCATTTTGATTTTCTTTTTTTCTTTTTTCTATGCTAAATGCGAAAGATAAAATCACAAAAGACCCAACTCGGTACAGTTCTAATATTATTTTGAAAAAAAAGAAGATAGGACTTGCTTCGCAAATCGCAACATTATCTTGTCAAATAGATTTTTTTAGCGATTGAACTGTTACTACACAAATGAGAGAAAATTTCTTGTACCTCACTTTTGCACCAACCAAATTCATGTAAAACATATGGTTGCATATAAATTTTCCACTTAACTATATTAAGTGAAGTGTATAAAAGGCAGCCTTGCGGACGAAGGTTTTCACGTTCACATAAGGTCCGGAGAAGGGTTGTACCTAATGGAAAATGATATAGGCAGTTTACCCTAATGTGTGCATTAGTGGTTGATTCCACAACTCGAACATGTGACTTATAGATCATGCAGAGATAACTTTATTGTTGATTGTTGCTCCGAGGATCACTTTTTAATTAAGTGATGTGTATATGCAATTTAATTTGTGACTGATCCAATGGTTAAATTAGTGGTTTGATGTGAATACTAGGCGCGTATGAGTAATTTTCGAAACAGAATTATTGGACAGTTCGATGAGTTGAGTAGCTAATTAATATGCTTAAATTGTGTTGACCTAGCCAGTAGCCAATGAGGTTTTTCAGTCAAAGACATCAAGAAGGCACTAAAGTAAGACTATCCAAATTCGAAACAAGCAGCTCTTTAGAGAGAATTTTATTGTTGCTTTTGATAAAAAAGTTCATTTTTATTCCACAATAATTTAGTCTCGTGTGTGTGTTATACTCCTATTTGGCCACTTTTGTAAAAGAGGGCTTTTGGAATAAACGTTTGTGAAAGCGATACCAATTCCTGGTTTGGATATGTAATTTAGCATTACTGACTGACTGCTTTTCGAATATTTCTTCAATTTTAGATGTAGGTGCTTTTGGTACAGTGGAAGTGCTAATATTACAGTACTAATTCCCTAAAAGTGGCTACATTAGTAAATATTATAAAAAGCGAAAAGGAAACTAAATTAAAAGCACTTTAACTCGCAAATCCTGGTACGTATAATTCACCTTTTAGTAAGAATCTTCATCCTATGCATGGTTGATTAAAGAAAATACTTATTTAACTACTTATTTTGAAAAGTGCTTTATCAAAAAGTACTTTTGCAAAATAAATAGTTTGTGTTTGGCCGATTCGTTTGAGTATTGCTTTTTGCAAGCTCATTGTGTTTGGCCAATCTTTTAAAAAATCCTTTTAAGTATCAAATTACGAAAAAGGACAGTAAAAATTTAATTTGCGATTAGTATTATTTAGAAAAGAAAAATAAATTTAAACATTTTATAGAAAAGAATTCCATTAAAATATAAAATGTAAAGTAAAAATATAAATTAAGATTCTCATTAATATAATATATTTATTCCAAAACAATAATATTGAGTGTTTAGTATATTTACATGATAATTTAAATATGTTAAAATACATCATTCAATATAAATTTAAAATCTACTCTTAGGAATAAGAGAAAGAGAATAAAAATGTAATTAAAATAAAAAAGAGAATAAATGTATAGCAAAAATTAAAAAAAAAAAGGAAAAGAAAATTAAATTAATGAGGGATAATTTGAAAAATATAAATTTATTGTAAGGTTATTTTTGTCTTGAATAAATTAACTTTATGCTTCTGTTTCTGCTTTTCGGAAGAAGCTAGAATTTTTATAGCCTGTTTGACCAAATTTTTTTTAGGCCAAAAGTGCTTTTTTTTTGGCCAAAAGCACTTTTGGCCAAAATTTGAGGTGTTTTGCCAAGCTTTTGGAAGGAAAAAAAAGTGTTTTTGAGTTTTGGAGAAGTAGAAAAAAGTAGTTTCTCTCCAAAAGCACTTTTCTAAGAAACACTTTTGAGAAAAATACACTTAGAAGCAGTTTTCAAAAGCTTGGTCAAACACTAATTACTGCTCAAAAGTGCTTTTCTAATTAATTACCCACACACAAACTACTTCTCAGCAAAAACACTTTTTTTAAAAGTACTTTTGAGAAAATCACTTCTCAAAATAAGCTGATTTTAGAAGCTTGGCCACACGGGCTATTAGCTTCTCTCCAGAAGCAGAAAAACTGTTTCTGCTACTACTCAAAAGTACTTTTTCATTTTGGTCAAACACCTTAAATTTTTCAAAAAGTGCTTTTTTAACCAAAAAAGGTACTTTTGGCCCCTTAGAAGCTTGGCCAAAGAGGCTCTATGAGTGTGTTTGGTATGAAGAAAAACATTTTTAATTTTTCCATGATTGGTTGACTAAATATTTTGGAAAACATTTTTCTCGTGAACTCATTTTCCTCCAATTGAAGGAAAACATTTTCCAAAACTCCTTCTCAACATTCCTCACCCTAGTCACCATCTCTACAAACTTATGCTACACACATTATTCTGAGCTTAATAACATTTTATTTTTCACTTACTGTTATTAATAATACTATCTCCCGAAGCTCTGCTCTCGGAACCAAGCTATCTGCTATCTCATCTCGATTTCAATGCTAAATCTTGCATTTTATTTATTTATCATTTTAAGGGTCAAATCGATTCGTATCACGTATAAATTTATTTACCCGTAAAATGGTATAGTTGAATCTATATGTGATTTCTAGACAAGTGAATTAATTCGATCCTGAAATAATAGAAGAATTGAAATAATATGCAATACTTAGCCTTGAGATAAAAATATAACAGCAGAAATAGTAGTTCCGGGAGCAAGGCTTCTGGATACAACAACAATGGAATCAAAAAGTAAAATGATAAATTGTATAAAGCTTTGAACAGATTATAGCATAAGTTTGCCAGAATATTTGTGTCTTTTACAATGCTGATAGAGCTCACTATTTATAGTTGCACCTAGGGAACAAAGTCCTAGGATTATGCCCTTCTTTAATGTCAATTATGAGGGTCGTTGAAGAATGTATAGCGGCGGGGATGAATGACAAATTCTCGATAATGGACAGTGTACTAAATGCTATAGAATATTCTCCATTTAATGCTATCGGGTGGTAGATATTTATTTCATCTTTATGAGCACTATTCTTTCTGGTAACAGATGGAATAGTTGTCTTCGAATTTAGCTATCCTCTGCCTTCGGCTCCATGTGCCACTCCCTTATGCAGTCACTTAACATAGATATTTTACCCTATACAGATAGTCTCACTGCTTTCCAGTGACATAACTTTGTGTCATGGGGAAATTGGTATAAACATTCATTTTGGCAGGAATTTCACTGATCCCCTCTGAAAAGCTTCTGACGGTTGATTAGATGCACATCTCTCCGCATTTAATGCCCCGGACACGCGTCATCCCACTATTCGGCATAACTTTTGCCAGATATCTAGGTAATTATGGCCACGAGTTTAGCCGCCTAAAATTTTACTTGTACGCATCAACTTTCTTAATTTACACTTCATATATAACACTCTGAATTTTCTAAGACTTTCTTTGCTCAATTCATCGTTCGACTTCAACATTTCTTTAACTTCCTTCTTTGAGAGAAAAAACACTTCCTTTGATAAAGATTGGCCTCCTCTTCAAGAAAACCTAGTTCTTCAAAGAACAAAGGCAAAGTTGATGATGCCGCTCCCCTTACGGTGAGTACTATCGTCCCAAAGAACATGATTACCACTAAAGATTTCGAAGAGAAGTTTCCTACTGCTAACCCTCGTACATGGGCCGTTGGCAGATACCCTTCTTCCATCCGTCCCTCCAGTATTCCTGTTGTGAAGGAAGATTGTCATTGCCAGGATTTAGATATTATCGCTCCTGATCTGGCGGAGAGGGTAACCCTACCCAAGTAGGGTTTTACATACTTTTACGCGTATCCCTTTACTTTGGGAGTGTTTTCTCTGAGTGGAGAGCTTGACTCCATCATTGAGGAATTCTATCTCCGCTACCAGATGTGTTTGGATTAAGTAAGTCCTTCCGTGTGGAGGACGACTGCTTGTCTTCGGCTCTTGTGCCAAGAAATAGGAGAGGAGCTATCCTTAGCACACGTGATGAACCTCTATTCCCCCAAAATCTTCCAGGGGGTAATGATAAACTTCAGCAAACATGGTCACCATGCTCTATTATCTAGTATGGATGATGACAACAATCATGGGTAAATGGAACGGTTCTTTGCAGTTGCCACCAATGATATTATTCCGGTAACGGCTTTATCCTTTCCGGAATTATGGAACTGCACTCATAAGCTAATTGTTTAATATTTCTTTCATCAGAAAGTTTCTCATATAATTATTGACCCTCCTTCTTTCGCCTGTTTTAGAAACTCGATGGGTTCCACCTAGGGTTCAAGGTTTGGACCAGTGGTCCAGAAAATCTTGGACGTCACTACGACCGAAACCCGCACATGGAAAGAACTGGCCCTTAAATACAGGTGGAAGGCTAAAAATCATAGTAACTTAGACTCATCTCGTCTTTAATTTTTGTATTAGGAAATTGATTATCCTTTCTCTATTTGCCGAATTCAGGTCTACCAGGGCTCGGTTGTCGTCCTCGAGGAGGACGTGGGTGATCCTGCTGATGCGGCGAGGCTGCTTTAGGAGGCTCTTACTCGAACATGTGTCTCCATTGCAGCAAAGTGAGTAAGAAGTAGATACCCTTAACCAAGAGATCGCCTCGTTGAGGGTTCAATTTGAAGAGGCTAAGGCCAAATGGGCTGAAGTCCATAGTGCTGTTCTTGGTACATCCGATCGTGAGGCTGCCTCCGCTGAAAGATCAAATAATTTGGAGGCAGCCTTGAACTCCAAAACTGATGAGTTTGCTACTACCGGGGTGAAATATGCCCAGTTGGAGGGGAAGCATAAGAGGACCATCGAGCATAACAGACTTTTCAGCTCTACTGTCCGTGATCTTGATGTTAGCCTCCAATACGTTAGGTCAGAATAGGAGAATCTTTTTGTCGAGGTTGACCAACTTAAAAAAGAACTTCAACGTTGAGTGGCTTCCCTCATTGTTGAGAAAACACATTCTATGTATAGCATGAGGAGAAAAACCTTAGAAGAGGCCAAAACGGATGTCGTAGATTTTGACACCGTAATTGCTAAGGCTCTTGAGTTGGAGTTAGCCACAAAAAGAGATCTTCCGACCAGTCATGATTCTACCAATTCTTCTGGTTTTGGTTCTGAGTTCTCGGGAATTGGAGAGGAACCGGAAGGTGACGATGTTGAGGGTCAAAATGATGAAGGCCAAGATATCGAACTAGCGGCGGATCTACCCACTTCCCTTGGGGGCGTGGATGCTTCTTTTCATATGGATTCCATAGATGCAGCATTTTAGCTTTTTATTTGTTTTTCCAACTTTTGTACCTGTGCCGTGTTGGCACTTTTATTGTGAATAAAAACATCTTTTACTCAAGTATTGCATGAGTCTTTCTGCATTCTTTTGTTTGAAAATTTATGCAAGTTTTAATCTTTGCGTTCCTTCTTGCTTAAGTATTTTGTTCAAGTTTATTTATTGCGTCTTTTTTCATTTAAGTATCTGTGCAAGTTTTTTTTTGCTTTTTTTTATGTAACGCTTCGGGTGCATTTTCCCCCGAAAGCATTTGGATTCCGGACATAAGTACTTCCGAAATTAACCTTTTATCATGAGGGTTTTTATAAGAGAGGGCCCTCTTACGTTTATGGTGATCTTGAAGAGGACATCTCTTGTTCATTATGACACTAGAATTTGAAGTACTTAATTAACTTTTAAATGACAAAACCAATTCATCGTTCATACAAGAAACAAGATAGAAATAAAAGGACTTTACTTTATTCCTTCCATTTTTAAAAAGTACATAAACATTCATTATGATAAAAAGAAATTGCCATTTCTTGTGGCTAACTTGTACAACTTGTTTCTACGGGGATGGCCGTAAAGTCCCTGGTCCCCGATGATACAACTATGTTTCTGGTTTTCGTATTTCGGTTGACGTGGCAGTCATTATTGCCATATCCTCATATCATCCCCCCCCCACGAGTGTTTGAATGCGAATTTGAACACTAGAAGTTTTGCACCTTCGATGACTCCACTAATGAATTGCTAGATAATTTTCAGTTTGATAACAAACTTCACTTTCCCTTAGGAATTTATGCTATCAAGACAAAGACTATCTAACAATCCCATAATGGTTTTCACTTGTGAATGGTCGGATAACCTTTGATCGATAGCAAACTTAACTTCCCGATGGAAATTTTGCTACCGAGCCAAAGATTATCTAACTGCTCCGAAGTGGTTCTTCGCTTGTGTGCCTTTCTATTAAAAGGTCTTATTGTTGTTGTTGAAACCTTCTTCATAATATGCTTTTTGTTGTTGCCTCGTTAAAAACCTTGCTAGAAAAACCCCATTGGGACAAAAACTGGACAAAGGGAAAATAAATGTAGAACATACTTCCAGTACAAGTGATGTTCTTCAGCAATAATATCTCTTGAGGTGTGCCATATTCTAGTTGCTTGGCAACTTTTCTCCCTATTGATTCTCCAACTCGTATGAACCTTTCCCGGTGACAGCTGAAACCTGTTAGGGGCCTTCCTATGTTAGACCTAGCTTCCTTGCATTGAGTTCCCAGGTGTTTGAGTTACTTTCCTTAGAACCAAGTCTCATGCTTTGAATTAACGGAGGTTGGCTCTTCAATCATAATATTTTTCTATTTTATACTTTTGGGCTGCCATCCTTATATGCGCCAAGTCCCTGCCCTCATCGTGTAGCACCAAGTTGACTAACATTGCTTCATTATTTGCCTCTTCACTTGCCTGGAAGTACCTTAAGGTAGGCTCCCCTACTTTCACCGGGATTAAGGCTTCTGCTCCGCACACAAGGCAGAAATGAGTTTCTCATGTGCTCAATTTGGCCATTGTTCGGTGTGCCCATAGCACTCCAAGCAGTTCCTTGGGCCATTACCTTTAGCTACTTTCACTCTCTTTTTGAGATTTTGTATAATCACTTTGTTCGTTGATTCCGCTTGACCATTTGTGCTCGGATGATAGGGCGAAGATGTGATTCTTTTGATTCAAGTCTTCAAAGAACTTTGTGATCTTTGTGCCTATAAACTGTGGCCCGTTATCACAGGCTATCTCTTTTGGTATTTCAAATCTGCAAATTATGTTCTCCCACAAGAAATCCACCACATCACGTTCACCGATCTTCTGATAAGGACATACTTTAACCCGCTTAGAAAAATAGTCAGTTCAAATTGAAAGAAATATTACTTTGCTAGGGCCGACGGCATTGGTCTGACGATATTCATTCCCCATTCCATGAACAACCTAGAGACAGAACTAGGTGCAATGGTTCTGCTGGTTTATGTACCAGTGGTGCGTAGCATTGACACTTATCACATTTTTGTACGAAAGGTTTGGCGTCTTGTTCCATTCGGGGCCAATAGTATCCTAGCCTTACCAGTTTTAGTACCAAGGACTCGGCGCCCGAATGATTTCCACATATTCCTTCATGGACTTCTCGCATAACATAGTTAGCTTCGAAATCTCTCAAGCATCGGGCAAGTGGGCCTTGGAAAGCTTGTACAATTGGCCTCCTTTGAAGCTATATCGTGCTGCTTTGGCGCGCAGCGCCAGGGATGCCTTGGAGTCTTCGGGAAACTTTTTGTGTTCGAGATAATCAATGATCTCATTCCTCCAGTCCCAGACCAAATTAGTCGTATTCACCTCATAGTAGCTATATGCGTCCAGAACCGAGTGCATGATCTGTACTACCATCCCAAAATCCGATCATTTCATTTTCGTTGATGAATCGAGGTTAGCTAATGCATCCGCTTCTACATTTTCTTCCCTCGAGATATGTGTAATTGACCACTCCCGGAATCGAGCAAACAGATTTTGAACCTTCACTACATATTGTTGCATGCACTTCTCTTTGGTTTCGAAGATCCTGTAGACCTAATTTACCACTAGTTGGGAGTCGCATTTGAGTTCTATGACCTCAGAATCTAGTCCCCGTCCAATTCGAGTCCTGCAATCAAAGCTTCATATTGTGCTTCGTTATTAGTCAAATTGACCATTCTTATGGCTTGCCTTAGGGTTTCTCCGGAAGGTGTGATCAATACTATGCCAAGCCCGGACCCTTTTACGTTAGAAGCTCCGTCCGTAAATAGGGTCCACACTCCCGATGTCGATTCTAACACCATCATTGCTTCTTTGGTTGCCAGAGGCAGCAATCCTGGACTGAAATCAGCCACAAAGTTGGCCAAAACTTGTGACTTAATCACAGTCTTAGGTTTATATTCTATGTCAAATTTACTCATTTCGACTGCCCAATTGGCCAACCTACCCGAGAGTTCGGGTTTATGAAGGATATTCCGCAGGGGAAAGGTGGTCATCACAGCTATCGAGTGACACTAGAAGTAAGGCCTCAGCTTCTGAGCGGCAACTACGAAAGGCCAGCTTCTCCAAATGCGGGTAGTGAGTTTCAGCTCCCTTTAAAATTTTACTAACGTAATAAATGGGATATTGCGTACCTTCGTCCTCACGGACTAAAATGGCGTTGTCGCTACCTCCGAGACTGTTAAATAGATTAACAATTTTTTACCTTCCTCCGACTTTGATAGTAACGGAGGGCTTGACAAGTATCTTTCAAATACCTTAAAGCCTGATGGCATTACGGGGTTCACTTGAAGTTGTTCTTCTTTTTGAGTGATGCGAAGAAACGGTGGCATTTATCTGATGATCGGGAAATGAACCTGCTCAAAGCGGCCAATCTCCTGTGAGACTTTGAACCTCTTTTATGCTTGACAACTGGTCCGGGATGTCTTCAATGGCTTTGATTATATTGGGGTTTACCTCAATCCCCATTTGTGACACCAGAAATCCTAGGAATTTTCCGGAACTAACCTCGAAAGCGCACTTCTCGATATTAAGCTTCATATTATGCTTCCTTAGGATATCAAAAGTTTCTTGCAAGTGCCTAAGATAGTCACCTGCATTCAAAGACTTAACAAGCATATCATCTATATAAATTTTCATGGTTTTCCCTATCTATTTTTCAAATATCTTGTTTACGAGTCATTGATAAGTGGCTCCGGCATTCTTTAGCCTGAGGGCATCATATTATAGCATTTCGTACCGAAATTTGTTATGAACGAAGTCTTTTCCTAATCCTCTAGGTTCATCTTAATTTGGTTGTACCCGGAGTGAGCATCGAGGAAACTCGTTAACTCGTGCCCGACTATTGCATAAATCATTTGATCGATGTTTGCCAGTGGGAACGAGTCCTTTAGGAACGTCTTATTCAAGTCCTTATACTCTACGCACATGCAAAAGATATTGTTCTTCTTAGGAACTACTACTACGTTAGCTAGCCAGTCTGGATACTTTACCTCTCGGATCGAACCGATATCAAGTAAGTGAGTTACCTCCTCTTTGACAAATTTATTTCTGGCCTCGACAATAGGACGTTTCTTTTGTCTTACCAGAAGAATTCTGGGATCTAAGTGTCACGACCCAAAACTAACACTGTCGTGATGGCGCCTAACGTGGTACTAGGCAAGCCGACACACTACCAAAACTAATCAATATTTTCATTTTTAAGACAAAACCAAAGTTATTTAACAATAAACTTGCATAAGGAGTTTAACTCAAAAAAACAATACAGAAAGGAAGCCCGACATCGGGGTGTCACTAGTCATGAGCATTTACTACAATCGTCTGACAATATCAAGACTAACATAGTCTGGAAATAACTGAATACAAATAAGGGAGGACAAGGAGGGAGAAAAGCAGGGTTGCGATCGCCAGGTAGCTACCTTACTAACTCCGATGGACCTGCCACTAAGTAATCAACACCCGCTACCGGGTTTAGAAATAACTGGATCTGTATACAAGGTGTAGGGAGTAATGTGAGTACGCCAACTCAGTAAGTAATAAAAGTAAATAGAGACTGAGCAGTAGTGACAAGCAATAAAATATATACAGTTCATATCATGAAATCTCAATAAAATACAGCAGGCTTTTAAAATCATGATTTTGAATCAACTCAACCCATTTAAATCCAGTTTCAGTAAAATCATTTAAAACATCTTCCAACCGTTTTCAACAAAGTGATGAAACAGTAAGTAAAAATGATGAAAACATAAACAGCCCTTCAGGCAAAACTCACTCGTATACAGCCCTTCGGGCAACATAAATCAAGAATAGCCCCTCAGCGAACATCACTCGTGAACAGCCCCTCGGGCAAACATGAATCATAAACAGCCCCTCGGGTAAACCTCACAGTCACTCATATATAGCCCCTCGGGCATTACCTCACAATCGCTCGTAAATAGACCATCGGGCACAACATGAATCAAGAACAACCCCTTGGGCAAAACATCATATTACTCACTTAGGGTACCCGCACTCACTTGGAGTGTACAGACTCTGAAGGGGCTCCTACAGCCCAAGCACTATAACAAGCCACCTCGTGGCATAAATCAATCAGGCCCACGACCTCACAAAAATCATGAATCAATAACAACATGCTGCGGGGTGCAGACCGATCCCATAATATCCTCACAACACAGGTCATCGGCCTCATTCAGTCAGAAACCTCTCAAGCCACTCGAGCTATCAGTAAAATAAGGTGCTCAGCCCAAAATATCATTCTATGCATCAAAACGAAGTAATAAAGACTGAGTTATGAAATCAATAAATACAACATGACTAAGTATAGATCTTAAATCAAAAACAGTGAGAGGATAACAAGAAAAAGCCCTTCAAGGTCCAAATAGCTCTGGCACAAGGCCTAAATATGACATTCAGCCCAATTTATAGGAAATTCTTTCTAAAACACATAAGTATCATATAATTTAAGTCAAATACGCAACTTTATAATTGCTACGGGACGGACCAAGTCACAATCCCCAACGGTGCATGCCCACACGCCCCTCACCTCGCATGCGCATCACCTCAAAATAGTAAAGCAATGTGAAATCCGGGGTTTCATACCCTCAAGACAAGATTTATAATCATTACTTACCTTAAACAAGCCAATTCCAATACTGAGCAAGTCAAGCGATGCTCCAAAAATGCCATCTCGCGCGTTCCGACTTCCGAACGGCTCGAAACTAACCAAAAATAACTCAAATACATCAAACAATGCTAAAGAAATCAATCCCAATCAAAAAAGGTCAAATCTTTAATCAAAAGCCCAAAATCGGCCAAAAAGGGCCCGCATCTCGGAACTCGATGAAACTCACAAAATCCGACAACCCATTCAACTAAGAGTCCAACCATACTAGTTTCATCCAATTCCGATTCCAAATCGATATTTAAAACTTAAAAATTCACTTTATGAAACTTTAGGCAAAAATCCCCAAATTTCACTTTGAAATCATCAATCAAATGTCATAAACGATGGTGGATTCATGAAATATAATCAAAACTGAGTAGAGAACACTTACCCCAATACATATGATGAAATTTGCCTCCAAAATCGCCCAAATTCGATCTCCCCAACTCAAAATATGACCAAATGAACAAACTCTTATTTTATATATTTTTCTGCCAGCTATTCTGCCTCTATTCTCATGTCAAATGATCCCTAAACTCACATTTGATACCTCCAATGGATTCCTTGTAAAATTTTAGTCAAGTTAGGCTCTTGAATCACTCCATTCGACCTTATATTGAAGGAGATATGTTGGTTTCAATATTTGAAAATAGTGCAGATTTTTAAATACGAATTCAGTGGCGATTTCGTAATTAATCTGAAAAATCTAGCAACCCAATTCTTAGTAAAATGACCATAAAATCCTTATACGATGTCTAAATTCGATGATTCTTTTTGCTATGGCTCTGTAATTATGATACGGATTTAATGCTTCAATAAAAACAAAAATCGGAGCTCATTTGCTTAATGTAATACCATTTATGCTTGAAAAACGACATCGAAACATAAAAAACGAGCGCAACACAACCCAAACCTATTCGAAACTCACCCGAGCCCCTCGGGACCCTGTTCGAACATACCACCAAGTTTCATATCATAACATGGACCTACTTGAGGCCTCAAAACACACATAACAATATCAAAACGACGAATCACACCTCAATTCGAAATCAATGTACTTGA
This sequence comes from Nicotiana sylvestris, assembly GCF_000393655.2. Classification (NCBI taxonomy): domain Eukaryota; kingdom Viridiplantae; phylum Streptophyta; class Magnoliopsida; order Solanales; family Solanaceae; genus Nicotiana; species Nicotiana sylvestris. The sequence goes on from NC_091057.1 coordinate 31,273,538, forward strand.
AACTTCAAACTTCCACAACGATGCCGAAACCTATCAAATCATGTCTGATTGACCTCAAATTTTGCACACAGGTCATAATTGACATTATGGACCTGCTCCAATTTCCAGAATCGGAATCCGACCCCGATATCAAAAAGTTCACTCCCGGTCAAACATTTCAAAATTCCAACTTTCGCTATTTCAAGCTAAATTCTACAACAGACCTCCAAATCACAATCCGGATGCGCTCTTAAGTGCAAAATCACCCAACGGAGCTAACAGAACCATCAAAAATCCAATCCGAGATCAAATTCTAAAAAGTCAAAACTTGGTCAAACTTTTCAAATTTAAAGCTTCTAGCTGAGAATCATTCTTCCAAATCAATTCCGAATAACCTGAAAACCAAAACCAATGATTCACATAAGTCATAATACTTCCTACGGAGCTACTCATGCCCTCAAACAATCGAGCGAAGTGCAATTGCTCAAATGATCGATCGGGTCATTACATCCTTCCCCACTTAAACATATGTTCGTCCTCGAACGTGCCCAGAGTTGTTCCAAAAGCCATCTACTCGCTGTATAATCTCACTATGCACATACCCGGGGATGATCCCACATCACCCTATTCCATATAGGTCTAATAACACAACATGACTGAAATTTCTTAATCCAAACTAGTCCATAAGTCTTAGGGCCCAATTTCCAATATCCGAAATTTTCTATAAGATGAGAACCTCGCATCTACACACTGTATAAGTCAAGCTGCATCAAACTGTATCTGCAACCCAAGATGTAATCACATGATATACTACATAACTCAAACACTCGTACCAATAATTCCTACTCACAGTAGCGTCTCAAAACAACCCAATACGAGTATTACACCTTTTAACAAACAAAGCCTCATTCTAACACTTTCATATACCGCCAATGATGAAAGAAACACGCATAAACACATAACCATTCGTCAGATCAACAAGTCATGGAGCTCCCTCTTCTCTGACAGGAACTATAGCAGATTTCTAAGTCGACTTCCGATATTATCCTTCCAACCATGATGTAACCAATTCTGATAGTATTCATTCTAGGTCCAATGACCTCATCTCATCTAACACAACCACTCTGATGATATGACACATCAATACAATCCAAAGCCATAACCTGTGCAACTCGTGCACCCAATAGCAATATCCCAAATGTACTCAAATCATGAAAACAAATGACTCAAACGAGAGGACTGTCCCGCAAGCTTAACAAGTACTGCCACAACAAAATACTGAAAATCCATCACACCCCATAGGACCTCAATATAATTTCGCTGCAATGTATGCCCCATCCAAACACTACTCCATGGCATATACCTCAGCCACCTTGCTCAAAATCAATAAACACGCGCAACGACATCAAGTACTCAAAGTGTATTACCATATCCACGGAGAAGCAAATGACATAACACCACATGAAACCCGAAAGAGCATAACCAATACGCCATCCACCAAGCAATACCCAATACTCTTCTCGCTCAAATTCCGCTATAAGACCCCAATAGAACTGCACCATATGTGCATATGACCAATAAATCATAACCCCTCATAACATAGAAGAGAAGCTCATAGATCACTCCAGAATACAAATAAGCTCAACAACAATCGAATGGCATATCCCTCAGCAATAGCAATTTGGAGTCAACAAATCCGACCCGGTACAGAATACACCTCCATCTTGGTCCTACAAATTAACCCCAAATTAGCTCCGGTCCCCCACGATAGATAAATAACCCTCCGAAAGTCTACAATGACTGAATCACAACACATACTAATCTCTAACTAACCTTGGCTACTTTTTATGGTCCACAACCACGAAATAATCTACTCATGAGAACTCCCAGTCTCTAAATCCATTGAACATATGAATCACCATCTCTAATCTCAACTCCACTGCATGAATGCCCACACTTCTCCAATTACACAGTCACCCCATGAGGAATACTTTTAAAATTCTTCTATGACACAAAGCAAAATTTGAACTCCAACAGTCGATCAAATAAGAGAGTGCCGTAATACCAATGAAGTATCCATAACTCCCACACATCGCCATTTCTGAAATGTATACTCTCATCAAGCCATACCAGTTAATAATGTCATTTACCAAGTCATTAGAAACTGTCCATGCTGCCTAAGAATTTATGACCTTCCTTTCAGAACTGAACCGTGACCTTACACATGCAAATCAACCCTACACAACATACTGCATATACCATGCCCTCTCATGATAAATATGAGAACTTCATAATCCACTCCGAGTCACAAGCAACTACGTACTCAACTAGCCAAGAACTTTCCATTTGATCCTATCTAGGAGAAGATTACTATACATCACATGCTCCTCACGCCAGTAGAAGATATACCTCTCTAACCGTGGTAGAAAACATCAAGAACTCTCTGAATCCTATTTGCTCAAAACCCAACCGTCAAGACTGAATCCTTCTAACCCAACCAAGCTACGCATGTCACCAAAACTCAAGAGTATTGCCATGAAACACCTGTAGAAACTCATTACCTCATAAACACCCAAAGAACTAATCATACCCATCACAATACTGATCCAACCTACTACCAAGCTATTCTATCTATCTGAGTTCTTTCTGAATTGCATTCACATTGATACTTCCCCTCGCCATAATACCTCAATCCTCAACCCAAACTTACCACAAGAGACCCTAACATAAACCATACTACCCTAAGGCTCATAAGTCGCTGAATGATCTCTTAAGCACCCCAAAAGTACCACAATAGAGATACCCACTCCGAAGAGACCTTCTACAAATACTGCGAGCCTCGACACCATCCAATGTAACTCTCAGCTTCTAGCCATATACAATCTCGCAAAAATTCTCAATTTCCATATATAAATTTTGAATTCATTAGAACCATTCTCGAGAGTTATTCACTCTGCTCAAATCTCAATTAGACTGATCAAATGGGCCGATCGACCTGAGCCCCATTAGCACTCCAACACCCAAGAATGTAACCCCACTTTAATGCAACCAAATAAATTTCTGCTCCACACACATTACATCCTTAACCAATAACAACTCAAATCATTCCATGATTCTCATATACTCATAAAACCTAATACAACTCGTATCTAGAAATTCCCTTTACTCGAGTCATCCTTGATCTCAACCTATGCAAGTCATAACTGATTCACTAGTATACCTCAAACTGAAACTAATACGACACTTGGCTGTCTAATCAACTTATCAATAGCAGACTCCTCCACTTGGCTCAAAGCCATAGATCAAAATACACAAAAACTCACAATGCCCATACTCTATTACTGCCATAATATCATAGTGAGATTGAACTAAATCTTTCATAAACTCGTGCAACACAAACCATCTAGTACTTCAAATCATCTGCAAAATTCGCATTCACCCTCGTAACAGTCAAGACAACTCTCATACGCGATCCAAACTCAATCTACAGCACATATAATTCACTGGTAAAAGAGACTTGCTACAAAACAGCATAGGGATCACGCGCCCTCAGGACACCCCCGCAGGAGATAACCCACCTGCTTCGTCTCAAACTAACATCTCTTTATACCCTTCCACTGTCATAAACATCACACAATCACTTAATCTTCCTGAGTCTGAACTCATATCACGACATGAAATCTACTTCATTCCCCAACTAAACAATATGAAAATATCTTTCAACACACCCATAACTCGGAGCTATACATCAAATCAAGATGGAAATCAAGTGCCAAATAGTTCTTTCTACCCTCAAGCAGGCCCTCCTCGTCACACCCAAATCATATGAACACATATCGCAATCACATCATACTCATCACTTCCACTAATAGGGACACTATCGAACATATAAATCTAAAAATATGCGCTCACACAATCAACACCTCAGTGCTCAAGCTACAGGCAAAGCCCTGACCAAAGTCCTCCAGAATGGCCCAACATCAACACACAGAAATCACATCTCTCCTCTCGTTCAGGGAATCACAAGCTGTCGATACATAGTTGATACCAATCGTTCATGCGCACATACGAACGCGTGGAAGGAATTTCAAGAGTTACATTTCAAGCTAAATCAAAGTCGCACGATAAGAATTCAAGAATGTGGGATTTCCTAAAGGTTCTGCAGCCTCTCAAAGATAATTACATATGTCTTCGTACTGATCCGCGAGACTTTACTAAACCTGCTTATAACTCGTGAGACCTATGTAACCTAGCTTTGATACCAGCTTGTCACGACCCAAAACTAATCCTGTCGTGATGGCGCCTAACGAGGTACTAGGCAAGCCGACACACTACCAAAACTAATCAATATTTTCATTTAAAAGACAAAACCAAAGTTATTTAACAATAAACTTGCATAAGGAGTTTAAATCAAAAAAACAATACAGAAAGGAAGCCCGACATCGGGGTGTCACCAGTCATGAGCATTTACTACAACCTTCTGACAACATCAAGACTGACATAGTCTAGAAATAACTGAATACAAATAAGGGAGGATAAGGAGGGAGAAAAGCAGGGATGCGATCGCCAGGTAGCTACCTTACTAACTCTGATGGACCTGCCACTAAGTAATCAACACCCGCTACCGGGTTTAGAAATACCTGGATCTGTATACAAGGTGCAGGGAGTAATGTGAGTACGCCAACTCAGTAAGTAATAAAAATAAATAGAGACTGAGCAGTAGTGACAAGCAATAAAATATATACAGTTCATATCATGAAATCTCAGTAAAATACAGCAGGCTTTTAAAATCATGGTTTTGAATCAACTCAACCCATTTAAATCCAGTTTCAGTAAAACCTTTTAAAACAGTTTTCAACAAAGTGATGAAATAGTGAGTAAAAATAATGAAAACATAAATAGCCCCTCAGGCAAAACTCACTCGTATACAGCCCCTCGAAGAACATAAATCATGAACAGACCCTCAGCGAACATCACTCGTGAACAGCCCTTCAGGCAAACATGAATCATAAACAGCCCATTGGGCAAACCTCACAGTCACTCATATACAATCCCTCGGGCATTACCTCACAATCGCTCGTAAACAGACCTTCAGGCACAACATGAATCAAGAACAGCCCCTTGGGCAAAATATCATATCACTCACTCAGGGTACCCGCGCTCACTAGGGGTGTACAGACTCTGGAGGGGCTCCTATTGCCCAAGCGCTATAACAAGCCACCTCGTGGCATAACTCAATCAGGCCCTTGGCCTCATAACAAGCCACCCCATGGCATAAATCAATCAGGCTCGCGACCTCACAAAAATCACGAATCAATAACAACATGCTCCGGCGTACAGTCTGATCCCATAATATCCTCACAACACAGGCCCTCAGTCTCACTCAGCCAGAAACCTCTCAAGCCACTCAGGCTATCAGTAAAACAGGGTGCTCAGCCCAAAATATCATTTCATGCATCAAAACGGAGTAATAAAGACTGAGTTATGAAATCAATAAATACAACAGACTGAGTACAGATCTTAAATCAAAAACAGTGAGAGGATAATAAGAAAAAGCCCCTAAGGGTCCAAACAGCTCTAGCACAAGGCCCAAATATGGCATTCAACCCAATTTATAGGAAATTCTTTCTAAAACACATAAGTATCATATAATTGAAGTCAAATACGCAACTTTATAGTTGCTACGGGACGGACCAAGTCACAATCCCCAAAAGTGCACGCCCACACGCTCGTCACCTAGCAAGCGCATCACCTCAAAATAGTAAAGCAATGTGAAATCCGAGGTTTCATACCTTCAAGACAAGATTTACAATCATCGCCTACCTTAAACAAGCCAATTCCAATACCGAGCAAGCCAAGCGATGCACCAAAAATTCCATCTCGCGTGTTCCGACTTCCGAAAGGCTCGAAACTAACCAAAAACAACTCAAATACATCAAACAATGCTAAAGAAATCAATCCCAATCGAAAAAGGTCGAATTTTTAATCAAAAGCCCAAAATCGGCCAAAAAGCCCAACCAGGACCTGCATCTCGGAACCCGACAAAACTCACAAAATGCGACAACCCATTCAATTATGAGTTCAACTATACTAGTTTTATCCAATTCCGACTCCAAATCAATGTTTAAAACTTAAAAATTTACTTTATGAAACTTTACTCAAAAGCCCCCAAATTTCACTTTGAAATCATCAATCAAATGTCAAAAACGAAGGTAGATTCATGAAATATAATCAAAACCGAGTAGAGAATATTTACTCCAATACATATGGTGAAAATCGCCTCCAAAATCTCCCAAGTCCAAGCTTCCCAACTCAAAATATGACCAAAAGAACAAACCCTTATTTTATATATTTTTTTGCCAGCTATTCTACCTCGATTCTCATACCAAACGATCTCGAAACTCACTTTTTATGCCTCCAATGAATTTTTTGTGAATTTGTAGTCATGTTAGGCTCTTGAATCACTCCATTTGACCTTATATTGAAGGAAATATTTAAATACGAATTCAGTGGCAATTTCTTAATTAATCTGAAAAATCTGTCAACCCAATTCTTAGTAAAATGACCATAAAATCCTCATACAATGTCCAAATTCGGAGATTCTTTTTGCTATGGCTCGATGATTATGATACGGATCTAATACTTTAATAAAAACAAAAATCGGAGCTCATTTTCTTAATGTAGTACTATTTATTCTTGAAAAGCGACGTCGAAACATAAAAAACGAGTGCAACACAACACAATCCTATCCGAAACTCACCCGAGCCTCTCAAGACCCTGTTCGAACATACCAACAAGTTTCATATCATAACACAGACCTACTTGAGGCCTCAAAATACACATAACAATATCAAAACGATGAATCACACCTCAATTCGAAATCAATGAACTTGAAACTTCAAACTTCCACAACCAATGTCGTAACCTATCAAATTATGTCCGATTGACCTCAATTTTTTCATACAAGTCACATTTGACATTATGGATCTGCTCCAACTTCCTAAATCGGAATCCGACCCCAATATCAAAAAGTTCACTCCCGGTCTAACTTTCCAAAATTTCAACTTTTCCTATTTCAAACCAAATTCTACTACGGACCTCCAAATCACAATTCGGACGCGCTCCTAAGTTCAAAATCACCCAACGGAGCTAACGGAACCATCAGAAATCTAATCTGAGATCAAATTCTAAAAAGTCAAAACTTGGACAAACCCTTCAAATTTAAAGTTGTTAGCTGAGAATCATTCTTCCAAATCAATTCCTAATAACCTGAAAACCAAAACTGACAATTTACATAAGTCATACTACTTCCTACGGAGCTACTCATACCCTCAAACAATCGAGCGAAGTGCAATTGCTCAAATGACTGATCGGGTCATTACACCAAGCTTAGCTTGTGTGCGTCCGCTTCCGTCGGGATATCTATTATATCCATATGTGACCACGCAAAACAATTGGCATTAAACTTAAGAAATTCAATAAATCCAAACCTGATCTCGGGGTGCAGTCATGTCCCTAAGTGGAATTTCCTCTCCAAGAACTTTTCAAACCATGCGACTTGCTCAAGCTCTTCCGTTGTGGAATTTATTGTATCCGTCTATACTGGTACCTGGAAATATCGTGGCACCTGATAAGATTCCAATGCTTCTTCCCCCTGGTTAGCTTCACTTGACTCGAGAGTAGGCGCTAGTTCCTGTAATTGCTATGCCGCATGCTCCTTCCCTTTTCTATTGGAGACCAAAATTGCATTCAATTCCTTTGTCATCGGTTGGTCGCCTTTTATCTGTTTAATCCCCTCAGGAATTAAGAATTTCAGCAGTTGATGATACATTGATGGTACGGCTTTCATCTCGTGCAATTACGGTCATCCCATAATAATGTTTTAACCTATATCACTATCCACAACCTCGAAAAGGGTCATCTTCATCACCCCATCGACATTTGTGGGCAACGGGATCTCTCCTCGGGTTGTCACACTTGCAAGGTTGAACCTGGCGAGGAGTTATATGGCTAGAATAATGCTTCCTGTAAGTTTGGCTTGCTCAAATACCCTCCATTATATGATATTGGCCGAACTTCTTAGATCCACTAAAATACGTTTGATTTTAAAATCTAATACATTTAAAGAAACTACCAATGTATCGTTGTGTGATAGCAATGATCCATATGCGTCTTCCTCGGTAAAAGCGATGTCGTCCTCAATGACTTTCCGGAGCCTCTTGCCGAGAGTTACTGTACCTTCATCTTTTTTGCTGCCGAGAAAGTAACCCCGTTAATCTCGTTCCCCCTCCCCCCCTGAAAATCATGTTGATCGTTTGGCACGAGGGGTCTTCTCCTATTTTTTAGGGCTTCGTGTTATCACGGTTGCGACCATAATTGTTTCTAGCCTGGTCACTTACGAATTCCCTGAGATGTCCATTTTTCAATAGTGTTGCCACCTCTCCACGCAGATGTCTGCAGTCCCCAGATCGGTGGTTGCTCGTCCTGTGGTATTCCCACCATAAATTAGGATCCCTCTGGCTGGGATCGGACCTCATCAGCTTTGGGAGTCATGCTTCTTTAATTTTCCTCATAGCCGAAACCAACTCTACTACATTAACGTTGAAGTTATATTCTGAAAGTCTTGGATAGGAAGGATCTCGAGAACCTGATGCTTCCTTGTCCGGTAGCAATTTGTTGTTTTGGCCACGGTCAGTTGTTCTATTGGTAACGAACCTGTCTATTGACCGAAAAACTCTGTCGCATCCTTCATCCCATTCATAGGGCAAAAACCGACCCCTCAAAGACTGCCTGTCTGTGACAAAATTGTCTTTTGATTTTTCTTTATTCTTCTCCCGACCTTTAGCTGACGCCGGGAAGCCGAGCTAATAATCCTCAATCCTTATCTTTGACTCATACCGGTTGTGAACATCCACCCAAGTCGTCGCTTGGAATTCAACCAAGCTTTCCTTCGACTTCCGAGAGGCATCAAAACTTCTCAGGTTCAAACCCTTAGTAAATGCTTCAGCTACCCATTCATCCGGAACAACCGGGAGCAACATCCTTTCCTTCTAGAACTAGGTTACGAATTCCCGCAGCAACTCGGACTCTCCTTTTGCAATTCTAAATATGTCTGCCTTTCGAGCCTGCACCTTTCTGGCTCCAGCATGAGGATTAATTCACGAGCATCTCAAAGGAATCTATGGAATGCTCGGGTAACAATGAATACCACGTCAAGCCGTCAAGACTCCCCTCATGAGAGTTTCTCCGAATTTTTTTAGCAAAACAGATTCGATCTCGTGGGGAGCTAAATCTTTCCTCTTCACCGTCATTGTATATGTGGTAATATGCTCCTAAGAGTCCAAAGTCTCGTCATATTTCGGCACGTCGGGCATTTTAAACCGCTTTGGGATCAATTCTAGTGTCGCTCCTAGTTTGTACGACCACTGAGTATATTTCTTTGAGTCTGGCCCTTTCTGCACTGGTAGTGCACCCGGGAATTGGTCCATAGGGGCATTTACTTCCCTCATAAACTGTAAAAGTTCACTTTTGAAGGGATCACTCTCGTTGTTGTGACCGGATCCGCTCCCCCTGGCCCCATAGAAGCCGACCTCACCCCTCGGGGTGTTGTTGTCGATCCTCTCCATTGTTTGATTCGCGGGATCGGGAGGAACGGGACCTCGTCCGTTCGTGTTATTGGAAGCACCCGATAACGCCTGCTTTAGTTATGTCATAACCTTATCCTGTCGTGTGAGATGGCCTAGAATGACCTCTTGTTGCTCCTACAGGACCATTACCGCTTCAACAACATGCTCCTCTTCAGCATCATCGGGAGTCAACTCCCGAACATGTCGCAGATACCGTCTACCGTGGACCAACATGGCATCCGGCCGCGGACCGGCGTGCCATCGTTCCCCTCATTGCAGGTATCACTTATTGAATCCTTGTGCTAAGGCTGGTCTCCTTGAGCCTCAAGATTGTGTGTGTTGTTAATACCATTATCTGCCATTTTCTTTGATTTTTTGCTAAGAATAAGTAATCAAAATACATTAGTAAAAGAAGGCAAGGACCAACTTAATTACATGACTGTTTAGGACCCACAGTGGGCGCCAAACTGTTTACCCGTAAAACGGTACAATTGAATTTATACATAATTTCTAGACAAGTGAATTAATTCGATCCTGAAATAATATATGAATTGAAATAATATGCAATACTTAGCCTTGAGATGAAAATGAAACAGCAGAAACAATAGTTCTGGGAGCAGGGCTTCCGGATACAACATCAATGGAATCAAAAAGCAAAAAGATACAATTATATAAAGCTTTGAACAGATTATAGCATAAGTTTGCCAGGATATTTGTGTCCTTTACAATGATAATAGAGCTCACAATTTATAGTTGCACCTAGGGAACAAGGTCCTAGGATCATGCCCTTCTTTAATATCAATTATGAGGACCATTGAAGAATGTGTAACGGTAACATGAATGACAAATTCTCTATAACAGGCAGTGTACTAAATGCTATAGAATATTCTCTATTAAATACTACCGGATTGCAGGCATTTATTTCATCTTTATGAGCACCGTTCTTTTCAATAACAGATGGAATAGTTATCTTCGATTTTAGCTATCATCTGCCTTCGACTCGACGTGTAACTCCCTTATACAATCACTTAAGATAGCATATTTTACCCTATACAAAATTCAACTACATGTGAAAGCAACACAATTGGTATTAGTTATTTAGTTAGATGTTTCGTCGTCCGACGAACATGGTATAACACTGTCAGAGGAAACAAAAAAATATCTAAGCATAAAACATAAACCTTATCCTTAAATAAGACTAACATAAGTTTATTATTCTTTGAATTGTCGGTCTCCATAAATAAGGGTATCAAATTACTTATCCGCCTTAACATCGTCTAAAAGCTCCTAGTTGGATAATACACGTTTTTCTTCCCCACTGGCCCTTTATTTTCCAGGTTCAATGAGATTCAGTATTTTTTATGCCAAACATTATATATATATATAAATGTTTGGCATAAAAAATACTGAATCTCATTGAAAGTATAATTTCGATTCTGATCCATTATTCTAAAAGTATAATTATAATTATCAGTATTAAAAATTTAGGAATTGAACTCATCAATTTTAAAATCCAGCATCACATTTGCCTACAAGTGTTGTAAGTTGTTTGTACCATACTAAGTCAGTTGAACAGTACGTACTACGTAGTTCAATTGGCAGTTCAGTAAATAATGAATACTAATAGAAAGCACGATGTAATATAGATATTTCAGTAAAGTAGAAAGGGAGAAATCTAAAAGAAAAAAGAAACTCCATCTTTCGTGATTCCAAAAGTATAGCCAACACTTTGGAATAAAATACCTAGTCCTAACTAGGTTACTTTGCATCAAATTAAAATCACCTTTATGTAGTACAAGATGGCAGCCCCACCCCACCCCACCCTCCACCCCCTCGCCCCCGGTGACAACAAAAGAAGAAATGGAAGATAAAAGAAAAGCTTGTGCTATAAGGCACCAACCGAGGTTGTTTTAGTCTTTACAAAACCAAGCAGGTGAGGCAACTTCAGAATTTGAATATTATGGATTGGAGTTTAGGATTTCACCGCGGACCATTTGATTTGTATTCAAATTTATTATTTGCATGAACTTAAGAGGAAATTTTTACACATATATACATGTCTCGAGCTAAAGTTATTAGATTCGATGAACATACAATAACAAGTATAATTGTTTAGAACACGTTGTTTTTATTGGCTACCGTTTGGGCCAAATGTTTATGCTAATGTGGTGAAATGCACTTCATTTAATTAATAATTATACCAAAAATAGCAAGTAGACATTCTTTGGGACATCTTTCTTAACTAATTGTGGAAAGATTCCAGCTCTTCCAATACTACACTTTGATGAAGTATACATATCTGAGCAATATATATAAAAGTTGGAATCAAAATTAGCTAAGATTATGTTTGTTCTTTTAGCATTGATATATATTCTCGAGGCATTGATGAGATGGTTGTAAAATGTAAGCAAAGTTTGTACGTGTTGTTCATTTCAAAGACTTTTTTATGAGTCTTTTATTTTCTTTCACACATGGCTGCATCAATGCCAAGAACTGTGGAGATGGGAATCCAAGACTGCTTGGGGCTAACAAGACACTGATTCTAAGATGAAATGACTGTGTGATACATTCTATATCGAGGTTTGTTATATTTTTTATATGATGGAACACCACATAATGACATTAGAACATCATCTAGTCATAAAATTAAAGGCCTAGATAGTAGGCTTTCTTTCTAGGCGGAAAGGCAGAAGTCAGGTTCGGGCGAACCCAGTAATTTTTGTTTAGACATTGTATTTATATTAAGAAATTCATTAAATATGTACAATATTAATTTAGAACTCAGTCATTAGCACTTGAAGTCGATGTTCTAAAATTCAGAACCCATAAAGTTAAAATCCTAGTTACGCTTATGTTTCTCTTACTTGCTAAATTTTACATATTCCTTTACCTTTAGGTTTAGTTTTGAAGGGAGTATTGATGCAACGATAAAAGTTGTCATCATATAATTACATGACGAGAAGGTCATTAGTGCTGGGCTAAGCAGCCAATAGATGCAATCTAATTTCACTTTAGGTCAAGCTCGCATGGTGTTCCCCAAAAGATATTATATTAAGAGTATTCAGTACCTTTTATGTATATTCATTTTTCTTGAGCTTTTTGTGCACCCAATAATTTCTTCCTTGAACTTAGAAGTATATGACTCGAACTAAGCTAAGAGTATTATACCACATTGTATGTAGTTTCATTTTTTTTCTTTATAATTTTCAATGTGAGATTTCATTTGCACATTCAACACGTGTTCAAATCTTGAAAATAACCTCTTGCTCTTGCCCTTTTGTGTTTAATTAGGGTCACGCTAGCTTCAATAGTCATTTTCTTTTTCGCATCTTCTTTTTCTTTTTTATTTATTTATTATTCATTTATAGGTTGGGGCTTGGAAAACCTAGCCTTATGAACAATGCCTACCTCACTATTTGGTTTATAGATATCTTTTTTAGTATGTTCTCGTGCCCTATTAATATCACTAAGAAGTTAGAACTAACAATTTGAATTCTTTGAGATTTTCCCTCTTAAGCAAAAAAGAAAATCCTAAGAGTGGATTCAAATATAATATTGAAAATACCCAAGCCTATGCTAATTGTTTCAGGATCTGATGCAGAGATACATAAATTAAAAAGCGATATTAAATTTGGCGAGACACATTTTTTATTTGTTTAAAGAAAATGTTTGTAGAGAAATATTAAGGTAGTGGCTACTGAGCTAAATTAGAGTAGACAAAAACTTTTTTTCCCACTGTTGTAAGGTATGAAATTTTGGCTGAACACTCTTTGGTGCTCTCACATCTTATAGAGAAAAGGAAAATTCTAAATTGCTGATTCTATTTAGTCTCAGAATATTAGTACAACTATATGCTTTGTTCCCTATGCCCTCCTTAACATTTTCAATAGACTTAACCAATTGAATCAAAGATAATCTAGTACATATCAAAGCCTTAGATATTGTCTAATTAGAATATCATTGATTAATTAATTGGACGGAATGCCTTCTTTGACCTCTCGATTATGCTTTGCAATGACCAATAGGATGGATGATAAATGAGTACAGTTTCATACCTTTTTGTGCGTGAGTCGCGGGAGATCACATTCTAACAAACGTGTAATATGCTCATTGCGTGTTTATCATGTGTAGGAATGAGTTTGGATGGAAGTTGGAGAAAATTGAATGATTGAATGCAAGAGTTGGGAACATGTCACAATTGGTGCATTACATGAAAGGTAGGCGCAAAATGTCCTAGAAAGTGAATCGAAACCAGTGAAGTCTGGCACTTTGGCACCAAGCCCCAGCACGCGAAAGAAACAAAGAAGACAAAAAAACTGGGAGCGTGCCTAGGGGTCACACGATGTATGAACCCTAGGCACGTGACTCAACTTATCCTTTTCAAAATAGGAGAGCTTAAGGACACCCCCACATCAACCCTATTTGGTATAAATACAATTTGGGACCATTTTTGAAGGGTTACACTATATTTTTGAAGGCAAGAACAAGTAAGGAGCAAGGCGGAAGATTCAGAAATGAGTTTTTATATTTCTTCTTCATTTTTCTATTATTGGTAATGAATTCTAATATTGTAGTTATGCAAACAATTATGAGTAGCTAAACTCTTTTATCTAGGGTTTGATGGAAACTTTTGGAGGATGTTTCATTGCATTTAATATAAATTTGCCATTGAATTTACCGACTTGTTTAACTACGTTATTATTGTTGTTGACTGAAGGACCCTCAATTGATTGTACCTATTTAGTGTGTATTACTTTGAAAATGATACATATTTAGGTAATTGTTGAACAACATCACTCCTAACGTATGTGAGGAATCGATATGGAGTGTTTAAAGGTGGGATTAGGAATAACGAAACTTTGGTGTGATCTTAGTGAGCGGTGAATTAGTGCCAATTAGTGTAGTTCAGAAGAATACGTCTAGTAAATTATAGTATTTGCTCGGAAGAGAATTACAACACCTGAAGTACTCACGATCAGTAGAGAATACTTAGGAAATTTATAGGAAACGTAGCGGGGAGGATTCGGATGAATTGGGAAAATCATCACCCTAGACCTTTCCAATCTTGTCCACAATACCTGCTCTGTTAGTAATTAAGTTACATCATTTTAAGTACTTTGCTTTTAGTTAGTAAATACTAAACTCATTATTTAATATTTTTGTAGGTTGATTACTTGAATTCTTGCGAAATTAATGGTTGTGATGAGTAGGTTAATTTCCTGCGAGATTCGACTCTGAACCTGTAAACCGGATTATATTTGCAACGATCGCTAGACCATTTAGGAGGCATATTTGGGCGTGATCAATGGAATAACCTCTTAATTTTTTGGCCTGCTCAAAATTTAACCAAATGCATATCATTCAATACCCCCAATAGACACCAATATCTCAAACATGTTTAGTACTAGACGTAGATGGACCGAGACAAGCTATATTCTTGATTAATCTCACACCTATACACTACGTTCTGGGGCCACTAATTAAGATGTACTATGACATGAAGTAATTGTCATTAGTGAGAGGGGATGAAGAAAGATATCACTAAACTTTGTTTCTAGTCGTTCAACTTGTGAGTAGGGTAAGGCCGAGCTTCAATATTTGCAAGACATTACCATGTGAGTAAATGGGAAAGATTACCATGTGTGTTAAAGGTTACGATTATGTAAGTAGATGTGAATTGGTTAACAAAGTCATCATACTTCTTACCTGTTGAAACTATGTACACTAGATCGAGATATACACAGATATTTAGAACAAAATTTTCAACTCCGCCTAGGATTAGGATACAATGCCCATCATCTTTCACAAAGGTCACACTTCACTTTAAGCTTTTGGAAATATCTCCAAGAAGATTTGGGTACACGAGCAGACCTCAGTTGATCAAGAAAAAATTGTACAATATACAAGGGAAACAAAATGCATGCAGATAAATGGAGAAAGGGACTTGGTGTTCTTTGTCGGAGGTTGAGTATTTTTACGGATTTCACCTATGAAGGGCATGATGCTGACTTAGGAAAAAAATGAAGTTAATTTGAGATTTAAAGGGAGATATTTGCTCGAGTGGGAGTCATGGATTATCATTTATCATTTCTACCCGGGTTATTCTCATTCATCTATTATTTCATATGTTTATATTATGGAAGTATACATCGTATCCTCTCATGTGATTTTGGCTATACAACTTGATTAATTTGTCTTATGAGGAAAATGCTAGTGGCTGTTACTGATAGGTACTATACAGGAGTCAGGATAAGGTTTTCGATGACAGTATTCTATGGCAATCTCTATAGTCACCACAAAAAGTAAGTGTCAAGTTACCACAATAAGAAATGATTTTAGCGGCAAATTCTATGTCGTTTAAATTTATTTTGTGGGGCATTTGTTTACTTTTGTACCAAGCTTAGTTTCTACAAAAGCTAATAATAAAATAAATTAGTTTTTTTTATGACAAAGCTCGCCACTAAAAGTAAATAAATGCGCCACAAAATAGATTTAAGGTAGATCACTACTCAAAATGGCGGTATATAAATCACCACTAAAGTTGTGACGACTCGGCTCTTACTTTTGGTGGTGACTTAAAGAGGTCAACACAGAACGTCGTCATTGAAAACCTTATTTCTTGTAGTTGTAGTAAGGAAGTGTCATCAAAATGGGCTTGCTGGAAATAAAATTGGAAAAGAAGAACACCTACAAAAGTTTTGGTTAACAAAGAGATTGCCAGCAAGCCCATTTTGACATGTATTTTGGGTCAAACATGAAAACAAAAGGGTTGGATATAGTGAATTTGTTCTGGTTGAGTCTATACAGGGATACAATGATATCATTTCTAATAAAATTTGACACTTAATCAATATCATGTGTTATATATTGGTTAGAGGGAGTGCTTTGGATTGCTCCTGGACGATATACTTGAGCTATACAAGATTCTACTGTGAGTGATTAACCTTGCTGATGAGCGTAATTACAAAAGATAAAGTCTGCTTGGCAACGATAGTATTGTATTGGGAAAAAACTGAGTTTATATTAAAGATGACGTGGCATGACACGTGGTTTGGTTAAATGGTTAAAGCGCAACAATTGACTAACAGGCACGGATGGAGACAGCCACGAGAAGAGGAATTTAAATAGGCACGAGACGAAGTGCAGATACGAGTCTCGTACCAATTCAAGTCATTTACAGCCAACGGATTAGAAGGCATTAAAGACAAAGATCTGATGACAGAAAGGAGTCCAAATTCATTATTAAATACCTGATACGTTAGAAAATTGGTATTTAATAGGAATGATTGTATAACGGCTTATTTAATATCATTTATTACTCATAATTATACCATTAAAGCTGAGACTTCATCCCTTTACCTAGAATTACCTATAAAAGGAAGAAATATCATCATTTGTAAGGACAAGGAATACTATTGGGAACTCATTGAAATACAAAATTATTTGCTATTTTACCATCATTCTCAAAAGTATTTTATTTTCGTCTCCTGATTATCAGTAACCCGAATTTCTTTTTAGCTTTGACCAAAGACCCAAATTTTTGGTTAAACAAATTGGTTCCGTTACTGGGAATCTGATAATCTTTTCTTTTAAGCTATATCTTGTCGATTGTTGTCACCATGTCAAACAACAACACCGACAATAACAGTAATAACACATTGGGAAACCATGAAAATCAATTTCATCAAAATCAAGATGACATAGTTCCCTCCCCTCCAGATTCACCACGTCAATCTCGTGAAGGCACTCATGTTACTGAATCCCGTGCTGATCAACAAGAACAATCTAAACACTTTGAAAGAGTTACAACTGAAGCTTTACAAAAGCTAATTGATGCACAGGTCGGCAAAGCTCTTCAGGCACTTGTTAGTCGATTGCCTGCTGCACCACCCACACCAACTCCTAATAATAATAATACATTGGAGAATCCCCGTTCTGGTCTTGATAATTCTGGAAACGGAGCAACCCCCAGTGAACCACAGGAAGGGGGACCAGGTAATTCAAATAATTCATATTTGCAAAATTTAGTACTAACCTTGCAGAAACAGATTAAGGAACAAAATGAGCGTATTGAACAAATCCCTGGAGTTCCGCCTGTAATAAAAGGAGTAGACATGGACAAATACTCACAACAACCATGGAAGCCAAGTGCTGCTCCCCTTCCGATTCCGAAAAAGTTCAAATGCCTGACATCCCAAAATATGATGGTACTACAGACCCACGTGACCACGTGACTGCATTTACAACAGGCGTGAAAGGCAACGACTTGACCAAACAAGAAATTGAATCAGTACTGGTCAAGAAATTTGGAGAAACACTCACCAAGGGTGCATTAACCTGGTATTCTCTTTTATCTGAAAATTCTATTAATTCTTTTGCTGAGCTTGCAGATTCTTTTATTAAAGCACATTCGGGAGCACAAAAGGTTGAGAAAAGAATGGAAGATATTTTCAAAATCAAACAAGGGGATTCAGAGTTGCTTAGAAATTTTGTTGATAGATTCCAGCGTGAAAGAATGACTCTACCTCGTGTGCCTGACAATTGGGCTGCAATAGCCTTTGCAAGTAATTTAAATGACAAAAGTTCTGAAGCCACGAGACGACTCAAAGAAAGCCTTCGAGAATTTCCTGCAACCACGTGGAATGATGTTTACAACAGGTATAGTACGAAGCTGCGAATTGAAGAAGATACCGTACCTAAGTTTCATCATGAAAAACGGGGTGGTCCCCGAAGATCAGAAACCAAAAAAAGATCAGGTAAAAACAGGTACGATCCATATATGGGACCTGCAGGAAAAGACCCACGGTCGAAACAAGATAGCCAGCAATATGATCAAAAATCGAGGAACAGGGACTCTGGCTCTTCTTCAAAGTTCAGGAATGATCGGAACAGACAAGAATCACGAGATGATGACAAAAGTTTAAAGGCACGATTCGGCGGATACAATTTTAATGTCTCTACCTCCGAGCTCGTAGCTGTTTAAAGAAGTATGGGAGATAAGGTACGGTGGCCAAAAGAGATGCGGTCAAATCCAAGTAGACGCAATCCAGATCATTGGTGCGAATTCCACAATGATCACGGGCACAAAACTTCCGAATGTAGATTCTTGCAGAGTGAAGTGGATCATCTATTGAAGCAAGGATACCTCACTGAGTTATTTAGCGAGAAAGGAAAACAAGCTTATATGAAAAACAGGCAAGAGCCACCGCAACCTCCTTCACCCAAGAGGACAGTGAATGTCATAAGCGGGGGAGAAGATATTCACGGCATAACCTACACAGCCTCCAACAAGGTTTCTAAGGTAACAATTACACACGGGAAACGGGTGCGGCAGGTCCTAGAAAATGAAAGTATTTCGTTCGATGACGCAGATACCGAAGGAGTGACAACTCCACATAATGACGCACTAGTAATATCTTTACTTGTACATGATACTAAGGAAGTACAAAGATTAACGGGAAGAATTGCAGCTTTGGGGAGATTTATTTCCAAATCCTCAGAAAGGTGTTTTAAGTTTTTCTCTGCACTCAAAAATCAAGATCATTTTGAATGGAATGAAGATTGTCAACAAGCCCTTAAATATTTGAAAGCTTATTTGTCAAAACCACCGTTGTTGGCAAAACCAAAAGTGGGGGAAAAACTTCTCATCTATCTGGCCGTATCTGAAGTCGCGGTGAGTGCTGTTTTAGTCCGCGAGGACCAAGGTAAACAATCTCCTATTTATTATGTAAGTAAGTCCTTATTGGAAGCTGAGACACGATACCCACAGCTAGAAAAATTAGCATTAGCTTTGATCATGGCATCTAGAAAATTAAGACCTTATTTTCAATGTCATCCCATTAATGTAGTTACTACTTTTCCGCTTCGAAATATTTTGCATAAACACGAACTTTCAGGAAGATTAGCAAAATGGGCTATAGAACTAAGTGAATATGAAATTGTTTATCAACCCAGGACCGCTATAAAATCTCAAGTACTAGCTGATTTCGTGGCTGATTTTAGCCAGGGGATGCATTTAGAAGCAGAAAAAGAATTACTAGTTTTTAATGGTGCAAACCCGGGGACTTGGGTTTTATTCACTGACGGTTCATCTAATGTAAAAGGGGCAGGCTTAGGAATAGTCCTTGTACCACCTGCGGGTGAGACTATAAGACAGGCTATAAAATGTCATTCTATAACTAACAACGAAGCAGAGTATGATGCTGTAATTGCAAGTTTAGAATTGGCGCGAGAACTCGGCATAACACAGATTATAATCAAGAGTGATTCTCAACTCGTGGTCAATCAAATGCTGGGGACTTATACAGCTAGAGAGACGCGAATGCAAGAGTACCTCGCAAAGGTACGGGAGTTAATAAAACAATTCCAAACTTGGAAAGTAGTGCAGATCCCAAGAGATGAGAATGTAGAGGCAGATGCTTTAGCAAATCTCGCATCTGCAGCAGACGTAGCAAATGATACAAATGCTTCAGTCATACATTTATTTCATTCCGTTCTCGAATCTGATAAAAACGAGGTAAATTTTAATCATTTAACATGGGATTGGAGAAACGAAATTGTTGCCTTTTTACAGCACGGTACCGTGCCTAATGACAAAGGAAAGGCTCACGCGCTTCGCAAAAAAGCTGCTCGATATTGTTTATATCAAGGAAATCTTTATCGAAAGATGTTCGGTGGACCACTAGCAAGGTGTCTCGGACCCTCTCAAACAGAATATGTGATGAGAGAAGTGCACGAAGGACATTGTGGGAATCACGCAGGGGGACGGTCACTGGTAAGACGTTAATTCACACAGAATATTATTGGCCTAAGATGGAAGAAGAGGCAACCAGTTTCGTGTCCAAATGTGATAAATGTCAAAGGTACGGCAAGAATATGCACAGACCAGCTGAGTTATTACATCCTGTTATAGCCCTGTGGCCCTTTATGAAATGGGGAATGGATATCGTAGGTCCACTTCCACAAGCAAAAGGTCAGGTAAAGTTTCTACTTGTACTTACAGATTATTTCACTAAATGGGTAGAAGCAGGGGCATTTAAACAGGTACGAGAGAAGGAAGTTAAAGACTTCATATGGCGAAATATAATATGCCGCTTTGGAGCACCAAAGGAGATCGTGTGTGACAATGGACCACAATTCATTGGAGCTCAAATCACAGAATTTCTTCGAAGTTGGCAGATCAAAAGGAATAACGTCTACGCCATACCATCCAGTAGGTAATGGACAAGCAGAATCTACTAACAAAGTCATTATCAACAACTTGAAGAAGAGGTTACAGGATTCAAAAGGTAATTGGCCTGAGGTGTTACCTGGAGTATTATGGGCTTATCGTACAACGACCAAAACAGGCACTGGAGAAACACCATTTTCAATGGTTTATAGTGCGGAAGCCTTAATTCCAGTTGGAATAGGTGAGCCAAGTACACGGTACGATCACGCAACGGAGGAATCTAATGATGAAGAGATGCGGGTCAACCTTGATTTACTTGAAGGAAGAAGAGATGCTGCACATTGATAAGGATGGCAGCACAAAAACAAGTAATTGAACGATATTACAATAGGAAAGCACGCCTCAGATTTTTCAAAATTGGGGACTTTGTGCTTAAAAAGGTGTTCCAATCTGCAAAGGCTGCCAACTCAGGAAAGCTAAGTCCAACATGGGAAGGACCGTACAAAGTCCGTGACATTGCGGGAAAAGGAGCATACCAGTTGGAGACAATAGATGGTAAAATTTTACCCTCACATTGGAATGCCGTCCACTTAAAAAGATATTACTTTTGAGAAAGTACTTACGGTGAGGTATCACCATGTTAAAATTTCTCTTGGATTATTAATATTTTACTAACGATTTTAGATGCTAGGCAAAATACCCTAACTCGTGCCAAATGATGAGTCACAACCTGCAAGGCAAAATGGAGTATTCTTAAATTCCTAGCCCAGGGTTACAATTAATCTGATGGAAATACACACGAGTTAGGCAGTCTTCATCTATAATCGCACCGTCGAGTCCCGTATATCTTTCTGTTTCAGGAAAAGGGCCAAAGTAAAAGAAATAAACAAGTGCTCGAGGCTTCATAATTCACCGCTCAAACACTTGGGGGACTACAATATTGTACACAGATACGTGTAGAAATGCAGATACGAATATCGAACAAAAGTCCGCCACAAAGAGACAAGTGTTGAGAAAAAGTTACGAAGTCTTCAGCATTCATGAGAATAACAGAGTCATCTCTCAAAACTCATAAACAAAGTCACCTCTCAAACCCTTCTTAATATATAAAGATAGGGTCATGACTATGTACTGAAACAGGTTATGAAGAAAAACCTTGTTTATTCTATGTTATGTACAAATCTGTTACAAGAAAAACAGTTACGAGAAAGTTGTAGATGTATTGTAATACATGTAATAGTCAAACACTTGTTAAAGTTTATGAATAAAAACTTGCCAAAGTTGTTTCATACAAAACGTGTGTATTCCTATTTCTTTCATCGTATTATAACACCATTATGAAGTTGAGACGTCTTCTTCATTATGTGTTGGTAAAATAAAAGGGCCCTCTTTTATAAGCCTCATATTGAGAAGAATCATAAAGCATTTTAAAAGAATAAAAGTGCTAAGATATTCCATAAGTCCTAGATAAATAGGCAAGAATAGAATATACAGAAGTACCGATAAAACTTCTTAATATAAAAAAAACTAAGTACAAACTTAGTCAACAAAATATTTGTTTTATACAAATGCCCCATTATGATAACTGGGGACTTCATCAAAAGATCCCTTACAGCAATTTCATTTTCAGCTAGTCACTGAAGGGTTTGGAACATTAGAAGTTTCACCCTCGGGAGCAGGAATTGCAACCCCAATTGCTGCTGTAGCCACTTCTTCATTTAAAAGTTCTTCCGTTCCAGGAGCTTCAAGTACAGGAGAAGGAGTATCAGTAGATTGTTGACTTTTCTCGATGGTATCTACGACTTTGTCCAGTTCAGACTGCAAGTCAAAGCCTTCCTGAGCAGCTTCCATTAAAGCATCACGGCGAGATTTTAGGAAAGCCCAACTCACTTCTATGTTGAAGTTCTCCTCCAGAAGCCCATATTCCTTTTCCCACATAGCAAGATCGTTTTTCAAGATTTGGTGCTCAGCTAAATGGGAATCAAGGAAAGCTTCAAGAGAGGCATGAGAACTCTTCAAGGCATGAATCTCGTCAGAGGAGGTCTGTAAGTCAGCTTGAGATTGAGTCAAGCTTTGCACTAACTCTCCTGCATACTCTTCTTTCTTAGCCAAGAGTGTCTTCAGCTCCCTAACTTCTTCACTGGCCTTTGATAATTGTTCTGACAAAGAGCATTCCAAAAGCTCTTTGTCTCTTTTAAATTGGCTTGAAGAAGTCTTGGCAGTTGCCAGTTCAGAAGTCAAACCACGGTTTTGCTGCTCCAGGAGGTTTTTATTTTCTTGCAACTCCTCTATGGTCCCTTGAGCATTCTCAAACTGTTCTTTCCAATTGGCTGCTTCAAGCTGGGCTCCCCTGGCTATTTCTTCGGCCTCGTGGACAGTTTTTTCAGACTCACGGGCTTTTCTTTCCAGAAGGGAAATTCTTCCCATTAATTCTGTACCAATAAGGTTAGCCTACAGAGACAACTCATAGAAATGAGGGATTGAAGATAAAAAAAACTTGTTGGTAAGAAGAGGAAAAATACCTTCAAAGTAGAATGAACTATGTCATTCATCAGAGTCAAGCAGCTATGGCTCTCCATCTTCTTCTTCTCAATATCTCCAATTAGGGGCTCAAGCCAAACATCGGCTCTACCAGTCTTTCTCAAAAGGCTATGGTTGGCAGGAACTTTCAGAGTAACACTTCTCATAGTCATACTTCTACTGCTAGAACCCGTCTCTGTATGATGAACAGAGGGAAGATGAGCAATGGAAGGAATGGAAGGAGAAGATGCAGAAACAGGAATGGAAGGAGAAGATGTAGAAACTAACGTAGGAACGGACATAGGAGCAGTAGAAACTGGCAAAAGAACGGAAGTCGTCAAAATTGGTAAAGAAATACTTACGTTTGGCAATGGAATGGAGGAAATAGGAACGAATGAGGAAAGAGGAGCTTCATCAAAAACAGGGTCGAGCTCGCCACTCCCGAAACCACTGTCAAAAAGATGCTGAATTGACTCATTATTATCTCTTGGTTCGGTGTCCTCGTCAGAATGAATCAAAACAGGCTCGGTGGTGGAGGTTCGAGCAGGAGTGTCTTCAATTTCATCATCAATGATTATTCGCCTCCTGACCCTTGGCCTGGTAATTAGGGAGGTACCCTCTTCTTCTTCGGAACTTTATTTTATAGCTTTCCTTTTTGGCAGCAAGGCTCGATCCTTATCCAAATCAAGAGCAGCATTCGCAGACATGCGAATGGCCATAGCTACTTCAGTCGTCATTCCTCTAACGCCAAATCCTGATTAAAGGATAGATATACATGATCAAAATTGAGGGAAAAATGCTTAACATATAAAAAAACATATAAAAAGGGGTATACCATGTGTTTTGACCTTCCAGCTATGTAAGGAAGAAATCGATTTCCAAGTTCTTTGCTCCCTAGAAGCAATCTTCAAAAGTGAGTCTACCCAACCACGGAAGTTGGGAATAGATTCCACATCTCCCATGGTTGCTACAAAAAACCAAGAAGAGACGAGGTTAAAAACAAATTTCTTTTGAAATTCTCAAAAGTAGGTACGGTAAATAAAAGGAAACCTACGTTCAAAATTCCACTTCTCAGGGAAGGGAGTATTTGTTTTGCCAATCAAGTCCACCGTACGAACAACAACGTAACGGATATACCATCCATGATCTTTATCATCTTTAGGATTTACCAGAACTTTTTTGCTCCTTGCAGTTAAGATAAAAAACCCATGGCGTATTAAGTTAGGGTGGTATAAATGAATGAGGTGAGAGAAGGTGAAATTGACATTGGCATTGGAGGATAAGTATCTCAAACAAGCCACTGTTCTCCACACTAGTGGACCGATTTGGGCCAAACAAATTGTAAAGAAACGGCAAAAATCAAGAATAACTGGGTCAATCGGAGGATTAAAACCTAAAGTGAAGGGGTAAGTATAAACAAAAGAATACCCACTTCTAAAGGAGGAAATTCTCTGATTTGGGGAAGGAATTGACATTCGAAGACTATCCTTCCAGTTACAATCTTTTCTTATGGTGGGGATTGTAAGCTCGGTTACTATTGTAGGGTAAGTATCGGCTTTTTCCAAATTTGCAATTTGCTTTTGAAGAGACGTTTTGTCACTTTCAAAAGACAAATCGCTGGGAACTATCTCATCAACTGAGGGTTCTTGAGAAGAATCAAGAATTTCTCTACTTCTAGAAGAGGGGGCCTTTGGGATAGAACTCCTTGAAGAAGAACCAGAGGAGCCGCCTCGAGTAGATTCTAACCCTGTTCGAAGCCTACCTCCTCCGCCTCTTCTGTGTCTAATAGGGGCATTGGGGAATTGGTCTAGAATTGGAACTTTTTTACGGTTAGGGTTTGAAGAAGACATTGTTATAAAGGATAAGTCGAAAGAAAGTAGAAATAAAGAAGAAAGTGTTTGCTGAAGATTTGTGAAGAAGACAAAGGAAGAAAGAGTTATGTATATAATGGGAACCGTCAAACTTAGAAGTGTAATGATGGAAAGCCTATAATAAAGGCAACTATCACTTCGTGAATAGAGAGAATGAAGAAGTCTTAAAAAAGGATGTAAATAGCAGAATCAATCAGAAAATGACACATGGGCGGAACATTGAATGGAAAAGACTACTGAGGCGTTAATACTGTCATAAGCATTAATTGTGGCGAACATTCCTTTTATGAAGATCCACTTCCCAATTATTTAATTGATAAATAAATGGAAAGTGGGGGGACTATCTGTATTGGGAAAAAACTGAGTTTATATTAAAGATGACGTGGCATGACACGTGGTTTGGTTAAATGGTCAAAGCGCAACAATTGACTAAGAGGCACGGATGAAGACAGCCACGGGAAGAGGAATTTAAATAGGCACGAGACGAAGTGCAGATACGAGTCTCGTACCAATTCAAGTCATTTACAGCCAACGGATTAGAAGGCATTAAAGACAAAGATCTGATGACAGAAAGAAGTCCAAATTCATTATTAAATACCTAATACGTTAGAAAATTGGTATTTAATAGGAATGATTGTATAACGGCTTATTTAATATCATTTATTACTCATAATTATACCATTAAAGTTGAGGCTTCATTCCTTTACCTATGAATTACCTATAAAAGGAAGAAGTATCATCATTTGTAAGGACACGGAATACTATTGGGAACTCATTGAAATACAAAATTATTTGCTATTTTACCATCATTCTCAAAAGTATTTTATTTTCGTCTCCTGATTATCAGTAACCCGAATTTCTTTTTAGCTTTGACCAAAGACCCAAATTTTTGGTTAAACAAGTATAAACCATCGTCGATTCATGAGGACTGGGTTTCTAATTAACTAATGAATTTTTTCTAAACACAACTTGAGAAATTATATAGGATTGTGAAAGATTCTAAAATCAAATTTAACAACTACAACAATAATGACATACCCAATGTAATCCTACAAGAAGGGTTTGAGGAGGGTAGTGAGTAAGTAGCTTTACCCCTACCTTGTGCAGGTAGAGAGGTTGTTCCCAATAGGCCCTCGGCTCAAAGCAAGCATGTATAATCGTAACAATATAGAGAAAGAAATGCATTAGTGAAAAGTCAAAGAGGCAATAACAACAGCAAAATAATAGAAAACCAAAACAAAAACAACACCATGTAGTAATAGGAATCTAAAAATAAATGAGTATGATAATAATGCTACTACTACGTACTGGAATGAAAGGAAAGACGTTCGATTATCTACTAACCTTTTACCTAATTCTCGACCTGCACACTTTCCTAGCAAGGGTCATATCCTCGGTAAGCTAAATATGTGTCATGTCATGTCTATTCATCTCTCTCCAATACTTCTTCGGCCTACCTCTACCTCTCGTTAGACCTACCATTGTCAATCTCTCTCACATTCTCACTGGGACATCCAGATATCTCCTCTTCACATGCCTAATCCATCTCAATTTTACTCACTGCATCTTGTCTGCCATGGAGGCCATGCCTACCTGATAAGTGGGGATTTTGACTGCTTATTAGTACCTTTTAGCTTTTTTTTCAGTCCGAAAGTATTGAATTGTGTTCCCGAAACTAATGAAATTGTGCAAATTGCAGGAATGCTGGAAGCTTGGTCTCCCAAGATGAAATCTGACTTAAAAAGGAGTGTTCCGAAGTATAAGGCAATAAAGGGTACAGAAGCACAAATGTGTGATCCGCAGAAGGAATCCTGCAGCCGCAGAAGAAATTACGAACCGCAGAATTCCATCTGTGGCCGCAAACCAAGAAGAAAAATCTAATAGAACTTTCAGCAATGCGCAGACCGCACATGAATTGTGCGGCCGCAAAACTGGGGTAAGAGTCAAAGATCAGAGAGTATGCAAAAAGACCAAGTCCAGGAGCCTTTGTGAAGTACGAACTGCACAAGAATTGTACGGCCGCAGTCTAGAAATGTGCGGCCGCAAAACTCACCTTCCTGCCAACTGAAGAAATCTGCGGACCGCACATGGAATTGTGCGGCCATAGAACCTCCCGATGGGCATTTTTGTTCGTAATTTTTGGCCCCGTATATATAGACAAGTTTCACAAAATTAGTTCAAGTTTGAACATCTGAAGTTATTGTAGCCGTTTTTCTTTACTACTTTAGGAAGTTTTACATTATTTTGGTGTATTTACATTAGATTTCATCATTTTAATCTTCCATTATGAGTTTAATTAGCTTTTTTATTTATTTTCTTCAAATCCCATTATGAGTAGCTAGATTTTTACTAAGGTTGTGACTCAATCCTAGTGTGTAAACCTTATGGGTATCTAATTTAGTGCTTGTTGATGATTGGGTATTGATTATTTAGCTTAGTTCATGCTTCAATTTTAGAATTAATGGTTGCAAACATAGATTCATGCCTATTTGACTTAGTCTCTACTTGAGAAAGAGGGACCTAGTCTAGGATAACTTAGTTAACAAGGAATTGAGTTAATTGAGAGATTGATTAACTTAATTAAAGGGTTCAACCTAGAGAAAGTAATAACCCGACTTGAGGTCTTATCAACTATTTTGGTTGATATCCAATTGGGCTTGAGAAAGTTAAATTGGGCAAAATCACTCTTTAACCAAGAAGTATTGAGTGAGTACTATAGAGTTAAGAGCTATAATACACCCCAATCAACAAAACAAGCATTAAGTCTTTATCCCATTAAGCAAACACCTAGGTAATGGTCACAGCTCTAGGCCTTTTACCCATTTAGAAAAACCTCAAAAAAGTTTATCTCTAGTCTATTCTCTTTAGCTGCATTTATTAGAGTAACAGTAGAAGTAGTAAATAAAACTATATTGTGGAAGTGAAATCTAGATAACTCAATTGCTTATTTCAAATATATACCCCTAACACCCCTCATAACTCCTAGTGAATTCGATCTCGACTCCTAGTTGAGTATTTATTATTACACACGACCGTATCATATCTCTATTGAGGTGTGTTGTGGACGTCGTCAGTTGTTGGCGTTGTTGCCAGGTAGTTAAAATGGTGTTAGCTATATATTTGGGTTCGTTTTTGGAATATCTTTTTTTCCTTTCGTGTTACTAACTTGTGTGAAATAATTTTAGGTACAATCATGGTGGCAAACAATGAACTCGGAAATATGCTTTTGGGGGATGTGGACGTCGAGGATGAGCAAGTTAATGAGGTTCCGCCCGAACCTCAAGCCAATAGAAGAGGCTGAGCGCCTCATGACAATGTTCCTGCTCCACCGCCACCTCCACCACGAGCGGCTCCACACCATGTACTACCTGATGAAAGGTATGCTAGTGCAATAGTCCCTCCCCGTATTAGGGCGGGCAACTTTCAAATCACCAATGTGATGCTCACTTTGCTATAGCAACGAGATTTATTCACCGGTGCTCCAAGTCAAAATGCGTATAAACATTTGAAGGGGTTTGTGGACATTTATTGGGTGAGCGAACAAACAAATGTCGTCGAGGATGCGTTGAGGCTAAGGCTTTTTCCCTTCTCTCTACGATGGAATGCTTTAGATTGGTTGGAACAATTACCGAACCATTCCATTCATACTTGGGATGAGTGTTGCTCCCAAACGCACACGCAAGTATACGTGGTCGACAAGTAATATAATGATAAGTTGAGTGTCAAACCCACAGAAACTTGTATAAACTACTCACTAAATCACTAAAATTGTTATTCAATCCAGCTAAAATCAAAGTCTAATAATATGATTATATTATACTACGATTCTAAATAATAACTAAATTATCAAGTAACGAGTTGATTGTTGTGTATTCAGTAGAGACAAGTATTCCAGGGTTGTGATCGATTCACCATTCGTATTGTGTTCTAATTAACTCTCCCTTTTATATAATTCACTCATGGTTGCTAATTAATCGATAATTACTCTCATAGCCTTCTCCCGAAATACTACTCGCCTATTCAAAATAGATTAACGCCTATATTCCTGTGAAATCAATCTATTAAGAACGCATTAAAATTACGATATTTAATTAAGCACGGTGACTAGGTATATTCTTATCCTAACCACAAATCTGCCCCTCTCCCTCCCCCCTTCCCTAAGGGTTAAGATCATGCTCTCTTCAATTCTTCTCTAATCTAAACACGACTTTCCCAAGCATAGTATAGATAGTAAATAAAACCTAACTGTTGTCCAGACAATTAAGCAATTAAACACAGAATTGAAGAAACAACCATATATTGGTGAATTATAATCAAGGTCAAACTAATATCAAACAACAATATTCATGGCTAAATCACAACCCCAGAACAATGGGTGTTTAGCCACTCATGATGTAATCAAACAATCGCATAAGTGTTGAATCAATTGGAAATACAAGAAAAAGATGAAGAAAACTGAGAATTCTCCGCTTCCTCACGATCATGTGTGTGTTTTTCCTCCAAAGTAGCGTCTCTCTTCTCAGAAATAGGTTTAGTCTTGTTTTTATACGTGTTGGGTAGGTCTAGGGCCGAATAAACCGTGTCCCGGGCAAAATAGGACGAAATCACGTCACCGGCGCCTTGGGTAGAGCCAGGCGCCCACCAAGGCGCTGCTCAAAATTCAGCTACTGCCTGTGGCGCCCAAATTCGCAAGTTTCCCGGTTTCGTTCGTTTTGGCTCTAATTTTGCATGTTTCGCCCCCAATTGCTCCCGAATCATTCATACACATAAAAACACTTCAAATTAATATAAATCATCACATTTACCATCCCAAATTCATGAAACAAAAGTAAAATGTGAGGCGATATACATAAGAAATATATATGCTTTAAGCTAAACATCAACACCCACACTTAGACTCTTGCTCGTCCTCGTGCAATGAGACAATCTACTATCCTCCAACACGTACAAAGTTTACTATAAAGGAGCACATTTACTTTTAATCACACATTTTACCCTTGACTATGATCATACCGGCAATTAAGCATGAACATACAAAAATTCACATTCTTCCTTTCTTCAAACATACCCAAGTATAACAATTTAATTCAATCACTCCAATAACCTACTTACAACCACCCGACCTTAAGACTCAACTTGTAACCACTAATCCCTCTCAACTCATGTACTTACCCAACAAGAAAGTTTACAATATTACCAATCGTTCATGAGATCATGTGGCCTCTCCAACAACCAAAAGAGTGAATATAGACTAGTCCACACATTCAAATATGCTTTTGAACATAATTTAAGGACATCACACAATTGAACCAAATTCACTCACTCTCACAAAGAATTCATATGCATCATGTGATCGTACCATAAGATTGCCCGTAGTGTAGATCTCCACTAATTTAAGCTATCCAAATCTAGGATCAATTAGGACTTTTAAGGTTGTAATGTAGGCTAAGGGACGGGTAGGATATATTTAGGAATAGTGACTAACCCTCCTAAGCACTTTAATACACTACACTCACAACTCAAACACATATTCTTCTCAACCAATTCACTTGCCACAAACCATATACAACATAGCCCTTTTTCAATTAAGCACTTCTATACTCCCACTAGCACAATCAATAAGAATTGGAGGTGTGTGTTTTTCTACATTATTTGAACTATCATTTTTTTTCTCTTTTCTTGCAATTTTTCTTTTCCTTTCTCTTTTTTTTTTCTTTCTTCACACACTCCATACATTAAAGTGTATCGGCTAGTGACTTTTGATTTTAACTTTAGTGCACCAACGGGCCCTTCCATGGTTCCACTCAAAAGATACTCCCGAATCTCTAACATTACTTCTTTTAGCGACTAAGTGCCTTAGGAGGTAAAGGTTCAATCAATATCAAATTAAGACACAGTGGGGGTATGTCTTGTAATGTGGTTGCCAAAGAAAAGGTCTATAGGCTCAAAGGGGCTAGCTACGGAAAATTTTATTTTCTTATGTGACAAGCACATCTATGATCAAGCAAGAAAATGCCTACGTCATCTCCTAGATTAGTACAACTTACAATTTCGCTTCAATTAACACACGGGGCAAGTTCTAGACTACACAGGATAGCACAGAAAATCAGAAATCCTCACACACACGTTGCACATGACTCAATCAAGACGGTTATGTTCAACTCTCAAGTCAAGCAAGCACACATAATTGAGAAATTTAAGCAATATTGCACTATGTGGCATACGAGTCAAACAACTAAAAAAGGCGTCACAAAATAGGCTATTTACTTTACTTAGGCTTCAGAATTCAAACCAAATACATGGGAAAACAGAATGTATGTCATAGCCTAATGTGCCAGCATCAACCATGTCAATGAATATCTCAAAGCGACTCAGTTTCTTCCTAAACTACTCCTAAAAATAAATAAAGTACCCGGTTCGAGCTACACCCTTGGAAAAGTACCGGGCCCAAAGAAAAACCAAGGGATACTACCTAAATATCCTAAAAAAAATATTTTTGGTGTTTTTAATCGGATTTTATCCCTCAAGAAAATTGTCCAAAAGATCCATCGTCGGGAAAAATCTGAACTTTTTCTAAATAAAATTTTTCAATTTTCGTTTTTTTTAAACTAGACTATGTCTACTACGAGTTCTAAAAGAAAAACTAAATTAAAAAAATAGTTTTATACAATTACACTTTAGAAAGTAGTTTTCTCACCCCACACTTATATTATGCATAGTCCTCGATGCAGGATCCTAGAAAAAATATTAAAAAAAAAGGTGAGAAATACTCCCTGAGACCCTCTCGGGCCTAGCTCGGACATGATCCTCAATATTAAGGGTCGGGACGACCCCACACTTAAGCTCAAACATGCTCCTCAGCTTCAACTTTGGGTACTCAGACTTCCCCTACTCTGCAAAATAAAAACAACACAAAAATTGACACTAAAAAAATAATCAATAAATACTCTGCTCAGGCTGGGCGCTTTCTCTTCTTCTTTCTCCCATGAAGTCTAGCCTTTTTGCACGCTTTTGGAAGGTCTCCTCTTTCATCTCTGTCTCTTTTATCAATCATCTTTACACGCTCAATTGGAAACACCACCTCCTCTAACTCAGTTGTCCCATCTGGATCACTATAATTCACATACTGACTTTGCTCTATTCCCTTCAATTCAACCACAGTAATCATGCACAAGTCCTTATAATGCTTAGGGAGCTTAAGTGCCTTGTACACATTAAAAGTGACCTCCTCATCGTCAACTCTCATTTTTAACTTCCCTGCCCTCACATCAAAAATTGCTCCACCAGTAGCTAAGAATGGTCACCCCAAAATAATAGGCACTTCCTCATCTGCCTCGTAATCAAGAACAATAAAATCAGTAGGAAGAATAAATTTTCCCAATCGAACTAACACATCCTCAATAATTCCTTCTGGCATGACTAGTGACCTATCTACTAACTGTAAAGTGATTGTAGTAGGTCTAAGCACCCCCAATCCGAGTTGTTTGAACAAAGAGGATGGCATCAAATTTATACTAGCCCCTAAATCACACAGGGCTCTACCAACTTCTTGTTTTCCAAGAGACAAATGAATTGTGAAACTCCCAGGATCTTTCAACTTAGGAGGAAGTTTACTCTGAACTCTGGCACTGCACTCTTCAGTAAGTGCAACTATTTCGAACTCTGCATGTCTTCATTTATTTGCCACAATATCTCTGAGATACCTTGCATACTTAGGCACTTCCTGCAAAATTTCCACCAAAGGAAAATTCACACGCACTTGGATCAAAATATCTAAGAATTTCTTGTACATAACATCATCTTTTTGCTTTTGAAGTCTTTATGGAAACGGAGGTGGTGGCCTTGTCATAATTTTTTGTTTTTCTTTCTTATTCTCCTCAACGGGCTTAGGAACTAATTCTCCTTCAGGTCTAGCTGTATACTTCTTTTTCTCTGGAACTTCTTCTAATTCCCTTCCATTTCTCAAGGTAACCGCATTGACTTGAGCCTTAGGATTAGGATCAGTATCACTCAGGAAAGCTCAGTATCTCCCATCCAGCAGGTCTAAGATTTCTAAAATCGGTCCTGAACTGTTGATTGTCAAGCAACAACTTCATCAGCAAGTCATCCGTACTCTCTTTTGTTTGTTGGGGTGGGTTCTGAGGTTGATTGAAATTTCCTTAGGGTCTATAATGATTTTGATTCGGCTGATTTCCACCCCATGAGAAGTTGAGATGATTCTTCCAATTTGGATTGTATGTGTTCCCATATTGTGCATGCTGATTTATTAGATCTCTGCTCTGTTACCCCACTAGTATATGGATTCAGGATTCGTGGGGAACATGTCACTCATATGATTGTCACCACATAGTTCGCAGTAAAGAGACATATGTTCTACATGTTGCATCTGTTGTGTTTGTAGCATTGTCATTCTATTCATCTGATTTGTCAATTTTGCTATATCAGCTCTCATGGCTGAGAAATCATCAAGCTCAATCAACCCGACTGCTTTCTGTTTAATTTCCTTTCGTGAATCCCCATCTCCTTGCCAGTTATGATCATTAGTAGTGAAGTTATTTAGCAGGAGTTGGATTTCACTATACGGTTTCGCCATGCAACTACCCTCACAAGCTGAATCAAGATTCATCTTTGATGCCTCATCTAGCCCATCAACAAAAGTGTGTCCCAATACCTCATCAGTCTGACAATGACTTTGTCTTCTTAATAAGGAAAAACTTGATTAAGAATTTCCTTGCTAGATCATCCCAAGTGTGGATTGAGTTCGCAGGCTCTTTCTACAACCATTCCTTAGCTTCCCCTAGCAGTGAAAAGGGAAAAAGTGTTAGCCTGACATAGTCCTTGAAAACATTCGGATAATTGTAAGTATCCATAATTTCCAAGAAATTCTGAATATGCCTATGCGGATTTTCATGAGATAGACCCACATATTTCCCTATTGACTGAATTAGTTATGCCATGTGCTGTTTGAGTTCAAAATGCCCTGTGATCTCAGGCTTCACAATAGCCTGAGTCATATTAGCAAGATTGGGTCTTGCGGCTTCTATCACCGTACGCTCTGCATTACCTGCCATCTCTACAGGATGTGGTTGAACTACGATGTCCAACTCTCTTTCTATTCTAGTTCTAGCTTTGACTTCCCTCATCACTCTATGAAGTGTCCATTCAATTTCAAGATCAAGAGGAAGGAGATTGTTTATGTTTCTACTCCTCCACATTCAAAAGAAAAGCATGTGTTAACACAAACAAGGTAAAATGAAAATTACAACTTGAAAAAATAACTAATAAAAGCTTAAGTTGATTAAGTAACTAATTTTTAAGTCCCCGGCAACGGCGCCAAAAACTTGTTGCTCCCAAACGCACACGCAAGTACATGTGGTCGACAAGTAATATAATGATAAGTTGAGTGTCGAACCCACAAAGACTTGTATAAACTACTCACTAAATCACTAAAATTGTTATTCAATCCAGCTAAAATCAAAGTCTAATAATATGATTATATTATACTACGATTCTAAATAATAACTAAATTATCAAGTAACGAGTTGATTGTTGTGTATTCAGTAGAGACAAGTATTCCAGGGTTGTGATCGATTCACCATTCGTATTGTGTTCTAATTAACTCTCTCTTTTATATAATTCACTCATGGTTGCTAATTAATCGATAATTGCTCTCATAGTCTTCTCCCGAAATACTACTCGCCTATTCAAAATAGATTAACGCCTATATTCCTGTGAAATCAATCTATTAAGAACGCATTAAGATTACGATATTTAATTAAGCACGGTGACTAGGTATATTATTATCCTAACCACAAATCTGCCCCTCCCCCTCCCCCCTTCCCTAAGGGTTAAGATCATGCTCTCTTCAATTCTTCTCTAATCTAAACATGACTTTCCTAAGCATAGCATAGATAGTAAATAGAACCTAACTGTTGGCCAGACAATTAAGCAATTAAACACAAAATTGAATAAACAACCATATATTGGTGAATTATTATCAAGGTCAAACTAATATCAAACAACAATATTCATGACTAAATCACAACCCCAGAACAATGGGTGTTTAGCCACTCATGATGTAATCAAACAATTGCATAAGTGTTGAATCAATTGGAAATACTAGAAAAAGATGAAGAAAACTAAGAATTCTCCGTTTCCTCACAATCATGTGTGTGTTTTTCCTCCAAAATGGCGTATCTCCCCTCAAAAATAGGTTTAGTCTTGCTTTTATACGTGTTGGGTAGGTCTAGGGCCGAATAAACCGTGTCCCAGGCAAAATAGGACGAAATCACGTCACCGGCGCCCTGGGTAGCGCCAGCGCCCACCAGGGCGCTACTCAAAATTCAGCTACTTCCTCCAGCGCCACAGGTGGCCCAAGGCGCTGCCTGTGGTGCCCAAATTCGCAAGTTTCCCGGTTTCGTTCGTTTTTTGCTCTAATTTTGCACGTTTCACCCCCAATTGCTCCCTAATCATTTCTACACATAAAAACACTTCAAATTAATATAAATCATCGCATTTACCATCCCAAATTCATGAAACAAAAGTAAAATATGAGGCGATATACATAGAAATATATATGCTATAAGCTAAACATCAATGAGTTGGCGGAAAAATTTATTGCTAAGTTCTTATCTCCCATGCATATGGCTACACTTAGAGATGGGATTTTGGAATTCAAGCAAGAGCCCAATGAACCACTACACGAGATATGGGAGCGATATAGAACAATGGTCAAGGAATGTCCCAACAACGATATGACAGAAAATATGATTCAAAAAACCTTCTATCATAGGATTAACACGACCAACCAATGTGTAGTGAATCAACTTGCTGGTGGAAATTACATGACAATGCCTTATGCGGAGGCTTGTGAGATTTTGGATGAAACGGTGTAAATATCATTAGCGTGGAAATCTCGAGCTAATGTTCCACAAGGTGATCCGAACAAGATCCACCTTCATAAAGAGTTGCATGACCATGAGCAAGTCATTGCTGAATTGACAACTAGAATGAATCAACTAGCAAAGGCTCAACTTCATCAAGTGCAAAATCCTAAGCAAGTCAATTCCATGGAAGGGGTGAACATGATGGTAAACAAGAGAAGGGTCAAGGGTCCACAAGTTCAAAATCGAGTGAAGAATTATGTGCAAGAAGATAGTGGTTTTGATCAAGATAATTCTTATAATGAACAAGAAGATGAGGTGTAATATGTGAACTATCACGACCCAAATCCAGAGGCCACGACGGGCACCCGGTACCTTACTCAACCGAGTACCAACATAACGTATCTTTCTTATCAAACCGTCATGGATAAATAGTCCAGAAGGGTCGGCATGAGATAACCGGAATAAAACATAAAGGAATACTAGACATAGGATGACCCAACATGATATAGAAACTTATACATGTAACATACGGGCATATAACGCTGACATGATTATTTGTACACTCACAACATAAGCCGACTAAGCCATACAAGTATCCATATACATGACATCTGTCTACAAGCCTCTAAGAGTACATAAACGTTATAAAGGTCAAGACAAGGCCCCGCCATACCAATCAATACATGTAAAAATCATACTAACCAAATAGGCAACTCCGGAGCAAGTGGAGTACACCAACACCTTCCGCTGAGGTTGATAGCCTACTAGGAGGACTGTCAACCTGTCTATCGGGACCTGTGAGCATAAGATGTAGCGTCCCTAGGCAAAAGGGACATCAGTATAAATAAAATACCAAGTATGTAAGGAATGAAAAGTATTTTATAAAAGACATGAAAGAAACATGGAATAAAGGACTCAACCTGTAAATCCGAACAGCTCCGTGAATCATGAAACAATTATAATGTCATACAAATGTGTATAAATGTCATATCATGCATAGGTATATGTGTACATATCATCATCAAGCCTCTGAGTTCACCCTATCATATCATCTTGGCCTCTGTGGGTGAAATCAGGATATCCCATACCCCATATACATATAATATACGCGTATATAACGCCATATGGTCATGGGTCAATGTACATGTATAAATAAATACAATGCATAAGGAAGTAGTCAATAAGATCTCTCGAAATGTCATAATATCTATATACCTTCGGTTAATATCATGAAATAAACTTTATCAACTTATATATTATCTGAAACCCATGAACAAACAATACAATAACATACGGTCCTATAAGGCCGACGACCCAACATGATATGGAACTTATACATCTAACATACGAGCCTATAAGGCCGACATAATCATTTGTACACTCAAAACATAGGCCGACAAGGCCATACAAGTATCCATATACATGACATATGTGTACAAACCTCTAAGAGTACATAAACGTCATAAAGGTTGGGACAGGGCTCCGTCATACCAATCAATACATGTCTAGATTATACTTACCAAATAGGCAACTCCGGAATAAGTAGAGTACACCAACACCTTCCGCTGAGTTGATAGCCTACTTAGAGGACTGTCTATCGGGACTTGCGGGCATGAAATGCAGCATCCCCAAGCAAAAGGGACATTAGTACAAATAAAGTACCGAGTATATAAGGAATGAAAAGTATTATATAATAGACATGAAAGACACATAGTGTGAATGACTCATCCTGTAAATCTGAAAAACTCTGTGAATCATGAAACATTTATAATGTCATACATATGTGTATAAATATCATACCATGCATAGGTATATGCGTACATAAACTTCATCAAGTCTCTGAGGGCATCCCATCATATCATCTCGACTTCTATGGGTGAAATCATCAACGTATACCAACTGATCAGGTAGTGGTGCATATATAACGTCATAATCTTTACCCTTACCTCATATATATATATATATATATATATATATATATGTGTGTGTGTGTGTGTGTGTGTGTGTGTGTATATAATAGTCATGGGTCAATGTACATGTATAAATGAATGCAATGCATAAGGAAGTAGTTGATAAGATCTCTTGGAATGTCATAAGATCTATATATCCTCGATTAATATCATGAAATAAACTTTATCAACTTCTGTATTATCTGATACCCATGAACAAACAATATAATAACGATACACATGGGGAATCAAGAACATAGGCACCCCTAGTACTTCTAAGAATAGAGTCATTTAT
Organism: Nicotiana sylvestris; assembly: GCF_000393655.2. Lineage (NCBI taxonomy): Eukaryota > Viridiplantae > Streptophyta > Magnoliopsida > Solanales > Solanaceae > Nicotiana > Nicotiana sylvestris. The sequence goes on from NC_091057.1 coordinate 31,311,834, forward strand.
GAAAGTTGTGTGTTTGCTCGTTTCATTTGTATCGTATGGATCATGCCAAAAGGAAAGAAGGGATGGCCTTAACATACCTTAACTCTGTTGAGTTCTTAATATATTCCAAGCAATTATTCAAGCAACTCAACTCAATATACCATAGCATAAGAAGATTCAAAATCAGTGTTGAGTAAAGACCAAGTCCTCAACTTAAACTAGTAGCTCATTTATGTAAATTTGGGCAGCATCTCCTTTGTAACAAGGGCCTTCTCCAATACCATATACCAACAAAAACACCCAGAGAAATCCAACAACATATAAGAACACAATAATAACAACATGTATGCATCATTTGCCAAGCTTATCACCTTCACAATATACCACAAAACAACCCACACGACAACTATAGTAGTGTCAAACAACCTGAAAATGTAACGACGAACGAACAGCCCACCATTCCATCATTATGTGGTTTCTCCAAACCTTTTCTCCTTCAAAACTCCATAAAACATTAGCACAAGAGGCCACATGAGTGGACTACAAAACAGTCCACTACAAGTGGAATAAATCGAACTCACGGCTTCCGATCACCGTCCCGTGAGTTCCAGCTATTAGAAAATGAATTTATCGACCTTTCTTAAGATTTAAAAAAGCTTAAATACAGAGAGTAGGTATTTTCTTAACCATGAAGTACCTTTCAAAATTCAAACTACAAAGAAAAAGAGAGGCGATATAATGATACTTATGTCGTAGAGATCGTTCTAATGTTATCGCTTCTTGATTTTCGAACCCGGCATGTTGATCTTGCTTGAAATTTCTTGGAAAAGCGTTATAGAGCTTGAGAGTTTTTTTATGTAAGTGTTATCTGTATATTGACGAGATATATAAGGGAAAAGATCACTTATAAGCCTACCGCCTCAATTCTCCAAGCAGGTGGGTAAGTTGCCTGCTTGGCAGCTTGAGCAGTGCAACTTCGGATACTTGTATCTCTCTATTCCAACATTATATTGACAAACAGTTTACAGTGTTAGAAACTAGACATATGGGGATTTAATTCCATATAAATATATCCCTGTAACTCTCAATAGATTTGGAGAAAACGCCCTCACAACCTAGCCTATAAACCTGCCAGTTTCTCCGAAGTGCAACGATGTGACTTGGCAACTACTTTAAAAATTCATATTTCTCTACCTTGATGTCATATGAAGAAATGGTTTGGACATTTAGAAACTAATTTCCAAGTGCTTAATTTTGATATGAGATATGTCCCAAAATGACATCATAAAGCTTACGAATTTGATTTCTCAAAATGGCTCGTTACAAGGCAAATCTTAACTCGATTTTTCCCTAAGTTAAATCCGATTTTTCCCAAACTTTATATTTTATATGAAAACATCAAATATAGTAATATTATTACTTTAAAATTATTTAAATCATGATTAAAAAGTCTCATATTCAATATACGCGTTACACCCCATATTATCGTACGTGAGAGTACGTCGTAAGTCAATTGATGTAAGCTCAGAAATTAGATCATCTTTGAAAGTATATAAAGTAAGTTAATCATATTAATATGGAGGTTAAAAATATTTAAGATCATGAATACCAAGTACCAAGAGGCTTTGAAGGCTTAGAAGCTAAAGAATTGAAGAAAATAAGTTTCGTCGAAAGTCAACAAGTTGAGAATGTTATAATATATACTTTTTGGGTGAGACTAGGGTGCTTAATATTATAAAGAGATTACGTTATGAGTTATTTTATTCTTATGATAGTTGTGTGTTATATTTTGAATTCAAGCGTGTTGTGGAACAAAAGTTGAAAAAGGTCATCACAAGTTACATTCACGTGTTGAAACTTAGATCAAATGTAGCTGAGCTTTTCTCCAAATATACTTGGAATTAGTGGATGATATAACTACCAAATTAAATATCTACGAGTATAGTTTTTAATTCATTTAATCGTTTGTCGATATGACATCAGAGCAGAGAGATATTTGCATTTTCGCAAGACTGCACAAGCAGCTCCCATGGGACCCACAAAGTCGGTGTATAACTCCAGCTTGTTTTTAAGTTAATTCTAAATATTTTCACTCATTTTTCTCATCCAAAAAAGTTCCTAAACCATCCTAAATATTCTCCAAGGGTTCCTCCATGATTCTAGGGTGAGAACCTAAGATAAAAACATGAACCAAATGCTAGAAACCCCGTGGTGCTTGCTAGATTGTAGTTTTTCATCTTGTGGTTGTTTTGGAGGGTTCTTCAAAGTGAAGTAACCTCAGGTTATCTATTTTCTTGTTGATTAAGGAAATAATTAGTCCATACTTCATATATATTAGATTTTCAAGGCAAACTACAAGTATTTACACACCAACTTGAACACCAAAAGTTGATGCATGAAAAGAATACAACACCTATAGTATTATGGTATCATTTAGGATAATTGTGATATGTGTTTGGCTGGAATTTAAAGTTGTTGCTACTGTATAAGGTGATTATAACAGCCTACTAATTTTTATTAAGCTTGCTTGTATGTTGGTTAAGTTGTTAGCATGATAAACTACAAGATAATACTTGGATTAGCTTGAGATGTTGTTGTTCTTGATGGATTGATTTGAAAGTTGCTCTTATGAACTTTAAGTGGCTGGATATTATGAAAAATAAGATGGATATGATATTTTTAATATGATTATGTTGGTTTACATGTAAATCTTTTCGAGGAAATTGGTAACTAGAAAAGAAAATGGCTATAAAGCACTTGGAAGTTGTCGACATTGATATTATCTTTTGGTGGGCTATTTCGGGTAACTTTAAAATTGAGTACAAGGTTGGACATCCTTTAAAATGTATTGGTTATTATACTAAATATATTACTAAGTTCATGAATGAATGATAATGTGGTTGAAGGGTGCTAAAGGGATTCAATCCAAGTTTGTCGCTCGTCGTGATATGTTGATGACTTGTTAATGAAATATTGTGTACCCTCTTATTGATGTTGTTCTTATTGTATTTCTCTGGTTGTTTTTGTTGGTACATGGTATTGTAGAAGGCTCTTATTACAGGGGATATGCTACCCAAATTTACATAAATGAGCTACTATCTTAAGTTACGGACTTAGCCATTACTCAGCACTGATTTTGAATCTCCTTATGCTATGGTAGACAGAGTTGAGTTGTTTGAAGAGTTGCTTGGAAGTTATTAAGGACTCAACAAGGTTAAGGTATATTAAGGATAAACCTTTCCTTCATTTTGGCATGATCCTGTAACTATATATGTTTGATAACGAGACATAAAGAGAAGTTCATATTCCTGAATTTATGTACATTGTCCTAGTCTCATAAGTTACAGCATTCTCCCTTATCGGGACTTCATATTCAGTTTAGTATTGTCATCTTTAAGCCAAGAGAGCAGAGAATTTATATATATATAGCATTACAGTATTTTCACTACCATCGAGCTATAATCGATGCGCAGGCCCCTATTGGGCAACCTCTGATCAGATGGTAAGTTATATACTGAGCCTATTGTGGCCGAGCACCTATGAGCGAGCCCAGAATGGCCAAAATATAGAGCCTAGTATGGTCGAGCACCTATGAGCGAGACTATTACGGCAGAGCAGTTACACATACCGAGCCTTATAGGGTCGTATAGCTATTTTACTTAATATATTAAGAAAGTCGAGTCAGTATCAGCATGTAAGCATATTTTCAGATTATCTTTGACTCACAGTTACTTTCAGTTATTATATTATCAGTTCAGTTCAACTTTCAGTTATTCTATTGTCTTACATACTCGGTACATTATTTCATAGTGGCGTCCCTTTTGCCGGGGACCTGCACTTTATGCCTGCAGGTCCTAATAGACAACTGGATAGACCTTCCCAGTAGACAGAGCCAAACATCAGCTTGGTTGGTAAGTTCCACTTCCCCGGAGTTACTAGATCTAGACTTTGGAGTCCATTTTATAAATACAGGTTTGGTGGGTAGGTTGAGGCCATGTACCGACCATAGTAAATTCAGTTATCTTTAGAGGCTTGTAGACTAGTCCTGTATAGTTTATATATCAATAGATATTCATTACGGCCTCGTCAGGCTGCATAATTATATATATATATATATATATATATATATATATATATATATATATATATGAGCTTTTGGGTGTGTTTACCCCTCATATGAGAGAGACGATATTTTTAGATGATTCAGAATATGGCCTCATCGGCCTAAGTTGAGGGTTACCCCTCCATAGTTTACAGTTACAGAGTGGTACGCTCGGGCCGAGTATGGCACCGGTGCCGACCACGCTTCTTCAGGTTTGGGGCTTGACAAAATGTCACTTTGGGATGCACAGAATGTAATAATTTCTCATTTGTTTTTCCCAAGTCTCATTCATCTTAACTTACTTAAGACTTCGATAACCCTTCCTTATCGTTATAGAAGAATTTCATCCTTTTTGAGCTTACATTAGATAATCTTATAATGATAGTGTCATCTGAATTATGGGGTGTAACATGAACAACTTTCAAGGGCAAAGAAACAACTTCCAAGGCCCGAACTAACAATAATGGCGACCTCAAAATAATCAAGGCAACTGGAATTCTAACAATCAAAGAAATTAGAGTGATGGCAACAACCAAGGAAATTAGAGTGGTGGCAACAATTAAGGGAATTGGCATAACAACAACAACCAAGTAAATTGGAGTGGAAATAATCAAGGAAATTGAGGGGGTAACAATCAAAGTAGATGGAACAACAGTCAAAGAAATGGGGGGTCGGGTTTTCAAAGGCCCCTGATGTATCAACAACCGAGCAACTCCCTTTTGTATCCTTCCCATGGTCTAAGTTCTTCAAAAAATGAGATGGGAGTATTGAGAATATGTTCAAGCAAATGATAGTCGATTTGGATGCCCAACTTGCCTCACACAACACATCAATCCGCAACTTAGAAATTCAAATGGGGCAAATCTCTCAAGCTCTAAATACTCGTCCTAAGGGGGTACTAACAAGTGACACGGTGGTAAACCCAAAGTGTGGAAACAACATGGTGAATGCCATGGACATTATTACAAGAAGTGGAAGATGTGGGAATGCACCTACCTCAAGTCAAAGGCAACTTGTGGATGATGAGCAAGTGGTGCAAGAAGAGGAGATCCCGAACAATGTGGTGCAACCTAATGATGAGGTTCGGATTGATATTGATGATAGAGTGGAAGAGACTCAAGAGGAGGTGAACCCATCTAGGGATCATATTATTGACATACCGAAATTGGTAGTTCAAAGGGCTAAGGCACCATTGCCTAAGCCTCCACCTCCATACCCTCAAAGACTTGCCAAGCAAAATGGTGAAAAACAATTCAAGAAGTTTATTCAAATGATAAAGATTCTCTCAATCAATGTGCCATTGGTTGAAGCTTTGGAGAAAATGCTCGGTTATGCAAAGTTTATGAATGACCTTGTGACAAAGAAGCGGTCAATGAATTTTGAAACTATAAAAGTCACCCATCAAGTGAGTGCGATTGTGCATTTAATGGCTCCTAAATTGGAGGATCCTGGTGCTTTCACGATTCCTTGTACAATTGGAATTGTCGAGTGTGCTAAAGCGCTTTGTGATCTTGGGGAAAGTATCAATTTGATACCCTATCCGATTTTCAAGAAGTTGGGAATTGGGAAAGCAAGGCCCACCTCTATGAGATTGCAAATGGTCGATCGTACTATGAAGAGATATTTGGGAGTGATTGAAGATGTATTGGTTCGTATTGATAAATTCATTATTCCAGTGGATTTTGTCATTCTCGATTGTGAAGTTGATTATGAGGTGCAGATTATTCTTGGAAGACCTTTCCTTGCTACGGGAAAGGCTCTTTGTGATGTTAAGGCTGGAGAACTTACTTTTCGGGTTGATAATAAAAAAGTAGTTTTCCATGTGTGCAAGTCCATGAGGCAACCGAATAGCAATGAAACAAGTGTTATGATTAATGTGGGTGATATGTTAAAGGTCGTCTTGCTCAACTTTGATGATGATGAGATGGATGGCTTCATGGAATATGTTAACTCTTTGCAAGGAATAGGGTCGTATAACTATGCACCGCGAAAATTGTCCTTGGATCTTGAAAATAGGACAACTCATCCTACAAAGCCTTCTATTGAAGAGCCTCCTACCTTGGAGTTAAAGCCATTGCCTTCACATCTTCGGTATAAATTTCTTGGTCCTTGTTCTACTTTACCAATTATTCTTTCCTCTTGTTTAACTAACATGCAGGTAGATTCCACTTTGGCGGTGCTACAAAAAAGAAAGAAGGCTATTGGTTGGACCTTCGTAGACATTCGCAGAATAAGCCCCGCATTTTGCATGCATAAGATCAACTTGGAGGATGATGCCAAACCATCTATTGAACATCAAAGGGGGCTCAATGAGGCTATACAAAAAGTTGTCAAAAAGGAGATTATCAAGTGGTTGGATGCCAGGGTTGTATCTCCATCTCCGATAGTTCTTGGACTTCTCCAGTTAAATGTGTCTCAAAGAAATGGGGCATGACGGCGGTCACCAATGACAAGAATGAGTTGATTCCTACAAGAACGGTGACCGGTTGGAGAGTGTGTATGGACTATCACAAGCTCAAAAAAGTCATAAGAAGGATCACTTTCCACTTCCTTTCTTAGATCAAATGCTCGATATATTGGCCGGTCGTGCTTTCTATTGCTTTCTTGATGGGTATTCGGGATACAACCAAATTTTTATTGCTCCGAAAGATCAAGAGAAAACAAAATTTACATGTCCCTATGGTACCTTTGCTTTCAAGCGGATGCCATTTGGTTTGTGCAATACAACGACGACTTTTCAAATGTTTATGATGGCTATTTTCACGGACATGATGGAGGACTACCTTGAAGTTTTCATGGACGACTTCTCGGTGGTTGCAGATTCTTTTGATGATTGTCTTGCGAATTTGGATAAAATGTTGGCAAGATGTGAAGAAACAAATTTGGTACTCAATTGAGAGAAATGTCATTTCATGGTCGAGGAAGGCATTGTCTTGGCCACAAGATCTCAACATATGGAATTGAAGTTGACAAGGCAAAGATCGAGGTGATTTCTAAACTTCCACCTCCAACTTCGGTAAAAGGTGTGCAGAGTTTCTTAGGTCACGCGGGGTTTTACCGACACTTCATCAAAGATTTCTCTAAGGTGGTGAACACGTTGTGAAAGCTTCTCTAGAATGATGCTAAGTTTAACTTCAATGATGATTGCATGAGCGCTTTTAAATTATTAAAGTTCAAGTTGAAAACTACTCCCATCATCACCACTCCAAATTAGAGTGTCCCTTTTGAACTCATGTGCGATGCAAGTGACGTAGTGATTGGGGTTGTTTTGGGGTAACACATCAACAAAAAATTTCATTAGATCTACTATGCTAGTAATACCATGGATAGTGCCCAAGTCAACTATACCGTTACGGAGAAAGAGCACCTTACCATTGTGTTTGCAATTGAGAAGTTCCGCCCGTACTTGATGGGTTCAAAAGTTATTGTCTACACGGATCGCGCGGTGCTTCGTTATCTTATGAGCAAGAAATATTCCAAAGCTCGGTTGATAATATGGGTGCTTTTGTTGCAAGAATTTGATATTGACATCCAAGATAGAAAAGAGAGTGAAAATCAAGTGGTGAACCACTTGTCTCATTTGGAGGGGGGGGAGGCCGCATGATGGCCTTGAAATCAATGACTCTTTCCCCGATATGAAACTCTTGGATATTTCAATGAAATAGGTGCCATGGTTCGCGGATCTAGCAAATTTCCTTGTGTGTGGAATCATCCCAGATGAGTTCTCTTCAAACCAAAGGAAGAAGCTCAAATGGGATTGTCAAGATTATTATTGGGATGAACCATACCTCTTCCGGATTTGTACGGATGGGGTGATTAGAAGATATGTACTGAAAGAAGAACAAAGTGAAATTCTTGGGGCTTGTCATTCTTTGCCATATGATGGTCATCATGGTGGAGCCAAAAGGGCAACCAAAGTGCTTAGTTGTGGTTTCTATTAGCCCACTCTTTACAAAGGTGCAAGTGAGTTAGTGAAAATTTGTGATGAATGTCAAAGGGCCGGTGGAATCTCAAAGAAAAATGAAATGTCTCTTACCACCATTTTGGAGATTGATATTTTTTATCTGTGGGGAATTGACTTCATGGATCCTTTTGTGAGTTTTTGTGGAAACACTTATATCTTGATGGCCAACAATGAGGTGAGAAGTGTGGTGGTGTTCTTGAAGAAGAATATTTTCACAAGGTTTGGCACATCGCGGGCTATTATAAGCGATGGGGGGTTCACATTTTTGCAATAACGCTTTCGACACTTTACTTAGCAAGTATGGTGTTACTCATAAAGTCATGACTCTCTAACATCCACAAGTTAGCGGTCAAGTGGAAGCCTCCAACCAAGAGATAAAGAGTATTTTGTCCAAAACAGTGAATGCTAACCGGACGAACTAGTCCAAGAAGCTTGATGATGCATATGGGCTTATCGGATGGCTTACAAAACACCTATCAGAATGTCACCATACCGGTTGGTGTTCGGGAAAGCTTGTCACCTTCCGGTGGAACTTGAGCACAAGGCCATGTCGGCTTTAAAGAAGTTGAATCTTGATTGGGATATAGTCGCTAACTTGAGGTTTGTACATTTGAATGAATTGGATGAGTTCCGGTACCATGCCTTCATCCTTGTATAAAGAAAATATGAAATACCTTCATGACAAATACATTTGGAAGAAAGAATTCAAGGTGGGCGATCTTGTATTGTTATTTAACTCAAGATTGAGGATGTTTCTAGGGAAGCTAAAGTCTAAATGGAGGGGTCCCTTTGAAATTGTGGGTGTGACACCTTTTGGTGCATTAGACTTGAAGAACAAAAACAATAAAGTATTTCGAGTCAATGGTCACCGGGTGAAGCACTACTTGGGAAAAGTTGGCGATAGACACGTCACAGTGGTCATTCATTTCAATTGATGGTATTCTGCGTCGTGTCGTGACGTTAAATCAGGCGCTTCTTGGGAGGCAACCCATGTTTCTTTTCCTTTTTCTTTAATAGTTAGGTGTTATTTTTGTTCTAACTTGATTTGAAGTGTTCTACAGGGCTGAGTGTGACTTACAGGAATTGTGGACAAAAATTTGGCTAAGTGTTGCAATAATTATGGACCGCAATTGATTTGTGCGGTCCGAACCTTTATGGTTGCTGCAACAAAAGTACAACACGGCCGCACAATTATCTTACGGACCACACAAATAAAAAGTGGAAAATGTCAACTCTGTCAAGTTTAGTTTGTCAGAGAAAAGTTCGATGTGCAACCACAAAAGGAAATCTACGGCCGCAACATGAAATCTGTGGCTGCACACAAAATTGTGTGTATCACAAGACGAGATGCTGAACTAATGTCACCAGACAATAGTTCAATCTAGGGAAAGAGGCGACACATCTAAATGGAGGGGTGAACCTTCTCGGGGACAAGGCAAAATATCATTACCTCTTGCCTAACAAAAGGAAATCAGAAAAAAGACAACACCCGTGAGACAAAGAGGTGCAGACCTCTTCAAGTCGAGCTCATATGCCCCGTATAGGGACGTATCAGAGGGCAACTCAGCCTCTGTTCAGGAACAGCCAGCAGTACAGGCAAGACCACCAGGGATATTCTAACTCAAGGACAAGTCGGCCTCATCTCACAACACTTCCGAGGGATCGGAAAGTGCTAGTCAAGTTTCTGAGCCTTCGGCTACACCAGTCCTGTGACACAAGATACAACTATTCAGGACATCCCTGATGATGGCAGAGGGGGAGATGCTGCAGTTGTTGGCCTTGAAAGAACAAAGAAGAAAGAGGTATGGGAGAACCGATTTGTCAGCCTGGAAGCTTTCACTAGCTTCTGCACATGGTGGCCAGTGAGGTCTCTAACCCTTGAGAGACAGTTCTTGTAAGCACGGAATTTTTGCTTCACGGACAATCGCTCCAAAAGAAAATAAAAATAGTGACAAATGACTTCGCTGTACAATGTTTCGAGTTTTCCGTGACATGTGTTGTTAGTCATTTGTGGGTCTGTCCATTTTGCATTTAATCTTACCGATCAAAATACAAAGCATGTATGTCAGGGTAATTAAAACCATAATTCGGTCATTAAAAAAGAACGAAAATTCAAAATATATATATATATATGTATCGTTCGTTCTAGGTTGTGTTTTAATTTACTTAAATATTTTAATTTGGTGTGATAATTGTGTTGAAGTGTCACATGGTCGTTTGTTTTAATTTCATTTGTTTATTATTTAGTTTGTTATTTCATTTTTGTTTTAAAATAAGAGAACAAAGAAAAGAGTGATTTGGGCCCAAGAAATGAGATAAAAATAGGCCCAAAAACCGGCAGAAGGACCCAGCCCAAGTCAGGCCTGCCCAAACGCTGATTCAAACGACGCCATACCAGCTCCCTTGTCAGAACCGTTGATCTGACTCAAACAAACGGTCCTGATCAAGTTGATCACTTCACTTCGACGACGTCGTTTCAGGCAGATTAATCTAAGCCATCCAACCCCTTGATCCAACGGACCTAGGCCATTTCCCTTAAACCCGTCAAACTCTGACCCGATCCAGCCTCACCCGGTCTCATCCACTATCAAACCCAAAACGACACCGTCTTCCCTAAGTGAATAGATCCTGGCCATAGATCTAATTTGATCCAACGGCCAGGATCTAAACCCCTAGATCATATATAAGCTTTCTATCGTACCCCACGCCCCCTATTCGAACCCCCCTCCATTCATCGTCTTCACCAAAGCACTGAAACCCCCCCCCCAAACCCTAGAAGCCGCCCTAGTCTCCCTCGCCATTAAAGCCGGCGGCATGAACGCCGGTGACCACCTCCTGAACACCCTAGGACCACCTCACTGTCCTAAACATGGATCTGCTATCCATTTGCCTCGAATCACCTTCCGTCGTCTCGAATCTTCATTTGAAGATTTGAGTCGAACTCTGATCTATACCAAACCACCCCATCTTCATACCAAACACTCCCCTGACCCTCCTCGTGATCAAACCAAACTTGGTTTGGTCCGAATCTACCCACAACTCCTAAAAAAACAGATCTGAAAATCCAAAACCTAGAACACGATTAGCCTTGGAATCCAGCCGGCCTTAACAAGGGTTCGCGGTCTAATAGACCTTAATCAAGTTGTTCTCATGTGAGAACACCCTGATTAAAGTTTGTTTGGCCTCAAATGGTCAAAGCTAAGTCGGACTTGGGTCATTTCTGTTTAAACTTCCCCAGTAAGTGTTCTCTTTCCTTTTAGTTTTGATTGAGTTGTCAGCATGATTTGTTGTGATTGTTTGTTATTATCTGTTATTTTTCCTGATTTCTTCCATCTCTAGCAAAGACCTTTTATTTGGTCGGTTGATTTTTTATGTGTGTTCTGAATGTACTCTGTGATATACATGCTCGTCAATTAGATTAATCGTCAAATAAATTAACTCATATAGGTTCCCAGTAATTGAACAAAAATGTTTTAAGTCATTCGGGACCCTGTACGTGTTGTTTATATGAGCGACTGATTATTACCTGTTATATTTAGTATAGTCGACTCGATAAACGTCGTCGATTAGTTTTCTATAACTAATGGATCAAATGAGCTAATAATTTCACATGACTGATTGAACCTTGTCACTGACTGAATGCTCGACATCGTCTGAAATGAGTTTGTTTGCATTGCAAAAATGACTGAAAAGGTTCAGTCCAGGGCAGTCCTGAATTTGAACTTTCATGGGTTCAAAATGCCCTGATGCTGCAATGGGCAGGGCAGTAATAATCAAGGCTTAACAAGGGTAGTCTGGGGCTTGAAAAGAACAGGAAAAATTAGTTTAAATGCGCTGACAAGTAGGGTACTAATTTAGGATTAAACTAATGCCAATGGGGAACAAGACACAAGAGTATGGGGCTTAAAATAAATAATAAAATGAGCCCATAACTCTTGATTAAAGAATAATCCAGGCGTGGGGAACCAATGGCTGGCATCAAAAGATGCTTAAGCATGGGTTTAAAGAGTATGGGCAGTCTGCAAGTGGGAGGATCCAGGCAGCTTAGCTGCACTGGGTCGTTTGGCTTATAAATAGGCCATTTCAGAACTTAAAAAGGCGGGGAAAATTTTGAGTCTTAAGAGAGGTCTTGTGAGCTTAAAGAAAAACTGAAAACATAAGGAAATTTCTAGTAAACACTGTAACCAAAACACTGTCTGAAAGCTACATAAGAGTTTGTATTTGGTCAAGTTGTCTCGGCCAAGTTCTGTTGTTTGCACTGATTGAGCTGTTTGTGATTGTTGGACTGCTGGTGTTGCTGCATAGAACACTCTGTTACTTCTGTTTGTTTCATTACTCTCTCTGGGATTACTTGTTTGGTGCTCGACCATCTGCTGGTTTTCTTTGTTCTGGAAATTGTTGATGGTTGTCTGTGGACTGTGGAAAATACTTGTGATTGTTGGTTTGTTGTTGTGTTGTTGTTGTGTATCTGCTGTTGCTGTGCTTACTGCATACTGCCCAGCTGATCATTCCTTTCTTCTTTGTCCTCTATACCAGGTACACAACCAATGCACTATCAAATGTAATTGGAACATTGAGCATGAATACAAAAAGAAAAGACCTGAAGTTGACTTTCATACATAGATTGTTATATTAGATATCATGTACTGTATGATAATTTTCATTCCTGTGTTGACAATAGAAGCAGCCCGTATGCCCAGTGTATATCAATATAGATTAGCTAAATGGTAGTTTACATATGTATGTTGATAGGTGAAAATATTCTCAATGAAATAGGTTGCATCTCAGACTTAGTTTTACTTTGTAATATGTTCTGTAATGTATGCCAAGCATGAAAACTGTACATCATTGTCTAAGTTCTTCCTCTTCTGATTAATGGTCTCATATAACTGGTAAACCATGTTTTAAGACAAAGAACACATAGCTTGCAATCTCAACCTCGCGAAGGTCGAGCCCAGGTCGAAACGGACCAAGCAGGCCCGCATCGAACAAACCATGGCCCAGGTCTGGCCCATCATGCATGGGCTGGATTTGGGCCCGTGATTATTTGTTCGGCTGACTGTGCACGCAACCTCGTTTCTGATTTTTAAGCCTTTCTGAATTCTGTTATAGATAACTTGCAAGCACGTAATTAATTAGGACTATCTACTGTTGTCAATTAGTAGAGACAAACGCGACAAGAAACGTAGTTGCTATAGGATATCCTTTTAAAATAAGAACGAGATGAGCCTCGACAAAAATAAATAAAATTGCACAAGCTGCGGGGCCCTCGTTAAATGTATATTATCGAAGCATTCAGTTTCCAGGACGGGTCGTTTAGCAAATCTCACGGCCCTCCCAGAATAATAACGCGATAGTCTCTTTAAGCGCGTACTTAATAATGTTATCTCCTTAAACTCGGGTGCACATTTATGTGACCCAAATCCAAATCTCAACGGAATCGAAATGTGTCTCTAACCACGGGTACATTGATTGTGGCGTGGTTTGAGATACATTTCCATGACGTTGCAAATTCTTTTCATAAGGAATGAGACGAGCCACGACAAACAAAAATGTACAAAGTGCGGGGCCCTCTAAATGTATATATATAAAAATACTTAGAATTCGGGACATGCCGTTTAGCGAATTTCATGGCTTTTCCCCAAAATAACAATACGCTAGTTGCTTTAAGCGCGCCTTTAATAATTTATTTTCCTTAACTCGGGTGCACATTTATGTGACCCAAATCCAAATCTCAACCGAGTCGAGATATGTCAACAATCACGTGTACATTGATGTAACGTGATTCGAGGTATGTTTTCACGACGTTGCAATTCCTTGTAAAAATAATAATAATTATGAAAGCAGTTAAAAGTTAAAATTTGCACATAAGTTCGTATTTGTGTAAAATCAGATAATCAAGCCGAATATAACAGTTGAGCGACCGTTCTAGAACCACGAAACTCGGGAATGCCTAACACCTTCTCCCGGGTTAACAGAATTCCTTATCCGGATCTCTGGTACGTAGACCATAATATGGAGTCATTCTTTTCCTCGATTCGGGATTAAAATTAGTGACTTGGGCACCCTAAACCTTCCAAGTGGCGACTCTGAAATAAATAAACCAATCCCGTTTCGATTGTCCTTTAATTGGAAAAACTTTCTTGCCCCCTCGCGGGTGCGGAAAAAGGAGGTGTGACAGCTCTGGCGACTCTGCTGGGGATCTACACCCAGAACCGCTGGTTCAGGGTTAAGAATTCGAGCTTAGAATAATTGTTATAGTTGGCTTTATTTATTATCTAATTTTTACATGATATATGCCTAATGTGCTAAATGATGCTTTTACCGCTTTAATATTATTTGAATTGTGAATATATACAACTGTTACGAAACCCCTTTCTTTCTGAGTCTTCTGAATTTATGGTGTACACGTGCGCGTGACCCACCTTTCTGTTAAAGTCATACCAAATAAGACGGAGTTGGGACAAGTAACTAGGCTGGGTAGACTTTCGTGCTTCCGGTACGTTGCCCCCGCTTCGGCTCAAACTATCTGTTTGGGTAAGCCAGGTTTAGAACAATCAACCTCAGGTTTTACACTTAGAATAACTCAGCCATGTACCGGATCCCTAGTAGGAACGTTTATTTGCATCATGTGCATTTGACTTAGGGGACTCAACACAGGGGTTGGGTCTGTCTAGGACAGGTGAACCCGAAATAAAAAGACCATCCTGATGCATCCTACTTGCTATATGTGCATTCATTTGCCTCGAACATGCTTGCTGACCGGCTTAAATGAAATCATGGTAAGAGCTGAGGAATAAAATGGGTTTTTTTTCATAAAAAAAATAAATAAAGAAAATAATAAAAATAATAATAATAATAAAAATTAAAAATAAAAAGGTAAAATATAGTTTTCAAATCCTGAAATAAAGGTATTTAATCTTGAAAATAGTTTGAAAAATTCCCAAAAAATAGTTTTAAATCTTGAAAATAGTTTTGACTGAAAATGATTAGAGTATGTTTTCAAAATGAGTCTTGACTTTATTAAATTAAATTTCAGATACAAAATGAGCACCACACAAAACCCCTCATCCGCAAATACAGAAGAGTTTCTATTCCAGCTTCAAATGTGGTGGTGTGAATTAGGCGAAGATGGTCAAAAGTGGGTCATCAAGCATTTGGGAAATCTCCCGGATATTATGAAAGTTAAACCCCGTGATGATCTGATTGCGGCATTAGTAACTTTTTGGGACCCTGTTCACAATGTCTTTCGTTTCTCTGACTTCGAGCTCACTCCTACATTAGAGGAGGTAGCTGGATATGTTGGTTTTGACGGAAGTTTAAGGAATCAAAGCTTGATATTCACGAAGGCTCCCTCGGTACATCGATTCTTCGGTCTTCTGAACATCAGCAGTCAAATCAGGAAAAGCAATGTCGTCAACGGATGTTGTTCTTTCAACTTTTTGTATTCAAGGTTCGGAAAGTCAGATGGGTTCGAAATTTATGAGAAAGGCCTTACTAACAAACAAGACAAAGACGCATGGCATGTTCACCGTCGCTTCGCCTTCATGGTGGCTTTTCTAGGAATCATGGTCTTCCCGAACAAAGAACGAACAATCGATATTCGCACCGCAAAAGTTGTGCAAATCCTCACCACCAAGGAAAACCACACCCTTGTCCCCATCATTCTCTCAGACATTTATCGGGCTTTGACTTTATGTAAAGCAGGAGCGAAAGTCTTCGAAGGATGCAAAATTTTGTTGCAAATGTGGCTGATTGAACATCTCCAACAACAGCCCAAGATCATACAGTATGGGCCAAGCAACGATAATTACATCGAGGGTTATGAGGAAAGAGTGAAAAATTATCAGGTTCCAGAAGGGATAGAAGCATGGGTATCTCGGCTAAGGGCTCTAACGGCAAATCAAATTGAATGGACTCTGGGATGGCTCCCGATGAGGGAAGTGATACATATGTCAAACTCAAATAGTTATCTGCTACTATTGGGATTGAGAAGCATCCAGCCGTATGCGCCATTGAGAGTCCTAAGACAACTAGGAAGATATCAAGTAGTTCCTGATGATGAAGATTTGAGTACGCAAGAAATCGAATTACACCCAGAGGCCACTATTCCTGAGGCGTTACTTCAGCAGATGTGGAATGGATGTCGATACTTGAAAAGCGATACTCAAGTCCCAGACACTACAAAGGGTGAGATAAATCCTGGATATGCAAGGTGGTTCGAGAAACGGTCTCGCGTGGATGATGTACCAGAACCTGAGCTAAGAAGGCCAACTAAAAGACCCCATATTCAAAACTTTAATGATAAAATCCAAGAGCGGTTGATCTGGGGAGAAAAAGAGAAGGGGTACAAAGCAACTATCCATGCCCTAAAGGAAAATCTAAGGAACCTCAGTCTGGAGAAGGATTTGCAAGCACAAGAAGCTGAAGGCGAGAAGAAGAGTCTAGCCTGCGAGAATGAAAGTCTTCATGCTCGATTTCTGAGAATGAAAAAGGCTTCTGAAACGCCAATGAGGAATTGGAAGGATCAAAAAACCATCGCCAATCTTTTTGAAAGAATGCAAGATTATGATTCCGTTCTTGCTGCAAAAGGAAAGGGCGTTGAGCAAAGCAAAAGAAAGGATCCAACAATTAAACGAAGAAGCCAGATCTGATAAGGAACGCCAAGATAGGCAATCCGAGAAAGACAGGGCACAATTCAAGAAGGAAAAAGACCATTGGATACGATCAGAAGACCAACTTCGTGCACAACTAGAAGAGGCAAGAAGGTACAGAGAGCATCAACAAGCGGACACTGATAGAGAAAGAGCGCAGATGAGATTAGAGCAGGCCAGACTCCGAGCTCTATTAGAGTCAGCCCTAGATCGTGAAGGCCGTATCCGAGATATAGCCACCACTCGCCAGCAGCAGTTGCAGAATCAAGGCCAACATCTCCAAGATTTTAGGGCACAGATCCACGACCTGGCGGTCTACACCTCTCAAAGTTATGTAAACTGCCAAGGAATGGATTATGAAAGGTTTACAGAGCATGCACCCACCTTTGCCCGTCATCTAGCAGTGGAGTTGGAAAGGATGTATCGAACATTGGGAGGTCATCCGGGTCAAGCCCCGCCTTGAGCAAATGATCTAATAATTTACAACACAAGTGGAAAGTGGGGCACGTTATGAGATGTTAAGAATTGTATCTTTTTATTTCAATTTGAATGTGTGTATTTCAAGACATTGTTTTTACAAAGTTTTCAAATGTAATGTTTGTTCATCTTTTTTTATAAACGTTAGCCTCATGGCAGAACTACGCCTGGTCTGATTCGCGCGGGGACGTGATACGTAGGCAATCCCCATAAGATTTGACCGCTTTAATAAATAAATAAAAGAAAATACAAATAAAATAAAACACAGGGTTTCCCAAAATACTTTAAAGGGACGAATGAGCAAATCGGGATGACGCATGTTGTTTGAAGCAAAGCATGTAGAAACGGTTAACTGCCTAGGTGCATTGCATCCTCTATGTGTTATGATCAAATCTGTTAAACTCTAACGCTAACAAAGTTTGTTGTTGTCTATACCAGACAAGTTAGTTGTTAAAGAACTCTGGCAACACACTCATACCAAACCAGATCCAAAGGACCGGTAGCAACAAGCATGACTACTTCAGAGAATAGTAATGAGGAAGAAAGGCCAATGAGCCAGTTGTTAAAAGAAGCAATGGAAAAGATCGAAAGGATGGGACTAGAGATGAATGCAATGCAGCTAGCCATAGCCAAAACACAAAAGAGCCCTGAAACACTGGGACACATGCCGGAGTACCCTCACTCTGGCCCTTCCACAAGCCGCCCAAATCCCCTTTATCATCAAGAAAGAAGCCCTCATGATTCCCAAGCTCCACCACCCCATCAACCTCTCCCAACACCCAATATTCCCATTTTTGTGGGACCAACATCAGCCCCTTTGCAAAGAACGACCAGTGAGCCATTGTTTCAGGCTCACGATACACAATACTACCCCCCCGAGCCTACGTTTCATGCCCCCGAACCACAGGCTTACAATCCACATTTGGAAGTGCCGGCAGAGATTGAGAAGCCGGCTAAGGCCCCTGAACAGGATGAAGTATTGAGAAAGTTCAAAAGCCTGGAGCAGTCCTTCAGGAACTTGCACGGGCTGGGCAATCAAGTCAGCGTAGCATACAAAGATCTGTGCCCTTTCCCAGACGTCCAACTCCCGGCTGGGTTCAAGATGCCTAAGTTTGATTTATATGAAGGGCACGGTGATCCCATGGCACATTTGCGGGGATTCTGTAGCAAAATGAGAGGGGCAGGCGGCAAGGATGAGCTGCTGATAGCTTATTTCGGCCAAAGTCTGAGCGGATCTGCACTAGAATGGTATACCAGGCAGGATTCCAGCAGGTGGTACACGTGGGATGATCTGGCGCAGGCTTTTGCAGGTCATTTCCAGTACAATCTCGAGATAGTCCCTGACCGTCTCACATTATTGAGAACTGGGAAGAAACCCGGGGAAAGTTTTCGCGAGTTCGGGTTCCGCTGGAGAGAACAAGCAGCTAGAGTCGATCCTCCCATGAGAGAGGGAGAGATGGTGGACTATTTCTTGCAGACATTGGATCCAACCTACTTTGGTCACTTGGTGACAACAGTTGGAAAATCTTTCAACGAGGTGGTCAAGATAGGGGTCATGATAGAAGAGGGTCTGAGGTCTGACAAAATCTTGAACTATTCGGCACTCAAAGCCACAACCCAGGCTATTCAAAGCGGCACGGGAGGTGCGCTGAGAAGAAAGAAAGAAGAGGTTGCCACGATCGAGGCAGGCAGTTGGTCCAGGGCTGGCAGGCCGCACTACAACCAACCCAGACCTCACAGGTCAAACTACCCATACAACCCACCACAAAATTTCTATCCACCTCGAGAACCACATTGTTCCGTACACCAAGCCCAGGCATACACTCAGCCTCCGGTTCGCCCACAATGACGCGCGTCGGCTCCCCAGAACATATATGCACCACCACAAAACACCTACCCTCCACCAAGGGCGTATAGAAACCCGTCAAGGGCAGGCTTTCGGGGAAATCCAGATGCTAGGAATGACAGGTTGCGGAAGCAGAGAACTTTCACGGAGCTGGGAGAAACCTACACCGCTTTGTTCCACAAGCTGAGGCAATTGGGTTTGGTTAGTCCTGTCCAGACTCGAGAACCAAATCCCCCACCTCAGAATTTGGATCGATCAATCAGTTGTGAATACTGTTCAGGGATGCTCGGGCATGATACCGAGAAGTGCTGGAAATTAAGGCATGCCATACAGGATCTTATTGACACCAATAAGATCGAGGTCCAGACACCGGAGGCTCCTAACATCAACCAAAACCCACTGCCAGCGCACCACGAAACTCACATGATTGAGTTGGTGTGTGAGGGAGGAGAATTGAGAAAACCCTCACAAACAGTGATGATGATCCAAGCCGCCCCGAAAGAAGTCTCAACCAGTGGAGGAACGAGTGTACAGTCGCAGGGAGAAGGCGTCAAGCCGGTAGTGATATTGGGAAAGAGCCCGTCCGCCATAACAAGCAAACTCGAGCCAAGCAAGTTGGTAATACCAGGGATCCCGCCCACACCGGCGGTCGTGTTGAAAGGGGTATGTAGAGAACTGGTGACCATAAAGCCTGTGGTCCAGCTGCCGATGATTGACAGCAGGGCTGTGCCTTGGAAATATGAAAAGGCGGTGGTGATGTACAAAGGAAAACAGGTGGAAGAAGTCAGTTGTGAAGCGCAAGGGCTGACTCGATCAGGTCGATGTTTTGCTCCGGTGGAGCTAAGAAGAACCAACCCAGTTGCAACCAAGAAACCTGTGTCCGAAGAAGAAGCTGAAGAGTTCCTGAGGAAGATGAAAGTACAAGACTATTCTGTGGTCGAACAGCTGAGAAAAACACCGGCCCAGATCTCACTGTTGTCGTTACTGATCCATTCTGAGGAGCATCGTCGGGCCCTGTTGAAGATATTGAACGAAGCTCATGTACCCAGTGAGATTTCTGTAAACCACCTGGAAACCATTGCCAGCAAGATTTTCGAGGTGAACAGGGTAACATTCTCAGATGATGACCTGCCGGTGGAAGGTACGGAGCATAATAAAGCTCTATACCTAGCTGTCAAATGTGAAGACTCGGTGGTAACTCGAGTATTGGTGGATAACGGCTCAAGCGCCAATATTTGCCCACTATCTACCTTGAACCAGTTAAAGATCGACCACGGAAGGATCCACAAGAACAGTATCTGTGTCCGAGGGTTTGACGGAAACGGAACGGCCACTGTGGGGGATGTTGTACTTGAATTGACCATCGGTCCAGTCCTGTTTACCATGGAATTCCAGGTATTAGACGCCACAGTATCTTACAACCTGCTGTTAGGTCGACCATGGATTCATGCAGCCAAAGCGGTGCCTTCCACCCTACATCAGATGGTGAAGTTCGAGTGGGAAAGACAAGAGGTCGTGTTACACGGCGAGGATACAACGTGCACCATGGGCGGAACCATTGTACCTTTCATAGAGACCGCTGATGACAAAGGTCCTTGGGTCTACCAGATTTTCGATACAGGGTCGGCCAACAAAATTTCTGAAGGAGAAATCATCCCGCACCCTAGGGTAGCTGCCGCAACAGTCATGATGGTCTCAGAAATGCTGGGTAATGGATTTGTGCCGGGAAAAGGCCTGGGAGTCGAGCTTCAAGGGATTGTCCAACCTGTCTCCCTTCCTAAAAATCTGGAAACTTTCGGATTGGGGTTCAAACCAACCGCAGCAGATAGGAAGCAAGCGCGAAAAATGAAGAAGAGGGTCTGGTTTCTGCCTAAACCAGTGCCACGCCTCTCAAGGTCTTTTGTCAAAGCAAGTGCCAAGGGGTCACCGGTCCCAAAGATTCTAGGACCTTTGATCGGTATAAATGAAGACCTGAATCAGAGTTTTGAGAGGCTATTCGCGGATGTCAGTATGGTGGAAGCTGGAGAAGGTTCCAGCAGAGCAGAGATACAGTTTGTGGGGCCTGAGGCCAAGACCAACAATTGGACGGTTACTTCTCTTCCTGTCCGAGGGGAGTCTTGGTAGTAGGCTTTGATTTATGTTTTGTGTGTTTTGTTTTGTCCGGATTATTCAAGGGTGTAATCCAAAATTTACTTTCGTTTTTGTAAAAGTGTGAACCCTTTTATCCCGCAAGTTTAATAAAGTTCTTTTCTTTTGTCCCATTTTAATTTGTTTTGTTCTTTTTCTTTCTGAACAGTTCTCTTTTTACTGGTTCTAATGACATGGCATGCACAGCGGATCTTCGACCTAGTCTAATAAATCAATCTGAATCCGACTCAACAATGCAAGAGGTCGTTTGTGATGATGAATCTGAATGTGACGAAGGTGAAGCCTTCGAAGAGATAAACCGAGAACTGTGCCAATTTGAAGAGAAACCCAAGCCTAACCTAAATGACACTGAGGCTGTGAATCTAGGAGACGCTGATAACGTCCAAGAGACCAAAATTAGCATCCACATTGAGCCGAATGTCAGAGAAGAATTGATCAAAACCCTCATGGAATTCAAAGATGTTTTCGCATGGTCATATGACGATATGCCTGGATTGAGCACCAATTTAGTGGTTCACAAATTGCCCACTGACCCGGCATACCCTCCGGTCAAGCAAAAACTAAGGAAATTTAAAACAGAAATGAGTGTAAAGATCAAAGAAGAAGTAATTAAGCAGTTGCAAGCGAAGGTCATTCGGGTCACTCGATATCCCGAGTGGTTGGCCAATGTGGTACAAGTCCCAAAGAAGGATGGAAAAATCAGGGTGTGCGTCGACTACCGCAACCTCAACAAAGCAAGTCCCAAGGACAATTTTCCATTGCCCAACATCCATATCCTGATCGATAATTGCGCGAGACGCGAGATCGGATCCTTTGTAGATTGCTATGCGGGTTATCATCAGATCCTAATGGACGAGGAAGATGCGGAAAAAACAGCGTTTATTATGCCATGGGGAACTTACTGCTATCGGGTAATGCCGTTCGGATTGAAGAACGCCGGGGCAACATACATGCGAGCAATGACTGCTGTGTTTCATGACATGATACACAAAGAAATCGAGGTGTACGTCGATGATGTGATCATCAAATCTTGGCGTCAGGAGGACCATGTAGCAGACCTAAGGAGATTTTTCCAAAGACTCCGAAGGTATGATATCAAGCTCAACCCGGCCAAATGCGCATTCGGGGTTCCATCAGGAAAGCTGCTAGGATTCATCGTCAGTCGACGGGGGATTGAGTTAGACCCATCCAAAATTGAATCCATCCGAGATTTGCCACCGCCAAGGAACAAAACAGAGGTAATGAGTTTGCTGGGTAGACTCAATTACATCAGCAGGTTCATCGCCCAACTCACAGCAACTTGTGAGCCCATATTTCGGTTGCTGAGAAAGGATGCTGCGGTAGGTTGGACGGCAGAGTGTCAGGAGGCTTTCGACCAAATCAAAGGGTATATGTCTAATCCACCCGTATTGGTCCCGCCGAAGCCTGGGAAGCCCTTAATTCTTTACCTAACGGTCTTGGAAAATTCATTTGGTTGTGTATTGGGGCAACATGATGACACAGGAAGGAAGGAGCAGGCCATCTACTATCTTAGCAAGAAATTCACAGTACATGAGGTCAAGTACACTCAACTCGAGAAAACATGTTGTGCCCTAACTTGGGTAGCTCAGAAGTTGAAGCACTACCTGTCTTCGTATACTACTTATCTCATATCCCGTTTGGACCCATTAAAGTATATCTTTCAGAAACCTATGCCCACGGGAAGGTTGGCAAAGTGGCAAATTCTGCTCACAGAGTTTGATATCGTCTATGTGACGAGGACAGCCGTGAAAGCCCAGGCACTGGCCGATCATTTGGCGGAGAATCCGTTGATGAAAAATACGAGCCCTTAAGAACGTATTTTCCTGACGAGGAGGTAATGCATACAAATGAGTTGGAATTATCTGAGGAGCCGGGTTGGAAGCTTTTCTTCGATGGAGCTGCAAACGCGAAAGGGGTTGGAATAGGAGCAGTACTCATCTCTGAAACAGGACGGCATTATCCTGTTACGGCTCAACTACGCTTCTATTGCACCAACAATATGGCCGAGTATGAGGCTTGCATTCTAGGTCTGCGCTTGGCTGCTGACATGGATGTCCAAGACGTCTTGGTCTTGGGAGACTCGGACCTCTTGGTACACCAGATTCAGGGTGAATGGGAAACACGAGATCTAAAACTCATACCATACCAACAATGCTTGCATGATCTGAGCAAGCAATTTTGATCGGTGAAATTCAAACACATCCCGAGAGTTCACAATGAGGTTGCGGATGCCTTGGCCACCTTAGCATCAATGCTGCACCACCCTGACAAAATGTATGTTGATCCTCTACACATCCAGGTCCGTGATCAGCACGCCTACTGCAATGCCATAGAAGAAGAAGCAGATGGCGAACCCTGGTTTCATGATATCAAGGAATACCTCAGAATGGGGATATATCCAGAACATGCCTCTGGAGACCAAAAAAGAGCCCTTCGGCGTTTGTCGAATGGTTTCTTCCTCAGCGGAGGAGTATTGTACAAAAGAACCCCGGATTTGGGATTGTTGAGATGCATAGATGCCAGTCAAGCAACGACGGTTATGGCAGAGGTACATGCTGGAGTTTGTGGGCCACACATGAGCGGATATGTATTGGCAAGAAAGATCCTTCGAACAGGGTGTTATTGGCTCACCATGGAACACGACTGTATCACTTTCGTGAGGAAATGCCATCAGTGCCAGATACATGGAGATTTGATTCATTCTCCGCCAACAGAGTTACATACGATGTCAGCACCCTGGCCGTTTGTGGCATGGGGCATGGATGTCATTGGGCCCATCGAGACGGCAGCATCCAACGGTCATAGGTTCATTCTAGTGACCATTGATTACTTCACCAAATGGGTCGAGGCTAAAACCTTCAAATCAGTAACCAAAAAGGCAGTGGTGGACTTTGTCCATTCCCATATCATCTGCAGATTTGGGATCCCAAAAGTGATCATCACGGATAACGGTGTGAATCTTAATAGCAGCCTGATGAGAGAGGTATGCCAACAATTCAAGATTACACACCGCAATTCCACCCCATATCGTCCCAAGGCGAATGGAGCGGTTGAAGCAGCCAATAAGAATATCAAAAAGATACTGCGAAAGATGGTGGAAGGATCCAGACAGTGGCACGAGAGATTACCCTTTGCTTTGTTGGGTTACCGCACTACTGTCCGGACTTCCATAGGTACAACTCCTTATTTGTTGGTGTACGGAACTGAAGCCGTAATATAGGCGGAGGTCGAAATTCCTTCCCTCCGAATTGTCGCTGAAGCCGGGATTAATGATGATGAATGGGTCAAAGCTCGATTGGAACAGTTGAGCCTGATAGATGAGAAAATATTGGCAGCAGTGTGCCATGGTCAGCTGTACCAGAAGAGAATGGCAAGAACATATAATAAGAAGGTGCGCCCCAGGAAGTTTGAAGTAGGGCAGCAGGTATTGAAGAAGATCCTCCCACATCAGGTCGAGGCAAAAGGCAAATTCGCCCCAAATTGGCAAGGGCCTTATATCGTGACCAGAGTATTGTCCAACGGTGCCTTGTATTTGACAGATGTCGAGGGTAGATGTGTCGACATGGCTATCAATTCAGACGCAGTCAAGAGATATTATGCGTAATTTCTTTAATTATGGCAATTTTGGTTTATTTGTTTGTATTTGGCATTTATTGGATAACGAGATGACGGAGGCAATTCTTTCTTCTATCCAAACACTTTTAACCCCTTGCTTCCCCCTTTGAGTCTTAAGTTATTCTTTCATACCCCTCTTTTGGAATCACTAATGGAAAAGACATGAAAAAAAATGAAAAGAAGGAAAAGAAAAAAAAAGAAGATAAAATCATAAGAAATACAAAAGGTGGGAACTACGTTTGACCTGATTCCTCAAAGAGGATACGTAGGCGCCTCACGGCTCGGTCATAGTATGCATCATAGTGAATATAGGATGCATAATGTACATAGTGTGCATAATAGGCACAGTGTGCGTAACGCACATAGCGCAACATAAGTGTAAAAAATAAATTCCCCAAGCAAGAAAACTGGGGCAGTAATTATGTTTTAAGTTCCAACAAAGGTTTAATTCCAAAAGTTGTAGCACATCACCCATCAAATTATTTTCATTTTTATAGCCTTTCTTTAACCCCACACCAAAACCAACATCAACGTCCAAAAGACCCCCCGATCAATATCCAAGAGATGCCAAGTCAGGCAAATAAGGCCGAGAATAATACACCGATCCCCAGCAAAGAAGAGATCATAAGACCGGGATTGAATTGATGGTCAAAGGGGTCTCCAGAAGAGAGGGTCGTATCGATAACACCCCGATTCTTCAATAAAGAAATAAAATGAGAGAGTCTTATCGGTGAAAACCTTCACAGGCACCGAAAGGCGACGTAAGATGAGAGATATGAAATGAGAGAGTCTTATTGGTGAAAACCTTCACAGGCACCATAAGGCGCCGGGAGATGAGAGAAAAGAGAGAGTCTCATTGGTGAAAACCCCTCGAAGGGCACTGTGAGGCGACAAGACAGATCAACAAAAAGCGACCACATTCGCAACGAAGTGGACAGTCATTTATCATCCCCAGCAAGTCAGACCATCGGGCAAATCGATTGATACAAATAGACTGGGTCGGGAATCTATGGTGCACGTCATGATCACGAGGACCAGTCATGTCCTCCAGATAAGTTCTTCTGAGTTTCTTCTCCCACCAAATATTGGTTCAGAAAGATTTTCTCCTTTTCTAGCTTTTATTTCTCTTCCTAAAATTTGTCTTGAAAAGGATTTTTCAAAGCTTACTACCAGAGACCGAAGGGGAGTTCATCCAATGCAGAATAACACAAACAGTCTTAAAAGCCGGCCCTAGGCAATGCAATAATCGTGCCTCGCAGTTTTGGAGGAAGTAAGCTCCAAAGGGAATGGTTTCGGGAGTAAAAGCAGATTCCCACAGCATGTGCTTAAAGAGAAAGCAGAAAAGGGAACAAATTGAAAACCAGCCCCAGCAGGCTAGAGACCCCCAGCAGGCAATTTTGTCCACTCCCCAATTATGGGGACATAGAGCAAGGAAAAGGGAAGAGAGGAAAAATCATCCGCCGGAAGGGCACCCTCTACCACCACGATTAAAACTAATTAAATCCTTTTGTCTGCTGCAGGAAAACAAAGGATTGATGATGGCAGCAAGATGCAACGCCATGGAAGTCACCAAAAACCGGGGCAGAAAATTTTCTGCCGATTGTCGAAAATTTTCTCGGAAGAACGGGGAAACAATTTCAATACTTTTAAGTTCTAGGTCGCCCACCAGTATAATGCGGGAATACATTTAAGTTCTAGGTCGCCCACCAGTATAATGCGGGAATACTTTTAAGTTCTAGGTCGCCCACCAGTATAATGCGGGAATACATTTAAGTTCTAGGTCGTCCACCAGTATAATGCGGGAATACATTTAAGTTCTAGGTCGCCCACCAGTATAATGCGGGAATACATTTAAGTTCTAGGTCGCCCACCAGTATAATGCGGGAATACATTTAAGTTCTAGGTAGCCCACCAGTATAATGCGGGAATACATTTAAGTTCTAGGTCGCCCACCAGTATAATGCGGGAATACTTTTAAGTTCTAGGTCACCCACCAGTATAATGCGGGAATACTTTTAAGTTCTAGGTCGCCCACCAGTATAATGCGGGAATACATTTAAGTTCTAGGTCGCCCACCAGTATAATGCGGGAATACATTTAAGTTCTAGGTCGCCCACCAGTATAATGCGGGAATACATTTAAGTTCTAGGTCGCCCACCAGTATAATGCGGGAATACTTTTAAGTTCTAGGTCACCCACCAGTATAATGCGGGAATACATTTAAGTTCTAGGTCGCCCACCAGTATAATGCGGGAATACTTTTAAGTTCTAGGTCGCCCACCAGTATAATACGGGAATACATTTAAGTTCTAGGTCGCCCACCAGTATAATGCGGGAATACATTTAAGTTCTAGGTCGCCCACCAGTATAATGCGGGAATACATTTAAGTTCTAGGTCGCCCACCAGTATAATGCGGGAATACTTTTAAGTTCTAGGTCGCCCACCAGTATAATGCGGGAATACATTTAAGTTCTAGGTCGCCCACCAGTATAATGCGGGAATACTTTTAAGTTCTAGGTCGCCCACCAGTATAATGCGGGAATACATTTAAGTTCTAGGTCGCCCACCAGTATAATGCGGGAATACATTTAAGTTCTAGGTTGCCCACCAGTATAATGCGGGAATACTTTTAAGTTCTAGGTCGCCCACCAGTATAATGCGGGAATACATTTAAGTTCTAGGTCGCCCACCAGTATAATGCGGGAATACATTTAAGTTCTAGGTCGCCCACCAGTATAATGCGGGAATACATTTAAGTTCTAGGTCGCCCACCAGTATAATGCGGGAATACATTTAAGTTCTAGGTCGCCCACCAGTATAATGCGGGAATACTTTTAAGTTCTAGGTCGCCCACCAGTATAATGCGGGAATACATTTAAGTTCTAGGTCGCCCACCAGTATAATGCGGGAATACATTTAAGTTCTAGGCCGCCCACCAGTATAATGCGGGAATACATTTAAACTCTAGGTCGCCCACCAGTAAAATGCGGGAATACATTTCAGCTCTAGATTTGGGAATCTGTAACCCCACCTGAAGACGGAAGGTTGCAACAGAGGTCCCCCAAGCAGTATACAATAAAATCCCCAGCACCAAGAAGCAGAAAGCTGCAAAGGCAAGCGCGCATTTCAAAAGGAAGAAGGAACGCGTCTCAAAAGAAGCAGTTTGGGAACGTTGTAGCATGCCCAACATAACAATTTTGATAAAGGAAGCCATACCACTGAAAAACCCATTGAAAGATTTAAAGAAGAAAGCCATGTTCCCAGCAAATCAAGCAAAGTGATGAAAACTGGCATTCAGAAAAGGCAAAGGACCAACATCATCTCCTAAGTTCACAAAATAAGGGCATCAGAGGAAAGCGTTAGCCGACAAGAAAGCAAGGCAACAAGAACAAGTTGAAGATAGATGAGATCTCATACTCTAACTTAGCTTCTTGTTTTTCCTTTCAAGAACAATGTAACAAGGAGATCAGTGAGTAGTAGCGTCCTACAGCAGCATGCAACAGAGCACAACAACAGCAAGCATTATAGTCACACGGTAGTCCCAGCTACCAAAGTTTCCGAACTATATTGACCTGATTCCTGTTCAGCCCAGGATATGTAGGAAACCTCTGAAGCAAAGATTCGGTCAAATCGCTTTTTCAAAAATGCTTCACACGGAGTACTCGGACGAGCAAAAATCGTCCGCTTTATCTTTGCGCGAAAACCCTTCGTGTCTTCGTGCAAAGAGGGGCAGCTGTAAGCACGGGATTTTTGCTTCACGGACAATCGCTCCAAAAGAAAATAAAAATAGTGACAAATGACTTCACTGTACAATGTTTCGAGTTTTTCGTGACATGTGTTGTTAGTCATTTGTGGGTCTGTCCATTTTGCATTTAATCTTACCGATCAAAATACAAAGCATGTATGTCAGGGTAATTAAAACCATAATTCGGTCATTAAAAAAGAACGAAAATTCAAAAAATATATATATATGTATCGTTCGTTCTAGGTTGTGTTTTAATTTACTTAAATATTTTAATTTGGTGTGATAATTGTGTTGAAGTGTCACATGGTCGTTTGTTTTAATTTCATTTGTTTATTATTTAGTTTGTTATTTCATTTTTGTTTTAAAATAAGAGAACAAAGAAAAGAGTGATTTGGGCCCAAGAAATGAGATAAAAATAGGCCCAAAAACCGGCACAAGGACCCAGCCCAAGTCAGGCCTGCCCAAACGCTGATTCAAACGACGCCGTACCAGCTCCCTTGTCAAAACCGTTGATCTGACTCAAACAAACGGTCCTGATCAAGTTTATCACTTCACTTCGACGACGTCGTTTCAGGCAGATTAATCTAAGCCGTCTAACCCCTTGATCCAACGGACCTAGGCCATTTCCCTTAAACCCGTCAAACTCTGACCCGATCCAGCCTCACCCGGTCTCACCCACTATCAAACCCAAAACGACACCGTCTTCCCTAAGTGAATAGATCCTGGCCATAGATCTCATTTGATCCAACGGCCAGGATCTAAACCCCTAGATCGTATATAAGCTTTCTATCGTACCCCACGCCCCCTATTCGAACCCCCCTCCACTCATCGTCTTCACCAAAGCACTGAAACCCCCCCCAAACCCTAGCAGCCGCCCTAGTCTCCCTCGCCATTAAAGCCGGCGGCATGAACGCCGGTGACCACCTCCTGAACACCCTAGGACCACCTCACTGTCCTAAACATGGATCTGCTATCCATTTGCCTCGAATCACCTTCCGTCGTCTCGAATCTTCATTTGAAGATTTGAGTCGAACTCTGATCTATACCAAACCACCCCATCTTCATACCAGACACTCCCCTGACCCTCCTCGTGACCAAACCAAACTTGGTTTGGTCCGAATCTACCCACAACTCCTAAAAAACCAGATCTGAAAATCCAAAACCTAGAACACGGATAGCCTTGGAATCCAGCCGGCCTTAACAAGGGTTCACGGTCTAATAGACCTTAATCAAGTTGTTCTCATG
Source organism: Nicotiana sylvestris (assembly GCF_000393655.2). Lineage (NCBI taxonomy): Eukaryota > Viridiplantae > Streptophyta > Magnoliopsida > Solanales > Solanaceae > Nicotiana > Nicotiana sylvestris. Next base: position 31,341,631 of record NC_091057.1, read on the forward strand.
TGAGAACACCCTGATTAAAGTTTGTTTGGCCTCAAATGGTCAAAGCTAAGTCGGACTTGGGTCATTTCGGTTTAAACTTCCCCAGTAAGTGTTCTCTTTCCTTTTAGTTTTGATTGAGTTGTCAGAATGATTTGTTGTGATTGTTTGTTATTATCTGTTATTTTTCCTGATTTCTTCCATCTCTAGCAAAGACCTTTTATTTGGTCGGTTGATTTTCTATGTGTGTTCTGAATGTATTCTGTGATATACATGCTCGTCAATTAGATTAATCGTCAAATAAATTAACTCATATAGGTTCCCAGTAATTGAACAAAAATGTTTTAAGTCATTCGGGACCCTGTACGTGTTGTTTATATGAGCGACTGATTATTACCTGTTATATTTAGTATAGTCGACTCGATAAACGTCGTCGATTAGTTTTCTATAACTAATGGATCAAATGAGCTAATAATTTCACATGACTGATTGAACCTTGTCACTGACTGAATGCCCGGCATCGTCTGAAATGAGTTTGTTTGCATTGCAAAAATGACTGAAAAGGTTCAGTCCAGGGCAGTCCTGAATTTGAACTTTCATGGGTTCAAAATGCCCTGATGCTGCAATGGGCAGGGCAGTAATAATCAAGGGTTAACAAGGGTAGTCTGGGGCTTGAAAAGAACAGGAAAAATTAGTTTAAATGAGCTGACAAGTAGGGTACTAATTTAGGATTAAACTAATGCCAATGGGGAACAAGACACAAGAGTATGGGGTTTAAAATGAATAATAAAATGAGCCCATAACTCTTGATTAAAGAAAAAGCCAGGCGTGGGGAACAAAATGGCTGGCATCAAAAGATGCTTAAGCATGGGTTTAAAGAGTATGGGCAGTCTGCAAGTGGGAGGATCCAGGCAGCTTAGCTGCACTGGGTCGTTTGGCTTATAAATAGGCCATTTCAGAACTTAAAAAAGGCGGGGAAAATTTTGAGTCTTAAGAGAGGTCTTGGGAGCTTAAAGAAAAACTGAAAACATAAGGAAATTTCTAGTAAACACTGTAACCAAAACACTGTCTGAAAGCTACATAAGAGTTTGTATTTGGTCAAGTTGTCTCGGCCAAGTTCTGTTGTTTGTACTGATTGAGCTGTTTGTGATTGTTGGACTGCTGGTGTTGCTGCATAGAACACTCTGTTACTTCTGTTTGTTTCATTACTCTCTCTGGGATTACTTGTTTGGTGCTCGACCATCTGCTGGTTTTCTTTGTTCTGGAAATTGTTGCTGGTTGTCTGTGGACTGTGGAAAATACTTGTGATTGTTGGTTTGTTGTTGTGTTGTTGTTGTGTATCTGTTGTTGCTGTGCTTACTGCATACTGCCCAGCTGATCATTCCTTTCTTCTTTGTCCTCTATACCAGGTACACAACCAATGCACTATCAAATGTAATTGGAACATTGAGCATGAATACAAAAAGAAAAGACCTGAAGTTGACTTTCATACATAGATTGTTATATTAGATATCATGTACTGTATGATAATTTTCATTCCTGTGTTGACAATAGAAGCAGCCCATATGCCCAGTGTATATCAATATAGATTAGCTAAATGGTAGTTTACATATGTATATTGATAGGTGAAAATATTCTCAATGAAATAGGTTGCATCTCAGACTTAGTTTTACTTTGTAATATGTTCTGTAATGTATGCCAAGCATGAAAATTGTACATCATTGGCTAAGTTCTTCCTCTTCTGATTAATGGTCTCATATAACTGGTAAACCATGTTTTAAGACAAAGAACACATAGCTTGCAATCTCAACCTCGCGAAGGTCGAGCCCAGGTCGAAACGGACCAAGCAGGCCCGCATCGAACAAGCCATGGCCCAGGTCTGGCCCATCATGCATAGGCTAGATTTGGGCCCGTGATTATTTATTCGGCTGACTGTGCACGCAGCCTCGTTTCTGATTTTTAAGCATTTCTGAATTCTGTTATAGATAACTTGCAAGCACGTAATTAATTAGGACTATCTATTGTTGTCAATTAGTAGAGACAAACGCGACAAGAAACATAGTTGCTATAGGATATCCTTTTAAAATAAGAACGAGATGAGCCTTGACAAAAATAAATAAAATTGCACAAGCTGCGGGGCCCTCGTTAAATGTATATTATCGAAGCATTCAGTTTCCAGGACGGGTCGTTTAGCAAATCTCACGGCCCTCCCAGAATAATAACGCGATAGTCTCTTTAAGCGCGTACTTAATAATGTTATCTCCTTAAACTCGGGTGCACATTTATGTGACCCAAATCCAAATCTCAACGGAATCGAAATGTGTCTCTAACCACGGGTACATTGATTGTGGCGTGGTTTGAGATGCATTTCCATGACGTTGCAAATTCTTTTCATAAGGAATGAGACGAGCCTCGACAAACAAAAATGTACAAAGTGCGGGGCCCTCTAAATGTATATATATAAAAATACTTAGAATTCGGGACATGCCGTTTAGCGAATTTCATGGCTTTCCCCAAAATAACAATACGCTAGTTGCTTTAAGCGCGCCTTTAATAATTTATTTTCCTTAACTCGGGTGCACATTTATGTGACCCAAATCCAAATCTCAACCGAGTCGAGATATGTCAACAATCACGTGTACATTGATGTAACGTGATTCGAGGTATGTTTTCACGACGTTGCAATTCCTTGTAAAAAATAATAATAATTATGAAAGCGGTTAAAAGTTAAAATTTGCACATAAGTTCATATTTGTATAAAATCAGATAATCAAGCCGAATATAACAGTTGAGCGACCGTGCTAGAACCACGGAACTCGGGAATGCCTAACACCTTCTCCCGGGTTAACAGAATTCCTTATCCGGATCTCTGGTACGTAGACCATAATATGGAGTCATTCTTTTCCTCGATTCGGGATTAAAATTGGTAACTTGGGCACCCTAAACCTCCCAAGTGGCGACTCTGAAATAAATAAACCAATCCCGTTTCGATTGTCCTTTAATTGGAAAAACTCCATTGCCCCCTCGCGGGTGCGGAAAAAGGAGGTGTGACAGTTCTTACTGACAGATTTGGAGAGGTATAACTCGCCGTGCCGAGACAATTTAGATAACGCAAATGGTGGATGTGGTTTACTCAGAGCGTAGTGGATGCCAAGAAGTATCTTGTCCAGGAATTCTACACCAATGTGGCGCATATCAAAAAGGGGATAAAGGTGACAAAAGTGTGTAACCTCAAGGTGCAATTTGAACAGCACACACTCAACACATACTTGGGCTTTGATGATGTCAAGTTGAAAGAATACTTGGAAAAGTGTGCACTGGGAGATGCAGTCCATCCTTGGTTAGTGGAGATTCTAACAGCACCAAGACCACCACCACCATGGATCACCACTGGGGTTCCTATCCATCGGAGCACACTAATTCGAGGCAAAAGGGTAGCAATCCTTTTTCTATAGCAGACTGGACCCAAGTCAAAATGAGACTCACCTGCCGATTCCTTGGGCAGTCTTAGTTGCTTCTATTATTGTCAGGTACCCTATCAATGTGGGTGTCGTGTCTCGGTGATCTACTGTCAAGTTGACTCGTCATACCCATATCCCAACACCATTATAGAGTATCTTACGGATGCGAGGGTAGAGCCAAGGGATTTTGATACAAAGGTGAAGCCAAAGAAGCCTTTATCTTGGTACTCACTTATGTATATGAACAACCCGAAAAGGAAAGTTCATCCTTCTACCACCACAGGCTAGTCTGATGAGCCAACCATGGTATCTGTTGCAACAGATGATGTTCCATCTACGTCAGCCGAGCCTTCCTCCAGTGCCGCAGCCATGCATCCACCATCATCCACAGCTTTCACTACATTTCCTGCCACATCTTCCACTTCGACTTTGAAGTCAGCGCTCATTCCTACTGACCACTCTCTGCACTGCGAGTCTCCAGACATTGATGAGCCTCAACAACTGGATGTATACAGCCACTGCAAAGATGTCTGACTTATCCAGTACTATTGTAGTACAGTTTTCTATTCATGCACCTCAGATTCCCCTGACCGTGGAAGAGACATTGAAGAAGATCCTAGAAAACCAGAACACTATTATGGCTGCATTGGTACATCATGGGTTAGTGATCGAAGAGCTAGGAAAGAAGTAAAGAAGATGAGGAAATCTCAAGCTAGCAAGAAGTCAGTGGACAAGCTCCGAAGAGAAGTGAAAAGAATTGCTACAGCCGGAGACCTGTCATTTGACATGTTACTTGACCCGCACCAGTCGACACCTGATACCCCAGCCCCATCTGCAATGGTATCACCAACTGGCTAGTTTTATGAGCCAGACATTGATGTCGACACTGATGAAGTAGTACGTCTAATGTTCGCCAATCCAGCCACACCTAGAGTTGAGGATGATGAGATCCAGTTGGTTGAGCTGGAGGGCAATGATATTGCTGGGGACACATAGATGTCCAAGGATCCATAGGGAGTTTTCTTCACTATTTTACCTCTTTTACTCTTATTTTATTAAGCATTTGCGACAATGCTTATCTTTATTCGGGGGGGAGGGTAAGGGGAGAGTTTATTTGTTATATTTGATATATTCTGAGACGTTTGGCTTGTAATAACTTGATTTTGTTCTCTTTCTTTTCTTATTCATGTATAGATATTCTCTCTCTCTTTCTCTCACTATGTATATATCTTCTCGCTCTCTCTCATTATGTATATTCATTACACTTTCAATAGTTTTTGCTTTTTAGCTTCTTTATGTTTGTTTCCTTATTAGTTAGTGTTTGATTTAGTTGCTTCTTTTTATGTTTTAGTAGATAATAAGCCTTTAAATTTCTTAATGTCATGGTTCTTTCCAAAGGTAGTTGTTGTGTGAATCGGGTAACTCGTCCCAACGATGGATGGCGTGACAACCTTCTTAAGGAAATGAGTCTATGTTGTGTTAGGTAATAGTAGTAGTAGTAATGAATAAAAAGACCTAATTAAGTCATGATCGAAGAGTCAAACATTCTTCATTTGTCACCAACATACTTAACTACGTGCTTATGGTTAGAGACAAGGTTTTAAAAAGGAAATAGCTCTAGTTAGTGACTTTGTGACTCTTGGTGTTGACTTTGGTAATCATCGAGTGGTTTAATCGGACCATAGTGATCTTTAATCTTGAATGTGGTCATTGTGGGCCCTCGACTCTATCCTCTTTTACAATCTAGTTGCGTGAGGGGTGAGATGATTTGTTGCTAGTCCAAGTATCCGTGCGAAGGGTCTAGAACTTGCCCTAAATGTGTTTTAAGGCAAAATCTTAAGTTTGCTTGGCTTGAGAAGTGATTGTAGGTTTTCTTTGTCCCATTTGAGTTTTCTATTGCCAACCAATGTCGTTATCCCTAGTCAATCCCTTCGAGCCTTTAGCCTTTCTCATTTGATAACCATGTTACAAGTTTTTACCTGTTGTATCGTGACCCTCTGTTGGCATCGGAGCTTTCCTTAACACTCCTATAAATCAAATGGATTAAAACATACGTTTGTGGGTAAGATGAGGAAGTTGAAAAAGGAATCAAGGCACAAAAAAAGAGAAAAGAAACGATCTCCATGATAAGAGAAGGTAAGAAAAGAAAAGAACAAAAAGAGAAATGCAAAAAGTAAATAAGTGAAAGGGTTGAATGGATTCAAAAAGAGGCAATGTTCCCAAGCAGTGAGAAATCAAAAAGGGGAGATAAAGAATGAAATAATCAAGAAAGAGTGATGTTAAGTCTCTCTAGCGCCCAATGAAAAGAAAGTGCCTCTCAGAATTGGCAAGTATGAGCCGAGAAAAGAAAGATGGAGTGCTAAAGGAAAGGTGTAATACAAAAGCCTTTATTACATCCTGAAAGAAGTCCTACTTGATTTCGAGTCGAGTGAGCTTATATTAGTGGTGATCTACATAAGGGGCAAGCCTATGGTACTTAGGGCCGTACTTGTAACATTCTATTGAGAGAGATGAGTGAACCTTTCACAAATCTTTGAATTGAGTTTTAATTTCTTAAGTGAGCTTGGAAAATGGTAAGTAAAGGAAGAAGAGTTTGGAGTCCACCATGGCTTACATGATAGAGCAAGAGTCCTTGATGAGTAAAGTCAATTCTTGAAGCTCAAATGTCACATTAGAACTATATGTGCATGAATGATTAACTTGTCGCCTTGTTGATAATGAATGAGTAATGTGGGTAACTGTTGGTCCAAACTAATGTGTGAATGTCTCACTTTTGACTCGCTAAAATGACCTTTACTTTTGGAGGTGGGACTAATTTATTTGCTTTAGGACAAGCAAAGACTTAAGTATGGGGGAGTTTATAAGTATTGATTTTGACTGCTTATTAGCACCTTTTAGCTTTTGTTTTAGTCTAAAAGTATTAAATTGTGTTCCCGAAACTAATAAAATTGTGCAAATTGCAGGAATGCTAGAAGCTTGGTCTCCCGAGATGAAATCTGACTAAAAAAGGAGTGTTCCGAAGTACAAGGCAATAAAGGGTGCAAAAGAACAAATGTGAGATCCGCTGAAGGAATCATGTGGCCACTGAAGAAATTGCGGACCGCAAAATTCCATTTGCGGCCGCAAACCGAGAAGAAAAATCTAACATAAATTTCGTAACGCGCAGACCACACATGAATTGTGCGACCGCAGAACTGGGCTAAGAGTCAAAGATTAGAGAGTATGCAAAAGGACCAAGTCCAGGAGCCTCTGTGAAGGGCGGACTACACAATAATTGTGCGGCCGCAGAAGATTGCCTCATGGTCGCAGTCCAAAAATGTGCGACCGCAGAAGATTGCCTCATCACCGCAGTCCAAAAATATGCGGCCGCAGAACTCACCTTCCTGTCAACTAAAGAAATCTTCAGGCCGCACATGGAATTGTGTAGCCGCAGAACCTCCCGAGGGGTATTTTGTCCGTGATTTTTGGCCTTGTATAAATAGACGAGTTTCACAAAATTAGGTCAAGTTTGAACAACTGAAGTTGCTATAGCTCTTTCTCTTTACTACTTTAGGAAGTTTTATATTATTTTGGTGTATTTACATTAGATTTAATTATTTTAATCTTTCATTATGAGTTTAATTAGCTTTTCTTCTTTATTTTCTTCAAACCCCATTATGAGTAGCTATATTTTTACTAGAGTTGTGACCCAACCCTAGTGTGTAAACCTTATGGGTATCTAATTTAGTGTTTGTTGATGATTGGGTGTTGATTATTTAGCTTAGTTAATGCTTCAATTCTAGAATTAATGGTTGCAAACATTGGTTTATGGCTATTTGACTTAGTCTCTACTTGAGAAAGAGGGAACCTAGTCTAGGATAACTTAACTAACAAGGAATTGGGTTAATTGAGAGATTGATTAAGCTAATTAAAGGATTCAAACTAGAGATAGTAATAACCCGACTTGAGCTCTTATCAACTGTTTTGGTTGATACCCAATTGGGCTTGAAAAAGTTAACTTGAGCAAAATCACTCCCTGATCGAAAGGTATTGAGTGGGTACTGTAGAGTTGAGAGCTATAATGCACCCCAATCAACAAAACAAGCATTAGCGTCTTTATCCCATTAGGTAAACACCTAGGTAATGGTTTGTAAAAACCTCAAAAATATTTATCTCTAGTCTATTCTCTTTAGCTGCATTTATTAGAGTAATAGTAGAAGTAGTAAACAAAAGTATATTGTGAAAGTGCAATCTAGATAACTCAATTGCTTATTTCAAATATATACCCCTAACACCCCTCATAACTCCTAGTGGATTTGACCCCGACTCCTAGTTGGGTATTTACTATTGCGCACGACCGTATCATATCTCTATTGAGGTGTGTTGTGGACGTCATCACTACCTTGTCCTGAATATCTTCATTTCTGACCCCATCTCTCGTGGTATGCCCACACGTCCAACTTAGCATCCTCATCTCCGCTAATTTTATTTTCTAGACTCGAGAAGTCTTGACTGGCTAAGACTTCACCTAATACAACGTGGCCAGTTTAACCACTATTTTGTAGAACTTACCTTTAAGTATTGGTGGCACGTTCTTATCACACGAGACACCAGATGCTAGCCTCCATTTCATCCACCCCGCTCTAATACGATGTGTCACATTATCGTCGATCTCTACATTGCCTTGGATTACTAACATAAGATACTTGAAACTTCCTCTCTTAGAGATGATTTATGAATCTAGCCTCATTTTCACATCAGCCTCGTGAGTAACGTCACTGAGCTTGCACTGTAAGTATTTTCGTTTTAGACCTGCACAACCTGAAATCTTTAGACTTCAGGGTCTGTCTCCAAACTTCCAGCCTAGTATTAATTTTGCCTCGCGTCTCGTCAATCAGTACTATGTCATTCGCAAATAACATGTACCATGGCACCTCCCCTTGAATGTAACATGCCAATACATTCCCAAGGCAAATAATCTAAAATTAAATTTAACTGGAAAAAACTAAAGCTACCGGTTAATTTAACAAGCTCGATATAGATTTCACCTTCACCTATGTTTAACATATAGTCTTCATTCCTCCTTTCATCTAACTACTTTCTAAGTTATGAGAGCCTCTCTTGATTACACACAATTATTTTACCATCTTCATTAAGTGTACTTCTCTCGGTTATACAAATAGTAAAGGTATTAAAGCGCCCTAAGTGTTATAGATGGTTGACTAGCCAACATTAGGACCCTTTAATTTCGAGGAATACATGATCACAAGTAAGTGCATGACTAGTCTACTACCATTTAAGATGAACAAATAAATTATGATCAATCAAACACATGAGAAAGTAAAGGATTCAGACATTTCTTTCACTTACAAGTTTGAAATTGCTCTAAGAAACGTCAACCAAATCAAGAATAGATGCAATGAAGAAATTAATCCATGTAGTTAAATCATAGGATTCATCTCAATCCTACCACAAGAAAGCCACTCTATATCAATGGTTCAATTCAAATAAAAAGTACTAAAGCCACAAAAGTTCATGGGTACAAAGAGAAGCAAAATGCGAGAAGAAAATCCTCTCAGATCTTGAACTTCTTCTTTGTAACCTTTATTTTTGTGATGGATCCTTAATTCCTAATTCTAGCCTACCAATGTGTGTCAAAAGTTCCTGAAAAAACGCAAACTTCTATACCTCTTAAAACTACCATACCACACGTCTTATATAAGTTAAAACTCAGGGTTCGACTCTATAGTGGTAAAAGTTGGCGCTACAACACCATTTGTTGTCACTGGAAGGTGTTGTAAAGCTAATAATATTACGGTGCAAAATAGGACCTCCGTAGTTTGTTATTTTTCTCTTTTTTCAGTTATTTTGGTATTCATTTCCATATTATCCAAGCAACAAGATGGATATAATATGTAGATTCATAACTTGCCAAAATTTATGTTCTACAACTTATACTCATATTTAGTTGGTATGAATTTTACAAACGAAATATCTTATATTATAACTTAAAATATTGAGACCAAATCTTTTAAATCATATGATTTTTTTTGTAACTATGTTGATGTTTGAAACATGTCTATACTATATTGATGTTGTATAGTAGTATATTTTTTGAGATGTTTTACCATTATTTTAAATGTTTTTGTCACCAGTGGAGATGTTTTTTCGTTGCTGAAGATGAAACTACAATTACTGAGCTACTTGAAATTTATTTATTATGGCAATTATTTTTGCTAAGATTTGTTATATAAGATGAGATGATATGAACCTAATAACTGAGTTGTATCATTTTGAGATTTTTTGATATGAATACTTTGTATTTTACAAAAATATAACACTCATTGGTGTTTAACCAAAAATCTGAGTCTTTGGTCAAAACTAAAAAGAAATTCGGGTTACTGATAATCAGGAGACGAAAATAAAATATTTTTGAGAATGATGGTAAAGCAGTAAATAGTTTTGTATTTCAGTAAGATCCCAATAGTATTTCGTATCCTTACAGATGGTGAGTTCTTCTCCTTTTATAGCTAATTCTAGGAGAAGATGTAATGCCTTTGTCTTAATGAGGCAATTATGAGCAATAAATGACATTAAAAGAAACGTTACACAATCATTTCTTTTTAAATCAAATATTCTAACGTATTTGATATTCAATGTTGTATTTAGACTCTTTTACGTCATCAGATTCGTATCTTCAACTTCTTCCGATCTTTGGTCTTGGATAGGTACGAGACTCGTACCTATTTTAGTAACGGTCCGCACCTATGCTGCTTTCTTTTTCCCTTATCTGTTGTCACCCGTGCCTCTTGGCTATTTACTGTGTTTTGACCGTTTGACCAGTCCACGTGTCATGCCACGTCACCTACAATGTAAATTCAGTTTTTTCCCAATACAGATAGTCCCCCCACTTTCCATTTATTTATCAAGTAAATAATTGGGAAGTGGATTTTCATAAAAAGGGAATTTTTGCATAATTAATATTTTGACAAATACTGACGCTTCAATTGTCCCTTCCATTTAATGCTTTACATACGTTTCACCTTCTGATTGATTCTGCAATTCTACCCCCTTTTTTCGAGACTTCTTCATTCACACTATTCACGGAATGATAGTTGCGTTAATTATAGGCTTTCCTTCATTGCACTTCTAAGTTTGACTATTGTCATTATAAGCATTTTTAACCCTCTTTCGTTTACCTTCTTCTTCATAGATCTTCAACAAGCAATTTCTTACTTACTTGTATTTTCTCTCCCTTTTAGTACATCCTTCTTCAACAATGTCATCTCCAAACCCTAACCCTAGAAAAGTTCCAATTCTTGATCACTTCCCCAATGCCCCTACAAGACATAGGAGAGGCAGAGGAGGTAGGCTTCGGAGCTTGGGCCTAGGGTCCGCTCGTGATGGTTTATCTAGTCCTGCTTCTTCTTCTCCTAGTATCGGGAGTTCTATTCCGAAGACCCCTTCTTCTAAAGGTAAAGAAATCCTTGATTCTTCTCAAGAACCTTTAGTCGATGAAATTATTCCCAGTGATTTGTCTTTTGGGAGTGATAGAACGTCTCTTCAAAGGCAAATTGCAAATTTAGAAAAAGCTGACACTTATCCTTCATTAGTAACCGAGCTTACAATCCCTACCATCAGAAGGGATTGTAACTGGAGCAATAGTCTACGAATGTCAATTCCTTCCCCAAATCAAAGAATTTCTTCCTTTAGAAATGGTTATTCTTTCGTTTATACTTACCCATTTACTTTGGGTTTTAATCCTCCGGTTGACCCAGTCATTATTAACTTTTGTCGTTTCTTTAAAATTTGTTTGGCCCAAGTCGGTCCCCTAGTGTGGAGAGCAGTGGCTTGTCTGAGATACTTATCTGCCAAAGCCAATATCGACTTCACCCTTTCTCACCTTATTAATTTATACCATCCCAATTTAATGCGCCATGGGGTTTTTACCTTAACTGCAAGAAGCAAAAAGGTTTTGGTAAACCCTGAAGATGACAGGGATCGTGGATGGTACACCCGTTACGTTGCTGTACGTACGATGGACTTGCTTGGTGAAACAAATATTCCCTTCCCTGAGAAGTGGAATTTTGCACGTAAGTTTCCTTTTATTTACCGCACCTATTTTTGAGAATTCTGATTCTTTTTCTCACTTCGTCTCTTTTTGGTTTTTTGTAGCAACCATGGGAGATGTGGAACTTATTCCTGACTTCCGTGGTTGGGTAGATTCAATTTTGAAGATTGCTCCTAAGGATCAAATAACTTGGAAATCAATTTCTTCTTTACATGGCTGGAAGGTGAAAACACATGGTATGTCCCTTTTTACACGTTTTTTTTTACATGCCAAGCACCTTTTTCTCAATGTTGATTATGTATCCTTCTTTTGATCAGGATTTGGTGTTAGAGGAATGGCAGCTGAAGTAGCTATGGCCATTCGCATGTCTGCTAATGCTGCACTTGATTTGAACAAGGCTCGAGCTTCGCTTCCCAAAAGGAAAGCTATAGGAGAAAGTTCTGAGAATGAGGAAGAGGAAGATACCTCTTTAATTGTCAGGCCAAGAGTTAGGAGACGAGTCAATAATAGTGATGAAATTGAGGATTCCCCTGCTCAAACTTCGTCCACCGAGCCTGTTTTGATTCATTCTGACGAGGACACCGTGCCAAAAGATACTAATGAATTAACTCAGCGTCTTTTTGATAGTGGTTTTGAGAGTGGCGAGCTCGGCCCTGTTTTTGATGAAGCTCCTCTCTCCTCATTCGTTCCTATTTCCTCCATTCCTTTGCCAGTTTCAACTGCACCTGCTTCCGTTCCTGTGTCGGTTTCTTCATCTTCTCCTTCCATCCCTTATTTGACTCCTATGGCTCCTGCTGCTGTGTTTTCCTTTTCTACTATTCCTCCTTCCATGGCTCCTCCTCCCTTCGTTCAGCATACAGAGGCGGGTTCTAGCAGTAGAACCATGGCTATGAGAAGTGTTACTCTTGAAGTTCCTGCCAACCATAGCCTTTTGAGAAAGACTGGTAGAGCTAATGTTTGGCTCGAGCCTCTAATCGGTGATATTGAGAAGAAGAAGATGGAGAGCCACAGCTGCCTGACTCTAATGAATGACATAGTTCATTCTACTTTGAAGGTATTTTTCCTTTACCAACAAGTTTTTTTGTTTTTGATCTACAAATCCTCATTTCTATGAGTTGTCTCTGTAGGCTAACCTTATTGGTACCGAATTGATGGGAAGAATTTCCCTTCTGGAAAGAAAAACCCGTGAGTCTGAAAAATCCATCCATGAGGCCGAGGAAATAGCCAGGGGAGCCCAGCTTGAAGCAGCTAATTGGAAAGAACAGTTTGAGAATGCTCAGGGGACCATAGAGGAGTTGCAAGAAAGTAGAAATCTCCTGGAGCAGCAAAAGCGTGGTTTGACTTCTGAACTAGCGACTGCCAAGGCTTCTTCAAGCCAATTTAAAAGAGATAAAGAGCTTTTGGAGTGCTCAATGTCAGAACAATTATCAAAGGCTAGTGAAGAAGTCAGGGAGCTTAAGGCACTTTTAGCCAAGAAAGAAGAGTATGCAGGAGAATTAGTGCAAAGCTTGACTCAAGCTCAAGCTGACTTACAGACCTCCTCTGACGAGATTCGAGCTTTGAAGAGTTCTCATGACTCCCTTGAAGCTTCCCTTAATTCCCATTTCGCTGAACATCAAATATTGAAGAATGATATTGCTATGTGGGAAAGGGTGTATGGACTTCTGGAGGAGAACTTCAACATAGAGGTAAGTTGGGCTTTCCTGAAATCTCGTCGTGATGCTTTGATGGAAGCTGCTCATGAAAGCTTCGATTTGCAATCTAAATTAGCCAAAGTCTTAGACACTATCGAGAAAAGTCAACAACCTGTTGATACTCCTTCTCCTGCACTTGAAGCTCCTGGAACGGAAGAGCTTTTAAATGAAGAAATGGCTACTGCAGCAATTGGAGTTGCAATTCCTTCTCCCGAGGGTGAAACTTCTATGACACAGTCCATAGAAGCTGAAGCTCCTGTGACTCTTGCTTCCCTCGGTGATTTCAACATTCCAAGCCCAATTAAAATTGCTCCTGAAAATGAAATTGCAACTTTTGATGTTCCAACCCCTTCAATGACTAGCTGAAAATGAAACTGTTGTTTTTGTTTTTATTAATTGGTGGTGTTATCCCTTGGCAACTTTAAGGGATCTTTTGACGAAGTCCCCAGTTATCATAATGGGGCATTTGTAAAAAACAAATATTTTGCTGACTAAGTTTGTACTTAGTCTTTTATACTAAGAATTTTTTATTGGTACTTCTGTATATTTTATTCTTGCCCATTTATCTAGGGCTTATAGAATAGCTTAGATTTTTATCCTTTTAAAATGCTTTATGATTTTTCTCATGGATTATCAACATGAGGCTTATAAAAGAGGGCCCTTTTATTTTATCGACACTTAATGAAGAAGACGTCTCAACTTCATAATGGTGTTATAATACGATGAAAGAAATAGGAATACACATGTTTTGTATGAAACAACTTTGGCAAGTTTTTATTCATGAACTTTAACAAGTGTTTGACTATTACATGTATTACAATACATCTACAACTTTCTCGTAACTGTTTTTCTTGTAACAGATTTGTACATAACATAGAATAAACAAGGTTTTTCTTCATAACCTGTTTCAGTACATAGTCATGACCCTATCTTTATATATTAAGAAGGGTTTGAGAGGTGACTTTGTTTATGAGTTTGAGAGATGACTCTGTTGTTCTCATGAATGCTGAAGACTTCGTAACTTTTTCTCAACACTTTCCTCTTTGTGGCTGACTTTTGTTCGATACTCGTATCTGTTTCTCTACACATATCTGTGTATAATATGTAGTCCCCCAAGTGTTTGAGCGGTGAAGTATGAAGCCTCGAGCACTTGTTTATTTCTTTTACTTTGGCCCTTTTCCTGAAACAGAAAGATATACGGGACTCGACGGTGCGATTATACATGAAGACTGCCTAACTCGTGTGTATTTCCATCAGATTAATTGTAACCCTGGGCTAGGAAATTAAGAATACTCCATTTTGCCTTGCAGGTTGTGACTCATCATTTGGCACGAGTTAGGGTGTTTGCCTAGCATCTAAAATCGTTAGTAAAACATTAATAATTCAAGAGAGAAATTTTAACATGGTGATACCTGACCGTGGGTACTTTCTCAGAAGTAATATCTTTTTAAATGGACGGCATTCCAATGTGAGGGTAAAACTTTGCCGTCCATTGTCTCCAACTCGTATGCTCCTTTGCCCGCAATGTCACAGACTTTGTATGGTCCTTCCCACGTTGGACTTAGCTTTCCTGAATTAGCAGCCTTTGCCGATTGCAACACCTTTTTAAGCACGAAGTCCCCAATTTTAAAAAATCTTAGGCATGCTTTCCTATTGTAATATCGTTCAATTACTTGCTTTTTTGTTGCCATTCTTATCAATGCAGCTTCTCTTCTTCCTTCAAGCAAATCAAGGTTGACCCGCATCTCTTCATCATTAGATTCCTCCATTGCCCGATCGTACCGTGTGCTTGGCTCTCCTATTTCAACTGGAATTAAGGCTTCTGCACCCTAAACCATTGAAAATGGTGTTTCTCCAGTGCTTGTTTTCGTCGTTGTACGATAAGCCCATAATACTCTAGGTAACACCTCAGGCCAACTACCTTTTGAATCCTGTAACCTCTTTTTCAAGTTGTTGATAATGACTTTGTTAGGGGATTCTGCTTGTCCATTACCCACTGGATGGTATGGCGTAGACGTTATCCTTTTAATCTGCCAACTTCGAAGAAATTCTGTGATTTGAGCTCCAATGAATTGTGGTCCATTGTCACACACGATCTCCTTAGGTGCTCCAAAGCGGCATATTATATTTCGCCATATGAAGTCTTTAACTTCCTTCTCTCGTACCTGTTTAAATGCCCCTGCTTCTACCCATTTAGTGAAATAATCTGTAAGTACAAGTAGAAACTTTACCTGACCTTTTGCTTGTGGAAGTGGACCTACGATATCCATTCCCCATTTCATAAAGGGCCACGGGGCTATAACAGGATGTAGCAGCTGGTCTGTGCATATTATTGTCGTATCTTTGACATTTATCACATTTGGACACGAAACTGGTTGCCTCTTCTTCCATCTTAGGCCAATAATATCCTGCGCGAATTAACATTCTTACCAGTGACCTCCCCCTGCGTGATTTCCACAATGTCCTTCGTGCACTTCTCTCATCACATATTCTGTTTGAGAGGGTCCGAGACACCTTGCTAGTGGTCCACCGAACATCTTTCGATAAAGATTTCCTTGATATAAACAATATCGAGCAGCTTTTTTGCGAAGCGCGTGAGCCTTTCCTATTTCATTAGGCACGGTACCGTGCTGTAAAAAGTCAACAATTTCGTTTCTCCAATCCCATGTTAAATGATTAAAATTTACCTCGTTTTTATCAGGTTCGAGAACGGAATGAAATAAATGTATGACTGAAGAATTTGTATCGTTTGCTACATCTGCTGCAGATGCGAGATTAGCTAAAGCATCTGCCTCTACATTCCCATCTCTTGGTATCTGCACTACTTTCCAAGTTTGGAATTGCTTTATTAACTCCCGTACCTTTGTGAGGTATTCTTGCATTCGCGTCTCCCTGGCTGTATAAGTCCCCAGCATTTGATTGACCACGAGTTGAGAATCACTCTTGATTATAATCTGTGTTATACCGAGTTCTCGTGCCAATTCTAGACCTGCAATTACAGCCTCATACTCTGCTTCATTGTTAGTTATAGAGTGACATTTTATAGCCTGTCTAATAGTCTCACCCGTAGGTGGTACGAGGACTATCACTAGGCCTGACCCTTTTACATTAGATGAACCATCAGTGAATAAAACCCAAGTCCCCGAGTTTGCACCATTAAAAACTAGTAATTCTTTTTCTGCTTCTAAATGCATCCCCTGACTAAAATCAGCCACGAAATCAGCTAGTACTTGAGATTTTATAGCGGTCCTGGGTTGATAAATGATTTCGTATTCACTTAGTTCTATAGCCCATTTTGCTAATCTTCCTGAAAGTTCATGTTTATGCAAAATATTTCGAAGCGGAAAAGCAGTAACTACAATAATGGGATGACATTGAAAATAAGGTCTTAATTTTCTAGATGCCATGATCAAAGCTAATGTTAACTTTTCTAGCTGTGGGTATCGTGTCTCAGCATCCAATAAGGACTTACTTACATAATAAATAGGAGATTGTTTACCTTGGTCCTCACGGACTAAAACAGCACGCACCACGACTTCAGATACAGCCAGATAGATGAGAAGCTTTTCCCCCACCTTTGGTTTTGCCAATAATGGTGGTTTTGACAAATAAGCTTTCAAACTTCTAAGGGCTTGTTGACAATCTTCATTCCATTCAAAATGATCTTACTTTTTGAGTGCAGAGAAAAACTTAAAACACTTTTCTGAGGATTTGGAAATAAATCTCCCCAAAGCTGCAATTCTTTCCGTTAATCTTTGGACTTCCTTTTTATTAGTAAGGATATCCGGGATATCTTCTATTGCTTTGATCTGAGAAGGATTTACTTCAATACCATGGTTAGAAACAAGAAAACCCAAAAACTTACCTGATGCAACTCCAAATGCACATTTTTCTGGGTTGAGTTTCATATTAAATTTTCGCAAAATTTCAAATGTAACAGATAGATGAGAAATATGATCATGAGACTGCTGGGTTTTGACGAGCATATCCGTCTATATATACCTCCATTGTTTTCCCTAAATGTTCTTGGAACATTTTGGTGACCAACCTTTGATAGGTTGCCCCAGCATTTTTGAGACCAAAGGGCATTACTTTATAACAGTAAGTCCCCCTGTCTGTGATGAAAGAAGTTTTTTCTTCATCACCAGGATCCATTTTAATTTGATTATATCCCGAGTATGCATCTAAAAAACTTAAAAGTTCATGACCTGCGGTTGCATCAATTAGTTGGTCTATATGCGGTAAGGGAAAGGAATCTTTTGGACAGGCTTTATTTAAATCGGTATAATCTACACAAACACGCCACTTACCATTTTTCTTGGGTACAACCACCGTGTTAGCTAACCAAGTAGGATATTTTACCTCACGGATTGATCCGATTTTTAATAATTTTTGGACTTCATCCTGAATCACCTGGTTCTTGAAAGCACCTTGTTTCCGTTTCTTTTGCTTTATTGGTGTGAAAGAAGGGTCCTCATTGAGTTTGTGAGTCATCACATCCGGTGGTATCCCTGTCATATCAGCGTGGGACCAAGCAAAGCAGTTTATGTTAGCTTTTAAAAATTCAATTATCATACCTCGCATGTCTGAGCTTAAATTGGCTCCGACATAAACCTTCCGTTCAGGCCATTGCTCAAATAGTATCACTGTCTCGAGCTCTTCAATTGTTGTTTTGATGCTTTCATTTTCTTTAGGTTCCTGAATTGTATCAGGCCTCGAGTCCAAATCTGTCTTTTCTTGTTCAGCTGAAGTTTGATTTTTTGCACCTTGAACTGTTTCCTGTAATTGCTATTTTTCTTTATTTACGGTGTTCGTACCTGTTACAGCGTTGACACTTCTGGCCGTTTACTAATCCCCACGAATTTCGCAAATTCCCCATGGTGATGGGAATTTAATAACTTGATGTAGAGTTGATGGGACAGCATCCATATCGTGTATCCATGGTCTCCCCATGATCATATTGTAGGCCATTTCCATATCAACTACCTGAAATTTAGTTTCTTTAACAACACCCGTAGCAAAAGTTGTTAGAATTACCTCTCCTTTTGTTACCATACTTGAATTGTCGAAGCGTGACAAGGTGTGCGCCTTGGGTATCACTTTGTCTTCAGCTTGCATTTCACGTAATACCCTTAGTAGTATAATATTTACGGAACTCCCTGGATCAATCAAAACTCGTTTTACATTAGTATCGTGTACAAGTAAAGATATTACTAGAGCGTCATTATGTGAAGTTATCACTCCTTCGGTATCTGCGTCATCGAACGAAATATTTTCATTTTTTAAGACCTGCCGCACCTGTTTCCCGTGTGTAATTGTTACCTTAGAAACCTTGTTGGAGGCTGTGTAGGTTATGCCGTGAATATCTTCTCCCCCACTTATCACATTCACTGTCCTCTTTGGTGAAGGAGGCTTTGGTGTCTCTTGCCTATTTTTCATATAGACTTGTTTTCCTTTTTCACTAAATAACTCAGTGAGGTACCCTTGCTTCAATAGATGATCCACTTCACTCTGCAAGAATCTACATTCTAAAGTTTTGTGCCCGTGATCGTTGTAGAATTCGCACCAATGATCCGGATTGCGTCTATTTGGATTTGACCGCATCTCTTTTGGCCACCGTACCTTATCTCCCATGCTTCTTAAAACAGCCACGAGCTCGGAGGTAGAGACATTAAAACTATATCCACCGAATTGTGCCTTTAAACTTCTGTCATCATCTCGTGATTCTTGTCTGTTCCGATTATTCCTGAATTTTGAAGAAGAATCAGAGTCCCTGTTCCTCGATTTTTGATGATATTGCTGGCTATCTTGTTTTGACCGTGGGTCTTTTCTAGCAGGTCCCATATATGGATCGTATCTGTTTTTACCTGATCTTTTTTCGGTTTCTGATCTTCGGGGACCACCCCTTTCTTCATGATGAAACTTAGGTACGGTATCTTCTTCAATTCGCAGCTTCGTACTATACCTGTTGTAAACATCATTCCACGTGGTTGCAGGAAATTCTCGAAGGCTTTCTTTGAGTCGTCTCGTGGCTTCAGAACTTTTGTCATTTAAATTACTTGCAAAGGCTATTGCAGCCCAGTTGTCAGGCACACGGGGTAGAGTCATTCTTTCACGCTGGAATCTATCAACAAAATCTCTTAGCAACTCTGAATCCCCTTGTTTGATTTTGAAAATATCTTCCATTCTTTTTCTCAACCTTTTGTGCTCCCGAATGTGCTTTAATAAAAGAATCTGCAAGCTCAGCAAAAGAATTTATAGAATTTTCAGATAAAAGAGAATACCAGGTTAATGCACCCTTGGTGAGTGTTTCTCCAAATTTCTTGACCAGTACTGATTCAATTTCTTGTTTGGTCAAGTCGTTGCCTTTCACGCCTGTTGTAAATGCAGTCACGTGGTCACGTGGGTCTGTAGTACCATCATATTTCGGGATGTCAGGCATTTTGAACTTTTTCGGAATTGGAAGGGGAGCAGCACTTGGCTTCCAAGGTTGTTGTGAGTATTTGTCCATGTCTACTCCTTTTATTACAAGCGGAACTCCAGGGATTTGCTCAATACGCTCATTTTGTTCCTTAATCTGTTTCTGCAAGGTTAGTACTAAATTTTGCAAATATGAATTATTTGAATTACCTGGTCCCCATTCATGTGGTTCACTGGTGGTTGCTCCATTTCCAGAATTAACAAGACCAGAACGGGGATTCTCCAATGTATTATTATTAGGAGTTGGTGTGGGTGGTGCAGCAGGCAATCGACTAACTAGAGCCTGAAGAGCTTTGCCGACCCGAGCATCAATTAGCTTTTGTAAAGCTTCATTTGTTCCTCCTTCAAAGTGTTCAGATTGTTCTTGTTGATCAGCACGAGATTCAGTAACATGAGTGCCTTCACGAGATTGACGTGGTGAATCTGGAGGGGAGGGAACCACGTCGCCTTGATTTTGATGGATTTGATTTTCATGGTTTCCCAATGTGTTATTACTATTATTGTCGGTGTTGTTGTTTGACATGGTGATAACAATGGACAAGATATAGCTTAAAAGAAAAGATTATCAGTTTTCCGGTAACGGAACCAATTTGTTTAACCAAAAATCTGAGTCTTTGGTCAAAACTAAAAAGAAATTCGGGTTACTGATAATCAGGAGACGAAAATAAAATATTTTTGAGAATGATGGTAAAGCAGTAAATAGTTTTGTATTTCAGTAAGATCCCAATAGTATTTTGTATCCTTACAGATGGTGAGTTCTTCTCCTTTTATAGCTAATTCTAGGAGAAGATGTAATGTCTTTGTCTTAATGAGGCAATTATGAACAATAAATGACATTAAAAGAAACGTTACACAATCATTTCTTTTTAAATCAAATATTCTAACGTATTTGATATTCAATGTTGTATTTAGACTCTTTTACGTCATCAGATTCGTATCTTCAACTTCTTCCGATCTTTGGTCTTGGATAGGTACGAGACTCGTACCTATTTTAGTAACGGTCCGCACCTATGTTGCTTTCTTTTTCCCTTATCTGTTATCGCCCGTGTCTCTTGGCTATTTACTGTGTTTTGACCGTTTGACCAGTCCACATGTCATGCCACGTCACCTATAACGTAAATTCAGTTTTTTCTCAATACAATTGGTAGAAAGTAGAACTTATATACTCCTGTCGATATTCCTTGAGGGGACCTTTATCATGATTTGACTCCCTCGTCAGGATGCTCCACAACTTGTTTTGACTATCTCTCGATATATGGAGCTTGTCATTTGCTTGGTTCGCTTTTGTAAACCTCTCAATGTACGTAGTTGATTGTGAGGCTGCATTGATACCTTGTACATGATGTATTCGTGATACAATATATGAACATTTATCGTTATTAGGAAAACACATTTCTACTATATTTTATGAATATACAGTCTGTCCGATTTTCTTAAAATCCTTATGAGATCGGCTTAGCTTGTTAGGGGGCTCTACCCTTGAGCAGGGATCATGTCCCTAGGTTGGATCATGATTCATTGAACTGAGATGCACAAATAAAATTCGATTTCCAAACTGAAAATAATGCTGCAAAGATGGAGGTCGGAGTATTGCTTCATATTTTATCTGGGTTTGTAGAATATATGCAAACTTTCTTGATACTTGATATGAACCTCATGATGACTCCTCTTTGTTAATGCCACGAGTTTCGTAAGGCATTATTCATCTAGCTAATACTTTGCTGCTTTCCGACTATCGTTATGGTTGTTTATGTAAAAACGATGATCTTCTCAGTAGGTTCTTTGATAGATATATGTGGAACGACATCATGTTTTGTGATAAAAATTACACATTGAACAGTGTGTCTTCTATTAGAGAGGATTGTTTGATATGATAATTATACACTGAGAAGTAGTGTGTCTTTTATTAGGGGGGAATGTTTGATATGATTGTCTTTCATTGTTCAAGTGTGTGCCTTTTATTGGAGAATGTTGTTTGTCAATAGAAAGGAGATGATCTAACTGTATCAATGATATCATTAAGGCTAGTAAGATTTTGCCTGCATTTGTGATATTGAACAACACCGGCTTTAGGATATTCAGTACATGCGAATTTTCATGTAATATGATCCCACAGTGAGCAAAAAAAAAGGAAAATATGCCATGAATTTCACCATAAAAAGGCTATTTTGAGGAACGACTACATAGAGTTACTTGTATTGTCACTATAGGTGTTAATCGGGCGGGCTGACCCGTTTTCAACCTGGGTCAACCCGTTTTAGCCCATTACTGTAGCTTAATGTGCGGACTGGGACGGGTTGGTGGGGGGAGGGTTGGACGAACATATTTTGGATAACGGTGCACCGTACCTGCTAAGCCCGTTAACGGATTGTTAATGGGCTGCAACCCGTTATCAGCCCGGTTACCGTTACAGTATTTTTTTTTAATTATTTGGACTGTTGCCAACTGTCAAAATTTAATTAAAAAACAAAAACTTTACACTAGCCCAGCCCGCCCGAACTCGTTTAGCCCGAACCCGAACGGGGCTTATATAACCCGAAAATTCCCAACCGGCCCACTAAACAGCCCGCCCGATAAACGAACGGGCTGGAGTTTTTTCCGTTCAACTCGTCCCAGCCCGCCTGATAAACATGTATAATTGTCACTAGAAACACAAATTGATTCTGGAAGCTGTGTTTGCATACATGAGGTTGGATTTTGGAGGACTACTAAGAGTTTTTCACCACATCTAGCCATTCTTTTGTATCAATCGTACTACTTGATATTAGTTACGTAATTTATTATGTACATACAATGGTTTGTCGCTATTTCTTTCTGTATCGTTAAGTATTTCCTTAGTCTACATCACTTGTGCAATTTTATTTGAAAATTGTTTTGCTACTATGACTCGATAATGGTGATATTGAAATATAGCCTGTACCAACATCCCCAAGTGCCCTTTTCGTTTTCCCTTTCTTGGCACGGTCTAAAGTTGGAAAGTTTCCACTGTTATAGCAAGTAAAAGTATAAAATTCAGAAATCAATTAATCAATGAACTATTCTTTGATATCATTAGCCAAGGCTAGACTGTATGGATTCTCTATATTATCATTAGAAGATTTATCATAGTCAAAAAAGTTTGTTGGCTGTCAATCTACTGCAATTGAGGCTCTTTTACCATGACTTGGGACCGGTTAAACACTAAGAAACTCAAACAAAAGATTTGTTGTTAAAAACGAAAATAAAAAATTGAAAAGCTTGTCATCATGTCTTTCATAGATATAGGGATAAAAGTTTAGCATGTAGCATCTTGTATAACTTGTGCTTCACTTGATGATACTTTCGCATGTTTTCCATCTGTCAAACATTTTAGACAAAACTCTAACTGATATGAGAATAAAGATTAAAATTCTCTTTTAAGTGTACATAGTATCATTCTACATAGCAAAGTACTTGAAGCATATATTTCTTAATTGTATAAATATGTCGGCCATGCAAGTATTGATAGTGTCGTGTTGATCATTACTTAGTTTGTGCCACGAGCTTAAGCCTTTTCTTTAGTATAATGTGTTTGTGTTACGAGTACATAAATTTAATTTAAATTCATATGGTCGCAAATATAATATAATTTTTGAGAAATTAGAAAGAAGTTGATTTGGAGCTAGCAATTGAGAGGCTGTAGTTTTATAAACTATACATAAAAAAGACCATATTATCAATTAACCTCAACTGACAAAAAAAAATCAATTACCTCAACTGCCATAATTTCATATACCATATTTTGATAAGAGTATAATAATTACACACTCATTAAAATGAGATACAGGAAAGTTTAACACATATGAAAAGGTTTTTTTGATTTTTTAAATCTATCATATTTCTTGGAAAATTTTTGAAGAATATTTGGAAAAGGATTACATGTAAAATTTTATTTGCCAAAAAAGAAAATATAAAAATATTCCGTTTTGACTTTGTCGACCATCGTGGGCTGTGTTCAGTTTTAGGCTTTCCCATAACTATTTGGGATCTTACACAAATAGTTGACCATATTCATTGTTTACTTTTTCTAACTAATACATATATACATACATACATACATACATACATATATATATATATATTATATACATCGATTGTACACAATTACACGGATATAATATATATACATTATGCATATATTTGCCTTTGTCGGCTATTTTTAGTTTAAACGATTGGATGAGCAACTATTTGGGTTGATTCTTCTAACTAGCTAGTCATTCATTCCTATTTGGGTTTGAACCTGTCCGAAACTAAAGAGACATGTCGTCAACTTGCACCGAAATACAACAAATAGTTGCATGATATATCCCCCAACATGATTGGTCTTGGCGGAATGTTTTCGTCTTTTATGATCTCAGTGTAATGTTTCATTTTTTCCGTGAATATTATAGTTCTTCAATATTTAAAGCTTGAATTTCTTATTTAATGGTGGAAAGTAGATGGTTAATGATTCATTTGTTAAAGTCATTTGAATGTTGTTAATTTTTGTTTAAATTTTTAGTCAAACACTAATTTAGTGATTTGTAAAAAGCTCAAAACTCCATTGTTGGATCTTAGAAAGTATTGAAGAAGATAAAATAGGTCTTTTTGAATTGATTTTATTTGACAAAATTTGTGATTGGGGAATGTTTGTGTTGGTACTTAGAAGCTTTGTTTTGAATTTTAGATCATTGAGCAAATTTAGAGTGGTTTGATCGAAATTAAAGTTGTAAATTCGAAGAATATTTTGTTAAAGTAACACAAAAAAATTATGCCAATTTTTCTTATTAACATTTTCATATAATAAGACTCGTTTTGGAGCATAGTCCTGAGAGTCTCACTATTATCAGAAAAATTTTCAACTTTCGATTATCATCAGATAAATGATCACTTAGATATAAATGTCCCGACTAATGATAGTCTCATAACCTGTATATGAATAATGATGTTATGAATTGAATTCATAATATTTAGAATCATGCAAAAAGGAAATTGATCCTTTACTGCATAAAGGTCTTATTTTCTAAGAATTTAGAAATACATTTTAGACATTTAGAACTTTCGCACCTATTACTACTTCTTCACATTGCTCTAATACAATTTCGTGCTGAAATTGATTCTTTATTGCAGAAAGGTCTCACAAGGGCATCCAAGACTAAATGGTCTTGAACCTGTCCGAAACTAAAGAGACAGTGCCGTCAATTTGCGTCGAAATGCAATAAATAATTCCATGATATATCCCCCAGTTGGATTGATCTTGGCGGAATGCTTTGTCTTTTATGACCTCAACGTAATGTTCCATTTTTTACGTCAATTCTTCAATATTTAAAGCTTGAATTTGTTATTAAATGGTGGAAAGTAAATGGTTAATGATTCATTTGTTAAAGTCGTTTGAATGTTTTAATTTTTATTTAAATTTTTAGTCAAACACCAATTTGGTGATTTACAGTAAAAAGCTCAAAATGGATCTTTTTGAATTGATCTTATTTGACAAAATTTGTGATTGGGGATTTTTTTGTGTTGGTGCTTAGAAGCTTTGTTTCGAATTTTAGATTATTGAACAAATTTGGGATGATTCGATTGAAATTAAAGCTGCAAATTCAAAGAATACTTTGTTAAAGTAATAAAAAAAATTATGCCAATGAGGTAGACTTCAATTAACAACTTAACATATATGTAAAGTAAATATAGCATAATCTTTACCAATCCAATAGAGAAATCCCTAAAAGTAAAATAATGTCAACCTCGTAAACTTTAATGAACAACTTAACATAGAGGTAGGAAAAAAATATAACATAAACTATATCAATCCGGTAAAAAATATTGAAAAATAATAATTGAATGCGGGTCAATGAGCTAATTTTTAAATACCATCAATTTTGGGGACATTCGGCTAAGATCATCCCCATACAAGGCCATTCATGGCAATCACCCAAGATCCATTTGGGTAGGCCATATTCGTATAAAATTTTATTTTTTTTAATCTTCTTTTGGTGACCAAAATTAGTATTAGTATTACATCATGCACGATTATTTTCTGTATGAAGATAGTGTCCAAGACCACTTTTGTCCTCGAATAATTTATTTGGTACCTATTATCTATCGATGTTACAAATATCAAAAACTCTATTCGAAAAAAGAAAAAAAAACATTACCTAATATTTTTCTGACAAGATATGAATAGTTGTCTCTCATGATCTGTTTCCACTCGAATGACTGTTAAGCTACATCTTTTAATATTTGCATACATTATTTTTAAAGAATAAACAGACTAGAACAACTAATAATTTAACCTTCAGCCAAAAATTTTGCTTCTTTTCTTCATTTATCTGTGATCCATCCTTGATTCCTTTTCCCAAGTTTTTTTTTAATTAAATAAATGAGACGAACAACTTTCTTACTTCACGAGTTATTATAATTAATAGGCAAATTGGCCTTCTGGCCACTTAAATTTGTACTCAATTGTCAACCCGGTAAACAAACTTATAATTTTCCCATTTGAACACATTAACTTGACGAAATGAATACCAATAAACACATCTAACCGAGCATGTATATCAATTGCGCTAACATGTCAAACATGTCATATGCTAGACCATTTATTGCTTGACATTGTTATTTGTGGGTCCTATTTTTAAAATTAATTTATCAAAATTTCATTTTATTTTTTCCTTTCCTCTCCACTCACCTCCTCCTCCCCCCTCCCCCAGAAAAAAAAAACAGTGAGAGAAGATACTACCAGAAAAGTCTCCGACCAAACCCCAAATCCAAGAAATTAGCTAGTTTCCTTCATCCATATTCTACTTCTATTCTTATTTCTGTTAAATTCAATTAGGAATAGAATTTTTGACAAACAAAAAATCTCAATGGTTGCCATCTCCGGTTCGCCGACAACCAGTGAATGAGTTGTTGTTGTAACAACCCGACCAGTCGTTTTGAGCTTTTGCACTTCGCTCGCCAGTTCTCGGGCATTACTAGCCCCGTGTGATGTATTATGACTTATGTAAATCATCGGTTTTGGTTTTCAGGGTAATCAGAATGAATTTGGAAGAACAGTTCTCAGTTCGAAGCTTAAAATTTGAAAGGTTTGACAAAGTTTTGACTTGTTAGTATATGATCTCGGATTGAAATTTTTATGATTTGGTTAGATCCGTTAGGTGATTTGGGACTTAGGAGCATAATCGGAATGTGTTTTGGAGGTCCGGAGTAGATTTAGGCTTGACTTGGCGAAATTGGAATTTTGGCGTTTTCCGGTTGATAGGTGAGATTTTGATATAGGGGTCGGAATGGAATTCTGGAAGTTGGAGTAGGTCCGTTGTGTCATTTTGTGATGTGTGTGCAAAATTTCAGGTCATTCGGACGAGGTTTGATAGACTTTTTGATCGGAAGCGGAATTTGGAGGTTTTTGGAACCTTAGGCTTCAATCTGATGTCATTTGGTTGATTCGATGTTGTTTTAGGTATTTCGGAGATTGGTATAGGTGTGGATAGTGGTATATGACTTGATGGCGTGTTTGGTTGAGGTCCCGAGGGCCTCGAGATGGTTTTGGATGGTTGATGGAAGAGTTGGAGTTTGAGTGTAGCTGCAGATTTTCTGATTCTGTCATTTCCGCACCTGCGGATTGGGGACCGCAAGTGCGACGCCGCAGATGCGTAGAAAGGACCGCAGATGTGGCCAAGGACGTGAAGGGCAAGAGCCGCAGATGCGAAGAGCTGAGCGCACCTGCGATGGCGCATGTGCGGCCATTTGACCGCAAATGCGGTTTTAGGCAGATAGGTGACTTCCGCATGTGCGACCCTTTGGACCATAGGTGCGGTCGCGCAGGTGCGAGTTTGAGGCCGTAGGTGCGGAATCCCTAGGCCAAAAGCCATATAAGCTTGCCTTCGCGAATTTCAGCCATGTTCCACCATTTTTAAGTTGGATTGGGAGCTTTTTGGGAGATTTTGAAGAGAGATTCATGGGATAACGTTTAGAGGTAAGATTTTTGAATCTAATAATCGGTCCTATGGCATTATTTTACTGATTAGGCTTGAAATTAATGGAAATTAAGGGCTTGGTATTGGAGACCTTAACTTGAGGATTTGAGGGGTTATTTGTGGGCGGATCTTGGTACTTTTAATATGAATGAACTCGTGGGGGAATAAGGACTCCATTCATGTAAATTTTGTCGGATTCCGAGATGTGGGCCCGGAGGTCGAGTTTGGTCAATTTCGGGATTTTTGATGTAAATTGGTTATTTTCAAGTGGACTTTGTTTCATTAGCATATTTTGATGGTATAAATTTATTTTTGGTTAGATTTGGAGCATCCAGAGGCCGATTCGAGAGGCAAAGGTATCGCGGGCTAGAGTTTGGACCGGATAGAGGTAAGTAATGATTGTAAATGTCTGCCCTGAGGGTATGAACCCCCGGATTTCACATCGTTGTGCTACTTTGAGGTGACACACATGCTAGATGACGAGCGTGGGGTCGTGCACCGTTGGGATGGTGACTTAGTCCGTCCCGTATGACTGTTAAACTGCGTATTTAATTGAAAACTGTTTGATATCATTGTGTTTTGGAAATTATTACCATGTTTTGAGTTGAATGCCATATTTGGGCTTTGTGCCAACTGTTTTGTACCCTTAGGAGATTCTTACTACTATTCCTCACTGTTTTGACTTCATATTTGTACTCAGTCATGCTGTATTCTACTATTTTCATAGCTCGACCATATTTGCTCCGTTTTGATATTTTAAATGATATTTTGGCCTGAACATCATGTTTTAGTATTGCCCGAGTGGCATGAGAGATTTCTGACTGAGTGAGGTTGATGGCCTGTGTTGTGAGGATACTGTGGGATCGGGCTACACGCCGCAATGGTGTTGTACTGATTCATGATTATGAGGCCAAGGGCTTTGATTTGTTACGCCACGAGGTGTCTTAATATGAGGCTGAGAGCCTGTTTGATTATGCCACGAGATGGCTTGTTATTACGCTTGTGCCGTAAGGGGCCCCTCCCGGAGTTTGTACACCCCTAGTGAGCGCGGGTACCTAGTGTGAGTGATGTGATATAGCCTGAGGGGCTATTGTTGATTCATAATGTTTCCCGAGGGGCTATTGTTGATTCATATTGTTGCCCGAGGGGCGGTTCTTGATTCATGTTATATCCGATGGGCTAATTACGAGTGATTGTGAGGTAGCCCGAGGGGCTGGTTCTGTTGATATTATGCCTGAGGGGCGGTTTATGATATACGTTTTGCCCGAGGGGCTGTTTACATTTGCTATCATTTTTACTCACGGTTTTATCACTCGTTTGAAACTATAGAAAGTTGTTTTAAAAGGTTTTACCGAAATTGAGCATGATTTTTGAAGTAAACGATTTCTGTACTGTGTTGGAAATGTCCTGCATTTGTTGTAGCGATTTGACGTGGTTTACGTGTTTTCTTACTGCTCAACTTTCATTTACTTTTATTACTTACTGAGTTGGCGTACTCACATTATTCTCTGTACCTTGTGTGCAGATTTAGGCGTTTCTGAACCCGGTTGCGGGTGTTGATTGCTCAGTGGCAGAGTCATCAAAGTTAGCGAGGTAGCTGCCCGACGTTCGCAGCACTGCTTTTCTCCCTCTTGTCTTCCTTAGACTGTATTTAGTACATTTTTAGACCTCTTGTTGTATTCGGGCCTTTGTAGATGCTCGTGACTTGTGACACTCCGATGTCGGACTTGTGTATTTATTCCGCACTGTTTATTTAGACTTACATTATGAGATACCTGATCAATTAAAGACTTAAAAATGATTGTTATTGATTAAATGGTTAATTCGAGAGTTGTGTCAGCTGACCTAGTTTCACGATAAGTGTCATCACGACCGGATCGATTTTAGGGTCGTGACAATTGTCAAGGCGTAAAACCTGTAACTTATGTAAGTAGCCAAGCTCTGATTGGATTTCATCCGAAAAACTATTATTTTGGAGCTCAAGGACATGAAGAAAGCTCAAATTTCCAATGCTTGGTGAAAATGTACCTCTCAGTTTCAGAGAACTAAGATCCAAAACAGTGGCTCAATAAAAATTTTTAAAGATAATGAAAAAAATTGGATAAAAAATAGAATGGACTGATCGGAGATAATTTGGGAGGGGTTAATGGTGAAAAGAAGATGAGATGAGAGGCGAGCAGTGATGGGCGACGTTGGGGGTGCTGTTTCCCTTTTCTTTTTCATTTTTTTTTTAAAATCAAATATTGTAAACACATTTTTTTTTGCGTGATTGGCACGATTTTGTCCATATTACCCATGTCACTACCATATAAGCATAGTCAACGGTCAAAGTAATTTATTAATATTCATTCCGTTAAGTTAAGGTGTTCAAATGAGAAAATTGTAAGTTTATTTACCGGGTTGGCAATTGGGTACAAGTTTAAGTAGCAAGAAAACCATTTTGCCTAATTAATATGTTTATCTTTAGCTTAATGACATATATAAGTCTAAAGGTAGCTTTTTGCTTATCGAGTCGTCAACCAATAAAAATGATAAAGTTATAATTTACTAGTAGATACTCAAGAGTGTGACCTAATAATTAATGGATTTGATTGATAATCATAACGTCTTATGTTCAAATCTCAGTGGAGTCGGAAACAAATATTTCACATCTATCTAAATTTTGATGAATAGAATCTATATATAAATATAAAGTTGGGAATGAAAAAGGTGATGTGGCATGTCTCTTTATCCATGAAACACATTTATTTTTTCTCTCATATTTTTTGCCATTCTTTCACCTCTTCTAACAGTCTTTACAAAGAGTCCAAACGTTTTCTTTTTTATTCCTAAATAACTACACATGAAATGCCTTATAGGCTTCATGTTCGAAGTTCACTTTCTAGTATTATTTGCCCATTTTTCTATATCTTAATTATTTGTCTTCTACATCTCAACAATGACCTCTTTTACTTTCTCACGTGAAAGTAATCAAATGAGTTCTAGAGCGTGGCCGCCACATATATGCAATTTCTCAACAATAACAAAGTCTCTCATTTTCGACCGAACAAGATATCTGCACTACTTAAAATTCATGGTGTTTGAATTTCTCAATTTGAAATAATAAAAGGTCATTAGGTGCAAATATCATTCACTGGTGAAATAAATCTTCCTGATATGCTACGGTATATTTATTTTTTGAAGTCAATATTCATAATTCCTTGTTTTTTCCCCCATATTTTTTTTAACGTTTTTTACCATGTATACTTTAGTAATGCACAAAGGCAACCTACAAAAGATGCGGTTGGAGATAATATAGCAATCAATGAGTTCAACTTTTAACATTGCTTATGCTAATGAAACAAAAATATGTTAGAATACATAACATGCATCTCCCATGAGTATTCCTTCCAATTTGAAGTTCCTTTTCCAGAGAGCTTATGCAACTAACTTCTGTTGAAGATCTAACTTAGCCGTTGACTTTATTTTCACAATCTTTTTACGGTACTAAATAAATTAATCACCGTAAGAAGAGAAAGAGTAATTCTTCTTGAAACCCTCTGCTAGTTCTTTCAGCTTTATAATATATTGGTATACATCTTTTATCTTCAATTTTTTATTCCAATTCTATGATTCCTTCTGTCCTATTGGATCAACTTCTTGTAGTACAATAAACAATTTGATTTCTCAAGTAGGCATAATATTTTGAGATAAAATTTTCATTTAATTATTTGCACCGTATGAGTAAACTACTATTTTAAAGTTGGTTTCATGAAATTTCTTACCTACACTCCTTTCGTAGTTTTTATTCAAATTCTCCTACGATATTTCATTGATCAAAAGTTAAATTATTTTTAATATTTCTAGCTTTTGAATTTCTTCATGTTAAAGAATAATTTTTATTCCCTATTGATTTTTAGAATGTTTACCTTATTTTCATGTTAATGATTGATACTATATTTCATCTTAAATATTCCCAAATATTTTTTTGCCCCTCAAAGATTTTATTTTTTTGCCATTTACTTATCTCAATTTATATGTTTTTTGATAAATAGTACTACTACTAAGCTTTTGAATTCTCCATGTTAATGAACAGTTTTTATTCAATTGATGATTGATATAATCAACATAAACATAAGGTAAACATATTAAATATTCTCATATTTTTGTTGTCCCTCAAAATTTTATTTTATTTCCATTCACTTATTTTATCTTTATTTCTATTTATTTGTTTGTAACTGAGCAAATAATTAAATTGGAGCTGCCACATTAAAATCATAAGTTCGAATTATTTGGTTAGATTTTTTGTAGTTCTTATGGTAAAGATAGTCAGTATCTTGAGATATATTGGTAGAAAATGCAATTCAGTTTATTATTTATTTTCCTTTCTGTTTGTTTTTTTACTTTTCTATTCATATTTTTATTTGAATATAAGAAAATTTGAGCAAAACAAAATATGTGACTATATGATAAATGAAATCAAGTAACTCTATATATGTATCAATGTATAGAAGATTTAAATAGAGATTCAAAAGTAAAAAATTCTTTAAATATTTTTTTTCTTATTTAACGATGAAAATTAAGTTCTTCTAAGCTCTACCTTTAATAAAAAAATTACTCTTCAATTTTATTGATATATATTCAATTTTGACTAAATTTATAAATACGATCATGGTAAGTATCTTTCATAACCGCGCGTAGCACGAGCAATTTGACTAGTTATCTTATATATATGTTGTTGTTGGGAGATAACAAATCGGTTTAATAAAAAAAAGTTTGTAGTAGTAATATTTCAAAACTTACCCTGATTTCTTAAAAATTTATCAAAGGGTGAAAATTGAGAAAGGATTAAAGTCAAGAAGAGGCGGAGGCGGAGGCGGATCCGGGTCGGGTCGTGCTATATCCCATTATCATCTGAAACCCTCGAGCAAAAAATCTTCTTTTCGTTCCATCTCCCTCGCTCTCACTGTGCATCAGCTCCAGCTCCTTTCGTGCTCCTTAAACCCTAACTCCAGCTCTTTCTCTTTTTCCACAATGAACTGTTCAAGTAAGCTTCACTCCCTCTCTCTCTTTCTTTACTTCCATTTCCATGTATGCGTATTATTTATAATATAGTCTTTTTATTGTCTCTGATCTATAATTTTTATTTTTTTGTATAACTTTTCCGTACAGTTTCCGGCGAGGTGCCGGAGGATCCGGTGGTGTCGAAAAAGTCTGGACTCCTTTACGAGAAGCGTTTAATAGAAAGACACATCTCTGTGAGTTTCTATTTTTTATTTGAGCATTTGAATTATATACCCGGACAATATGAAAGAGTTTTACGAATTAAGTACAGTTTTACTGGATACATATGTGCTATAGAGAGATATATGTAATTTGTGTTAAAGTGACTAGTAGTGTAAAGATTCTCTACACTGTCAGGAGTATTAACTTATATATGGTTACAGTGTCAGTACAGATTCACAGGCTATAGCATGTTATTTTACCTTCCTTTGTAGGTTATGGATCTATGCTGTCTATGTTATGTACTATCCTTTGTAGGTTATCTATCCATGTTTGCTGTAAAAAGCTATCTGTAATTTGCTTTAAAGGGTCTAATTGTGTTAAAGGTTCTTGACATTGTTAGAGTATTAAGCTCATCTTTTAATGCTCTGTGTCAATGTGTATGCATTTTTATGACCGAGAAATCTGTATGTGGCCTTGTATACTCAGAGTACTTTCTTGCAATGGGGGTTCGGATATGGTCTGCCTCTCTACCCTTAAGACCAACCACCGCCTTCGAAACTAGGAGATAATTGGCCTGCCCCCTCTACACTTTTCCACTAAATACCAGGCTTAGGTCATATGACATAGGGCTGAACCTGTCACAAGTCCCTCGATGTTTTGCCGCTCCAACCTTTGTATGCATTCTTTTTCTCGTGGTGTTTTTACTTATTTATGTGGTTCAGTTTGTGGTCAATCTTGAAAAAAGAAAGGATCCATTTCCGAGCTTGTGTCATGTAAACGTAGGAAGGAGAACATGGAAAATAACAATTGTGCCTCAACCTCAAGCTAGTTAGGGTCGGTTATATGAATCCTTTATATTTATTTTGTTCAACTTGGGTCAGTTTCATTAAAAAACTTAATAGTTTGTCCTTTGTATATTTTCTCCAGTACAAAATCTGAAACATTGGTCTCTCTCTCTTCACCCCCCCCCACCCAAAAAAAAAAAAACAACCCAAAAGACCCCACTTTATGTTCCTCACCAAATGGGTTCCGTAATAGCTATTAGAAACTTAAGCGGTGCCAACTTAGGTTTCCCTGAAAAAATGAAAAGATTTTGATAAAGTGCATTAATTTTATTAAAGAAATCTGTACCAAGAAGGTACTGAATAGATTATAAAATTCAGTACTTGATCAGAACCTTCACAAAACAGAGTCTAACAAGTCCATGAAATCAGAAACACTAAATACACTTTCTCCTCTAAGCCAACAGAACAAGTTCTAGAGGCATATAAATTTTACAATTTCATTCAGTTCCTTATTTCCGTCAAAACATTTTTGGTTCCTCTCCTGCCATCCTGTCCAGATGATACACATGGTATTAGCTCCCAAGTGTTCTTCAGTCATCTCTTTACCCTTTGTCTTTGCCAACAGTGTAGTAATTCCTTAAAGCTTTGTGGCATTACCCAATGAACACCAAATATATTTAGAAATAAGCAGCAACCTGCCCAAAAACATGTTGATTGCAATGTATCAACAGATGATTAACAGTTTCTGCACAGCATTCACACAAAACACATCTATTACCTAAACTGGATCCTTTTTTCTGAGCAAGCTTCATAAGCAGCAACCCACCCGAGACATGCAGCTTTGGTTGGGGCGTTAGTTTTCCACAATAGTTTCAACGGCCAAAATGTCTCCAAATCAAGTTACTGATTTTGTAACCATTCATAACCAGATTTCACCATATATATCCCATATTATCTGCACGGCAAACCTGAGTGTCTTCTTTGTTTCTTCAATATTTATTGTCTGCACTATCAACCAGCCCCCAATCTTTACACTTTCTCCTAAGCTGAAAATTCCAACAGTTTTGCATAAAGCAGTCAGCCATCAGGCATTCTTGATTCATTACAGACTATAAATGACAGGAATTTGATCCTTTAACCGTCCTTCTTCAGGCCATCTATCAGTCCATAGTTTGATTTTCCTTCCATTGACCACTTCTAGTTTAATATTATTCTTAAACTCTCCCCCATAAACCTGCTATTTGTTTCGATATGGCCACTCTATAAGAGTTGTTCACAGGCTTAGGATCTCAGAATCCTTCCCTTCCATACGTAAGATTAATAACTGCCTTCCATATAGCATATTGTTATCATTCCATCTCCATAACCACTTATAGAGGAAAAAAGATTGACTAGAAAGATTAGCATTCAATCATTCATTTTGCTTGATTGTGTGAGAATTTTTCTTTGGAGGGAGAATGTTAGCATCTTTTTTGGATAAAGTTATATATCTTTTCCTCCGGCTAAATGCTGCATTTTCTCAAGTTTATATGTGTATCTTTTTGGTTGGTACAGGATTATGGTAAATGTCCTGTTACCGGAGAGCCATTGACGGCAGATGACATTATCCCTGTTAAAACTGGCAAGGTAATACTATTTTGAAATTTATAATGTAATATGCTTCTAGTTTTTCTCAGTATTAGCTTTAGGGTATGATCTTAATTGGGTTTACATCGTGGAGCTTATTAATATTGGTACTTATTGCAGATAGTGAAACCCCGACCTGTACAGGCTGCTAGCATCCCTGGGATGTTGGGAATGTTTCAAATAGTACGTGCTTTTGATCCTTGATTTTCTGCTTCCCATTTCTAAGGTTTGTTTGCGACATAAATTAATATGTAATGCAGAGGAACTTGACTACTCAGTTATCATATTGTGAAGTTATGTCTCTTCATCATCCTTTGAAATAGTATTAAGTGCTTCTGCGAAGATTATTTAACTTTGAGTGTTCTGTTCGAAAATTAAAAAGGTTTTGTCATGATATGCCCTATATCTCTCAAAATGCTCCTTTTTATTTAAACGGATTGCTTAAGTATTTGTTTAGTTCATTGTTCAATTAGAAGAGAGGCGTGCAACCCAGGTTAAAATCA
Source organism: Nicotiana sylvestris (assembly GCF_000393655.2). Classification (NCBI taxonomy): domain Eukaryota; kingdom Viridiplantae; phylum Streptophyta; class Magnoliopsida; order Solanales; family Solanaceae; genus Nicotiana; species Nicotiana sylvestris. The sequence goes on from NC_091057.1 coordinate 31,377,384, forward strand.
TCATCTTGAAATTTATGATCTTAGCTAAGTTAGTTCATGAAGCTTTCAAATAAAGCTTTTGACATCATTAGATATGATGTGCCAAATTCAGCAGGATGATTTCTGTTTGTTTATCATATAGTGTTTTTATCACTTGATCCTTTACGTGTGGTGACTACTAAACTAATTACCATTTATCTTGAAGCAAGTGTATGTTACATTTGATGCTTCTGTAGTCTTAATTTTCTTTTGTCTCGTAGGAATGGGATGGTCTGATGCTGTCAAATTTTGCATTGGAACAACAATTACATACTGCAAGGCAAGAGCTGAGTCATGCTTTATATCAGGTGAAGGAAGTGGCCTGCTTACTTTTAAGTAGCTAAAACTCTTTATTCTGGAGAGTTTATCCTTCAATTTGTCTTTTAAAACATAGGATCAATGATTGTTTCTTTTTGGAACTTTTAAGGTCTTACTTAGGCAGGATGGACATTAAGGCAGCCTCAGATACTATTGATGAAAGAGGAGAGAGGATGTACATGTTGTGAATTCAGTAATCTAGGCGTTACAAAACATGAGTAATACTTGAATGGATGTTTCCATATAAGATGATCTTGTATATGAGATATCAAAAAGACCTACTCCACTGGTTTTACAGATTATGCATACAGCAAATAGTTGAAGCCATTCAACATCAGAATGAGCATCTAAAATAATATTCGCTGCAGTTCCATAGAGACATAAAATAGAACAAAATATCTAGATTTAGTTATAATTTCGTCTCTTTTCCTTTGCAATTTAGGGCTTAATTGGCTAAAGAGTTTGAAGCTAACTTATCCAAAAAATAAAAATAAAAAAAATATAAAATAAAGGGTCCGAAGGTTTGCCCCTGGTAAAGACCCATTTATTCTATTAGGTATTTTATTTTGTACAGTGGAAAATATATAAATGAAGGGAAAATAATGACTCACTGGTAGCCATAAGTGATGAGTGTGATATGAGATATCCAGTGGATGAAACTAGCGCACAAATTTATAATTAATAGAGTGTAAACAGCAGTGTGAGGATTAATGTATTTCGTATTTGTTGACGTTAGGGCTTAATTAAGTTGGAATTTCTTTTGTGCAAGTTTTTCCATTATAACAAGTCATGTATTTTTTCGAGTTTTCTATCTTGTATAACGGGCAAAAAATATTCTTTTATGGTAAAACCCAACACCCTCAAACTGCCAACCTAGGAGCTCAGCAGTGGGCCCTTCTCACTTTTGCTCCATTTGTGACTCAAACTCCAGCCTTATCTTGGAGGGGGGGGGGTGTTCCTTACGACCAAGCTTTCTCTCTCTCTCTCTTTTGTCACAATGGAAAAAGATTTTTAAGCGCATCAAAGAAATAAGTAGTGTCATATTGTCTTTAAAGTGACATGAGTTTTTTTGGTGTATGCCATAAGTTCTTAGAAATAGGCACAAGCAAGAGTGGAAGGGGTAGCCCATCTATTCGATTCGAGCTGTAGAGAAAGGCCCAATTAGACCAAGGATCAGATAGTCAACTGAGTTTCAGTTTAAAAAAGGGATAGAATCTCACTAGAACGAGGTTCAGTCCAAATCGGGTGGAAGTGAGCGGTTTAGTGGCTTGGGGGAGTCCATTGCATCAATAGTATAGTGACTGATTGGGCTCAAGGACCCTTTTAGCAAACCAGGAATATAGTTAACAAAGAGGTACCTGTACTTGTGTCGGTTGGAGTCACAATTGAGTACGAATTAGCATCCTAAGATTTGATACTGTTCCTTCTTGTGCCAATAATCAGGTTCTAGATTCACTGTACAATTTCCATTTTTGTCATATTCTCTGTTTGACGACAGTGGTGTCTTGGCTAGTTTGCGCGTTTGCTACCTCCCACCAGCACAAGATACTGAGTAACTATCCCCACCAAGACTTAGACAGATGGGAAGAAGCCACCTAGTGTTTTTCTCCTGTCTTTCAAATCCAAATTTCGGTCTTCTCAATCTCCGAAATTGACATCTGGATAATTTTCTCCTGATTATCTCCCCCTAGATTCTTCTAGTAGCTGCTTCTCAGTATTACAGTTTTCTGCGTGCTTCCCCTGGTACATCGCTTGCGAATTTTATGTATTGTCTTGGCAGCATGATGCTGCCTGCAGAGTAATTGCCAGGCTGAAAAAGGAAAGGGATGAGGCAAGGGGGTTGCTTGCCCAGGCCGAAAGACAAATACCCATGGCAGCCACTACAGCAGTTGGTGCTACTGCTTTAAGCAATGGGAAAAGAGGTAGTTAATTTTTATGCTTTGCACGTGTCTCAACCATCTTCTTTTTCCCTTACTTGTGATTCTTGTTATCAACTTGTATCAATAGCTGCCGAGGATGAGGAGATGGGTCCTGATGGCAAGAAAATTCGCCCTGGAATATCAAACTCTGTCATTGAGACTCTTACGGAATGTAATGCTGCTCTTTCACAACAAAGGAAAAAACGACAGGTAATATCTGCTACACACATTTGGAGGGTTTTTTAAGTAGGATTGTGGGTATCCTTTGTTACTTTCCCCTCATTCTCTTCTGATATTGCATCCCTCTTTTTTTTAAATGATGCAAGTAGTTACTATATGAGCTTTTTCCTTGCTGCTGCTTCTCCCAGTTAGAAGCAAAATGATTATTTCACTTTTTCTTTCCGACTTAGATACCGGCAACACTGGCCTCTGTGGATGCTCTGGAAAGATATACCCAACTGAATAGTTATCCTCTTCACAAAACCAACAAACCTGGCATTTTGTCTTTGGATATTCATTATCCTAAGGTAAGTTCTTTCTTCTGTTTTTCCCCTTGATTTGTATTTAACTATTATTAACAAGGGAAATACCGCTAAAATCAGTTACTTGGACTTGGGTATGGTTACTTATTCAATGTGGGCGTGTGAATTCGTAACCCGTAATTGCACTTCCTGCTAAGTATTAGTATAAAGAGATTGTGTGAAGTACTGACGGCCAAGTCACACGCGTTTCACACTTATGTTTCCTTCGAGGATCCGTGAAACATATACTAAAATACATTCCCATTTAACTTTCACAATAAGGCTGCGTACGATAGACCCTTGTGGTCCGGCCCTTCCCCGGACCTCGCGCATAGCGGGAGCTTAGTGCACCGGGCTGCTCTAGTAGCTAATACGAGTCATTTTTTATTCAAACTTCTGCTTTTAGTACAGTTGCATAAAGTTAATGGCTTTTGCATATATGGCCTTCACGTTGAAAGTTGTCTTTTTGTATATATGACCTTCACGTTGAAAGTTGTCTTTTTGCTGCATAGATATTGAGTGCTTTTCCAGATAAACATGTGATAAAATAGTTACTTGTGTTAAGGCACAAGTGGTTTTACAGTACTAGGTTCTTATGGCTATGGATTTGGAAGGTGAGTTAGTAAGTTAGATCTAGAGCCTGCTCATATATCTGCATTATCACATTAGTGCAAAACCAAGGAATAACTTATTGTCATCAAGAGGTTCTCTTTAAAAGATGAAAGTTTTGATTCATGAGAAAGTCAAATGTTGCAGAGATTCGATGGTTTGTACCACTTAATTATTATGCTTCCTTGTTTTCTTGGCATGTTTATGGTTAAACTTCTTTCAGTTCTAATTTCTAATTTGTGTTCTGTCAGGACTTAATTGCTACTGGTGGTGTTGATTCAAATGCTGTGGTCTTCGATCGTCCTTCAGGACAAATCATATCAACACTAAGTGGTCATTCAAAGAGGGTCTGTCATCTTATTGACATTTCTTTTTCTTACTATTACTTGATAATTCCTTAGCTGTGTTTGCTTAGCAAAATTTCTGGCTTAGTATATTCTGCCTTTTTAGGTTACCAGTGTAAAATTTGCGTCCGAGGGTGAACTAGTGGTCTCTGGCTCAGCAGATAAGGTAAACCTGATTGTTTCTCTTTAGTCAAATTGAACATGCACTTATCGTTCAATAGTATGCCTTCATCTTCTCTTGTCTTATTGAAGCTTATACTTTCCTTAGTATGTTCTCCCCTTCTATGGTAGGTTATGTGCTACTTGTTAGGAATAACTGGAAAGGGTTCACTTGTAAAGAATATCTAAATATGAGGTCACTGATATTAGATGTCACAGTATGGAGTTTCTTTAAATGTTGCCACCATATTTACTCTTTGATATGTTTCCAAGAATAGAATGGATAATAAAAAAGAAAAGGATTAGTTTGATTGAACATGTGTTTTTATTGATTGTTTTGTCCTTTCAGTTCTAGCCTCTAGGTTCTGAGCTGGTTAGTAGTAGGATTTGGAAATTCTTTATATGACAGAACAACTTTAGAGTCAAATGTTTTTCTCATTTCTGATGGGTTTGGCACCTCAGCTAAGTAGTAAAAATATAAACATTAACACTGTTGTTGCTTAATGCACAGTTGCATGACTAGCCTCAGTGGCATTCTTCCGTCGATGTTTTACTTAACTGTAGTTGAGTTTTGCAGACAGTTCGTGTGTGGCAAAGTTCTGAAAATGGGAACTATGACTGTAGGCATGTCTTGAAAGATCATACAGCAGAGGTAATTTCATATTAACATCTCATTGATCAATACTGAAAGTTCTGATATCGAATTACCTTCTTATTATTTAGGGACAAAATGCTGGTAATAGTCCTGCTTGATTGTACAACACTTAATATTTTGGAAAACAAGCTAATTAGCTTTTCAGTGGTGATCCTTAATCTCGGTGCCCCTTTTAGTATTCCGTCTTTTTGGATATTTTGTTTCTAGGATTAGATGTGCGAATTGTGGAAGAGATCATTAAGAAGTGAAAGATGGAGATGGAACTAATCTATTTGTACTAGTGCTTTACTGTACTAGAAAATTGTAGTTTTCTATATTTACTGTTATATATTTAGAGTAGGTTATTTGTTCATGCAAAGTACATAATATGTTTTTGATCTGAAATTACTTGGGGAGTATTTCTGTTGTCGTATCAAAGAGAAATAAAGTATTTCTCTTGTCCTTGGAGTTGTGTTTGCCTTGTGGTAAACTTCGTTCTTCTGTTCCCCGACTATCTTCATAGTGAGCTTCCACCTCTTGAATGACTACCTGCAAGTCTTTTTTTTCTTCCACATTTGCTTCAAGGAACAGTTAAAAAGAAGAAGAAGAAGTAAAATACATTATTGGGGAATAAGGGGGCGAGTGGGATATTTCAAGTGGAAATCAATGTTATGTTGGCCCTACTGTTTAATATAAGTCCTCCAGACCCGTGAAATTGCCTTCACCCTTTACATTTTTATGGTACTTCATTTTTTAAGTTGTGGCTTTCATTAACTGGATTTAGTGCATTTTCTAACCGTCTAATTAGATATATACATCTACGAATGATTACAGGTGCAAGCTGTCACTGTCCATGCGACCAATAACTATTTTGTGACTGCTTCTCTTGATAGCACATGGTGCTTTTATGATCTTGCTTCTGGCTTATGCCTTGCACAGGTTTCTTTTTCCTCTGGCCTCTCATTCTCAAAAAGCAATGTATAGTTGTCTAGAGTCATCATCTTTTCAATTTATAGACTTGTTAAAAAAGTTCAAATTCTAATGCAGGTGGCAGATGCTACAGAATCTGAGGGCTACACATCCGCAGCTTTCCACCCTGATGGTCTGATCCTTGGAACAGGGACCTCAGGGTCTCTGGTTAAGATATGGGATGTAAAAAGTCAGGTCTGTTGCCTCAAAGGCAGCGAATACTCTTGTCCTTCCTCTTCTTCATTCCAAGTAGTCTTACTTTGTGTGTGTGTCTGTGTTTTTCTGGTGCTTCTCTTCAGGCAAATGTTGCAAGATTTGATGGCCATGTTGGGCCTGTAACTGCTATTTCCTTTTCAGAAAATGGTTATTTCTTAGCAGTGAGTATTCTAATACTGAATTAAACTTTTGAAACCCTCCTTTCATCAGCTTAAAGCGGTTTATGATTGAACATGTGACCAATGCTTCCTTTCTGTGTTGATCATCAGACTGCTGCTCATGATGGTGTTAAACTTTGGGATTTACGCAAATTGAAGAATTTCCGAAATTTCTCTCTTTACGATGAAAATACACCGACTCAATCAGGTATAACCTAACAGCATTCTACTGAAGCAAAAAAGTGAAGCCATGTTACAGAAGCTTTGGTAGTTCGTAAACAAAGATATTTTTCGTAAACAAAAATATTTAGTGTTTGCATTGAGCATTTGTTGAAGGCCAAGGATTTGTTTCATGAATGAAGTACTGTATATTTAAGCATACTAGCTTAGGACTCTGCTGTTTTTGAGAAATTTCCGTTTTATAGTCTGGAAGCGTTCCCATCAATTAGTTATAGTATTTTTTTGAGTATACTATCTCAGGCTTTATAGTCTTGTAGCTTTGTAAATCAATAGTCTACTTCAGAGCTTTTCATTTTTTACACTGCGTTGGCATACAGTTTACCACACTGGTTCCTTTCAGGTAGTGTTATACCAAGTCTATCCTTCCATCTTTCTTGATGTTTTTAATTATTTATCATAAATTCATCTACTATAACAATTTTATACACATCTAAGATTATCTAACGTTGCTGCTTCTCCTTTTACTCGCAGTGCAATTTGACCATAGTGGAAGTTATCTTGCCTTAGGAGGCTCAGATATACGGTAAGGCACCTGCACAAATATTGGGACTGGATAGCTCTCTGATTCAGTGATTCAATGTTCTCATTTTTCTCTAACTAAAAAGTAGTTCTCCTTTTTGAGTCTCTAAAGACTTCGGCATAGCTCAATGAAAGAAGAAGTAGAAACCAAGACACTTTGGATTGTTTGTCATTATACTTTTGATTATCATTATTCTCATTGCCACTATGTTTCCCTTGTCAAATGATTCTTGGAGCTTTCTTTTGGTCAAGTAGAGTTAAATGTCATTTCTGTCTGTGCTGAATCAGAGTTTTCCAAGTCGCCAGTGTTAAGGCTGAATGGAATCACATCAAAACCCTCCCCGACTTATCAGGCACAGGTATAATCTTCCTCTCGTTTTCTAGATGGATTTTTGACTATTTCTGTTGCATGTGTTTATAAAGGTAATAATAGTCATTGCTGTCATCTAATGCAGGTAAAGCAACATGTTTGAAATTTGGTCCAGATGCAAAATACATAGCTGTCGGATCTATGGACCGTAATTTAAGAATATTTGGGCTGCCTGGCGAGGATCAAATGGAGAGTTAGGCTCATTTCTAGCATGAAAGCAAACAGTCAACGCCACAGCTTCGCATCTGCTGAGACCACTGTATTATCTCTAGGGGAGGAGGTTGAGGGTCCCGTTTTAATATGTAATTCTTCTGGTTTTTGCTAGATCTTTGGGTGGTCTGGCAAATAGACATACCACCAACTTGGGATAATATCCAAAGTGCAGAGTTTATTTGGTAGTCTCAATACCATCCTTGGGTAGTCTATTGTATCATTGTTGTAACCATTGCCTATCTCTGAATGGAAACGATCAGTTACAGTACATTGAGATGTCAAGTTAGTAGCTAAAGCAGATATTGCATTTATTTATGTTTTCCGACCGGGGCATTCAAGTTACCAATTTATCTAATACGCTTTTTACCTGATTTTCACCAATGTTAACCAGTACTGATTCGAATTCTCTGTTGTGTTAGTTGTCGCAGGTTTCTGAGAAGCATGAACTTTTTTTCATCTTTTTACGTTTGTCAAGGAAATATTATGTCTGCGAGTAGGTCATGGATGTCAAGGATTACTAAGCCCCCGTTTGGCCATAAAATTGGTGAGTTTTTTTTAAAATTTTGTTTTCAAATATCTATTCATAGTTTTTATTTATTTTTGGCAGATTTTGAAAATAAATTTTCAAATCCCAAAAACAACACTAGAGTAGTTTTTAAATTTCTTAAACTTTACTCATAGAATTTTAAATTCTTTTAAATGTATGTGCAAACGTAATTTCAACTTTCAAAAATTCATTTTTTTCAAGTTTCATTCAAACGCTAGCTCAGAAACAACAAATAACTGTTCAGAACTTCGATTAAATACTGCTGACAAGGCTTTCATATTGGTCGTACTTGCAATCTTTTTATTCCATTGGATACCCGCTATTCTCCACCGGCATAGTACCACGTAACTTTGCCTATCAACTTTGCCTATCAAAACTTTGGCAAAAGGGAAGAGATTATCTAAGTTGTCTCTACTAGGATTTAAACTTCAAAGTTTTTACCTACTTCATTAACCGCTAAATTACATTGACTATGTTTGCGAGGTAGACTCCCCACTTTTTTAGGTTTTGGTTTGGACTCTTGACACCTTTGTAAACTTATAACAAGTTCTCAAATCTCCGACGCCTTTTCCAATCAGAAATGTGATTTTCTAACGCTTCGTTGTAAAATGCTTGTAACTTATAACAAGTTCTCAAATCTACTTGTAACAAAATGCACAATGTAAAATGCTGAATCAATATTCAGAAAAAATAATAATAACGACTAGTAAAGAATGTGCTAAATATAGAAGGATAAAGAATTACCTATATGCATATCAACCCACAATTGCTAAAATCACACTAGGCTACAACAAGCCCATGTACAACAGGAAGCCTCCAGGATTATAAGAGAGAACTGCTTCATGGACATGAAAGAATAAATAACTGTACTCCAAGATATAGCTATGAAATAAATTCATGCTTCGGATGTGGTGAGGTAACGGGATGCGTGTGTAAAACCCCATAGCTGCATCAAGAAGAAAAATAAAATGTCAGATTGGTAATAGAACGTCGAAGAATTTATACAAATATGTCATCAGTTTGATACCAAATATGCAACGTCCCAGTCCTAGAATACATTTCTAGCAAATTTGAACCAACTTATCACAAAGCCATGCGATAATATCAACTGACTTAAGCTACAATCTTTTATTTGAGCACAATATTATTTGGATTTCTGCAAACACACTGTAAATTTGAAATAACTATATAAATAATCTGTTTTCCTACAATTATTTATCGTTGTTTCCCTTATGATATGACCCTCAAAAATCAAATGGGAGCAATACACAATTTATTCTTTTTCTTATTTTTCGCTGATATGTGCTTTTTCACATTAGTTAAAACTTAACCTCCTAGAGTTGTGGTTCTCAAAATTGAAGCAATTAAGAATAGCCCATTATCGTTCAATCAGTCAATCAACGATGTCTCAGTCCCAAAGTAATCCTTTATATCTATTTCGCTATATTGCTATATTTTGGGTCCATTTCGTTTCAGTATTGGTAAATAATGTATTCTTAAATGCAAGTTAGCAGTTCTCAAAATCTCAGATTTATACCTACACTGATATGCAAACCAAACGAAAAATACTAATCGCAACAAACAGCTAAGCATTAATCCTTATCAAAGCAGACAAGGAATTTCTCCTTTCTTTGACAGAGAACTATAGGAAGCATTGATATACAGAAGTACTAGATGAAGAACGTATATGCACTTAAAAACAGATGACATGTGGATACGAATCTCCATGTTTATACTTGTAGAGACGACAAGTGCACAAGTGCGCTCCCTCCCTCCCTCCCTCTAAAATCAGATGACATGTGGAATCTCGATGTTTATACTCGTAGAGACGACAAGCGCTCGCGTGCTCCCTCTCTCTCTCGGTAAAACGTCGAACGTCATATAGTTCTTTGAAACTAAATTGAAAGTTATACCTCTAGAATAATTAATGGGCACAAAGACAAAAGGATAAGAAGAAAATTACCTCAACATTCCTCAGTTCAAACTCTTGATCATGTGCCAAGAATGAGTTCCCAAATGTTTCACAAGGTCCACTACTGCCAAATAACCTTCACAGAAAATTGCAAATAAAAAAGGAAGAAATTTGCAAGCAACATTGTATAGGGCAAGGCAGAGAAACTCACAAATCACCATCCAAGCTTAAAGCAAAATTTCCACCTCCTCCAAGTGCGAGGACGTCATTCAAACACAAGTAAAAATATCTATTGGCACCTAGTGCAAAAATAACAATGGGTTAGCTAATGTCTACACCATTTCATGGATTACTTCAGATCAGAATCCTTGGGATTTTCTACAAACTATATACAGTGACTTGGCTCATGTATCAAAATGGGTATACAAAGCTCATCTTTTATGTTAAGTTCCCATCGACAAGCTTTGACGTGGACTGAGCAAGAAGATTTATCAGACAAATGCTTAACAGAAACATGATCAGTCTCACTAGGATATTGAAATTTATGTTATTTTATTTTGTATTTGGTGGTCTGGTAGTTGCAACATATGTTAGAGCAATTTAGCTAAGTTGCGTGGACTTTCCAAAAATGCTGCCGCACCCGTGTCGGATCCTCCAAAATTGCACTGCTTTTGGAAGATCCGACACACACCCGGCAACAATTTTGGAGAGTCCGGGCAACATAGTAATTTAGATAAAGGAACAAAGCTAAGTAGCATAGGAACTCATTTTGAATTAACTCTTACTCCTCTCTCCAAACAAAAAGAAGCAAGAAAAAAGAGAGAAACCAAAAAAAGATCATACGTGGAGATTGGAAGAATCTCAGCAAGGGTCACAATAAAGGATTGTGCCAGGCTTTCTACTACGGGTAGCATCTTAATTTGCTGATAATTTTCACAAAGGATTAGACTTCTAAGATATGTTTATCACCTCAGTTTGCCAGTGGCAGTACACAGTAGCTACTAAGAACCAGCAGTCATTTTTCATCAGAGAGAATAACTATGTTGAACGGAGGAAACTAGGTCCCTAGTAAGAAAGTAACAGTGCAGCATAATAACTTGAAGGTGCAACATAATAAAACTTTGTAAAGTTTGACGCATGTCTTTGACATGCATCTATGATGCTGTGCTTGGTTTGGGTTAAAAGAATAGAGAGGAAAGGGTTACTTCTCACGTTCAAACACTAGCGAAGGCAAACACACTAGGTGATTTCTTCCCATCTGTCCAAGCCTTGGTGGACAGAGTTACCCGGTACCTGTGCAGCTGTGCTGGGTACTCCGTGAAATTAATTGAGGTGCATGCAAGCTGGCCCGGAGACAACCGTTACAAAAAATTATGGCCTCTATATCCAACCATCAAGGAAAACTTTCCCCAGACAAGTCATGAGGGACTAAATAACGATATAATGGAACAATGGAACAGCTCGAAGAGCCTTTCCATATGTAATGTTTAAACAAATTCGCTTATGTATTTAATGGTGATGGCTCATAGTTAATTCAAGACTGCAGTTTCTCTTAAATATAAATTTTCAATAACTGCTTTTGTAAAACTGATATTGTAACAAACCTTTGAACAATTTCCTTACCTGTTGGTCTAAATAACCTTGGTTCACCATATAGAGTTGTGAATACAAATGTTTGATTTGTTCCCTGACACAATAATACAGTAATTACATTAGAATTGAAAACAAAACCAAAACTAGTTGAGGACTAAAAAAGCAGATATTGGCAATTGCTTTTTAATCCGTCATTTAGAGTTAAGGGGTTCTGAAACCACATTCTTGCACCAAGTCGATTACCAAGAGTAATACAAACAGGTGTTTTTCTTTTTGAAAATACTGCACCATTATATTTTATCAGTAAAGAAAATTAAACACTGCATGTGATTGCATTATTACTTGGTACTTCCTCTTTGCAGTAGGCCTCAATGGTGCCTCAAGCAACCCACCAAATACAGCACCCTGCTTATCACCAGTAATCTGAGACCAACGTTATTAAGAAAATTGAGTTTCAGAAGAGATCCTTTAAAAATTGCTAATGAGTTGGGAGCGCATGCACAGCAAAAATTTATAGTAATTTAGGTGAAAATACCAGCAAGCAAGGACCAGAAAGATCGGCACTCTTCCGAATAAGAGTACGAAGTGATATACCATGTCTGGCCGTGCTGCCCTTCATGCAAATGAACAAAAATAGATGTTAATACTCAGGCTACCAAAGTTGCAATAGACGTTACAGTGAAACTATTTTAAGGTCAAGATTACCTATATAACAAGACCCATTGACAACCTTTCGCTATATTAGGAAGGGAAGACTGGAAAAAATCATATAAATCTGGAGTGATGAAAACAGAATCAGTGGTTAGATATGCCATGGACTGCTCAAAACTGTGTCTATCCGGAGCATCTTCAAAAGTTTCAGAACCACTCGCAACGCTACTTGCGGAATTAGGCTCTCCATTATCCCTGTCTGTATTTACTGTTCCCTTCTTTACACAAAGTGAAGTCCTGTTGCAGCCATTTTCACTTTCTTCTGGATAAACGTCTGGTATCTCTTTGTCATCATCGTGATCCTCAAAATCATCCAGAGGTTTATCGCGCCACGAGAAACTTTTACTTCTCCATGTAAAAGAATGTGATTGAAGTGGTTTGACATCATCTCGATATCTTATATTCTCAGAATATGTCGATGGGAGAAGGAAAGAAAGGATAGATGTTACAGATTTTCCTTCCTTAGTATACGGCCTGGCCTAAACACAGAGAGAGGTAATGTTACGAATTATATGCACTGCATAGAACAACAAATCTCCTATTGCAGAAGGGAAACACAATGTAGAGCTTCTAATTTTGCTCAAATAAACAAATATCCAAAATTACAAAAAGAATAGAATCAGAACAATGTAGCATGAGTAGTTCACTCTTCCAGCAGGAAATGCAAACTCTATATGTTATGATATAATTCTATTACATGTAGCAGCTGACAAATGCTGCTCAATTTAGCGGTAAACTGCTATAAAAAAACTTGAGATTGAACATCCAGTGTCTTTCTTGTTAACTTTTGTTCTCATAAATAGAACAAGTGCTTCATATTTCGCAACCACAAAATAAACAGTCATGAAACAACTAACTGAATCTTTCGACTTTGTTTAAAGTTGTCATTTTTTTCCCTTTCTTCTCTTTTTCAGTTACTCAATTCACTTCATGTACAACTTCCTTGATATATAGTTTTCATCATTTTTCTATATTTCTTTTTTCAGTTACCTATTTCATCATATAAAGTTGTAATCTTTTTTCTTTTTTTCTTTTTTCCAGTTACCCATTTCATAGTCAAGTAAATTCCTTAAACATCATATAAAGTTTTCATCTTTATTTCTTTTTCATATTTTTTTCAGCCAACCAATCCAGTTCATGCACAAACTAATCAGCCCAACTGACAGATCACCAAAACCATGGGCGGATGCACGTGGAGCCATATGGGTGCTCTAGCACCCATTGCTTTTGGTGCGGAACCATTGTTTTATGTAAACAATTATTATTAAATTAACAAATAATTTTAGTCAGCACCTAGGAACAAAATAAGCAGGTGGGTGCTTTGGTTAGAAAGTGCACTTGAGAGATCTCTAGATGGAACAGTCACAGAATCGAATCCTTGAAAATATTTTTTCCATTTTGATATTAATAACCCCTTCAGTACTTTTATTCCTCTTTTAATTTTATTTGCTTCATTTTAATTTTTCTTCTTTCTCTTTCTGTTTTCTTCCCCAATATCGTGGCCCATTCGGCTCCAAAAATGAATGGTCTTTTTCATATTTTTCTTTTCCTTTTAAGTGCCTTTGCTTTTTTAATTTCTTTCCCCCAAACCCCATCAAACCTAAGCTGACGAAACTCCATCTTTTGCGATTGTAGAAGGAAATTGGTAATATGGTTTAAACTTTTTGTAATTAATTAAAAATATTCAATTTATGTTCAATCTAAAGCTAATAGTTTTGCACTGAAGGTTAATCCTGAAAATAAACGTAAAATAAGCAAAAAATGATATTTGTTTGCTTATTGTGTATTTAAAAAATGAAAATAGCAAGGGATAACCGTGAATAAATTAAATCTTTTAACTATAATATTAATTTTAGTATATTTGTTAAATATTTTTACCATCGTGGGATAAGACGTAGTTGTGCACTTATATGTTGTGACCGTAACCAGAGGTGGATCCAGGATTTAAACTCTATGGGTTTAACTGTTAAGGTTTTTTGCACTGAACTCATTATATATATTTTTAAAGTTATGAGTTCATATCCACTATTTTTGCAATTTTATTGAATGTTTATATATAAATTTTTACTATACGTAAAAGTTATGGGTTCAATTGAAACCGTCGGTAGAACACTACATCCGCCTCTGACGGTAACAACTGTAGATAAAGAGGCGGAGCTACAAGATCCTGGATCCGCCACTGACCAAAACTTAACACTACCACCAACTCAATTACACATATAATGGTGAATAAAAAAAATAAACTTTAGCTCCACATAAAGATCAAAGACGAAAATGCATAACCCAAAATCACACAAGATTAATTCAACAGTTTAAATTCTAAGAAAGAGAAAGAGGAAAAAGAACCTGAGTTTGTTGATCAACAGATTTAGAAGGGGAAGCTGAAAATAGACTTGAAAGTTTCTCAGAAACTGTGTCTTTTATAGAATGCATAGCTCTTGTTTTTCCTTTGTTTTATCCTCTAACCCAATTTAGAACCTTTAAAATTGAGAACAAAAACTGGGATTTGAAGGGTTAATTTCAGAAACCCAAATGCAGAAATTTGTTGAAAAGGACAATGTGAAAGGAAAAGGGGGTGTTTTTCTTGGGTTGCATTTGGATTTTTGGGATCTTGTTGGGGTGATCTGAGGAGAATGTGCACAACACCGACGGCTTGTAGTAACAGCTGAAAAATTAGAACAAAAAAGTTTCTTTTTTTGTTAAAATTCTTTTCAAATAATTTAGGGTCAATTTTCACCATTTTTCGGTTTTTAAATTTTGGACACGTAATTAGCTAATAATCAAATATGACTTGACTTTTTACGGTAAGGACATGATAATCCCAACTATTAATGGAAAACATGTAGTATAAATCAAATTTAACTCTTTGTTCGTTAGAAAATAAGAAAGCTGTCCAATTTAGAATTTTAGACAAGGATATTTTGATCTTGACGCAGTACCGACATTTTTTTTTCTCTTTCTTTGACTAGGTGGGGTAAAGTAGAGGGGGAAACTATTTTTTTCTTTTGAAGGGAAAAACATGATTACGGAATATAATTTTATAAATTGGTCATCTATTTCTAAACATAATTTTCGTTTGTGAACTATTTTTTTTAAGGTCTAGAATTTCCCCATTTCTTTAATTTTTTTTTATTTCTTTTTGTCTCCTCCTTTTTAATTGAAGAATTTTTTCAAATTCCCAGAAATGAAAAATATGAACTTTGTGAAACATAAGTGTCAACAACTCATACTATGATTATTCCCATTTTGAGGCAACGTATAGTTTGGTTTGATAAACTATTATCTAATAATTATATACATATGATTGAACAGAACAAAAGTAATTGATTATCTAAGTAAATGTCTTCAAGATTTATCTTTATGAGAATTGGACGGAAAAATTAGAGATGACTGTTTTATATTTTACCTATGCCTTTATTTGAGATGTAAATAAAAACAAGGTAGTTATCAATTCTGAAAATATTTATCGAATAACCATATAATGATATCAATAACATATATGGTTTAACAAAATACATTTAAAATCAGGTAAATACTCCAAGCACAAACAAGTCTTCCTAGTGGATATTATTAATTTGTAGTAGTTGTTTGACCAAAAAGTGTTGAGTGTTTTAGTTAAACCAATTAATCGCGTTAATCAGCATGTTTACACTCAATAAATGATCATAAATGCAATAACATAAATATGCAATAAACATAGATAATAGCAATAAAGATAATACGAAAGAATATATCACCCAATTATTGTAAGACTTGGGTGATTCTTGGACTTGGATGGTTATGTAATCTCACGATCTCGTGAACAAAGAGTAAATAATGTCTGCTTGTATAAGATAATCAATGAACAAGACAACTTTTGTATATTCTCTCAAAGTCAACCTTTTACAGAGTGTTTTTCTCATAAAATGAAGATCCCCTCTTTTGTCTAGCTCTTCCTATTTATAAGGGATATTTCCAGAAAATCCTAAAAAGTACAAAATAAGGAATATCTTAAGGAATATTCCTCGTGTCCATATCTAAATTTATCCTACTATTATTTCTTCACTTCAACTGCTCGTCCTCGACAACAGTCCTCTCGAGGATGGCTTCACGCTATTACGCCGTGGTCGACCCCGTCCTTGGTCCCGTTTATCTACTTAAACCAAAATCGCCAAATTTAGACCTATACAGTTAGTCCCTCCGCTTGTTGAGGCCATGGCACTGCACGCCCTCGATAAGCGGACTTGATTTGCTCCTATTGAGGAGAAATTTGGCCATGTTGAATAAGTTGGGTCGGTCGAAGTCAAGAGGATGGCGCAGCCAGCGAAGTTATGGTCGGTGCGGCTATCGTGGGGTGACGTCATGGCCACACGCGTCATCATTACGCATCTTTCCGAGGCAGCATCTGTGCATCTACCGCTTTGATTTTGGTGCCATTGACAATCTTTTGCTTTGATTCTCGCGCCACCCAGCCTTATAAATAGATGGGGGTTTTCAGAAGTTTTCACCATCCTTTGTCTTGCATGAGCACTGTTGTTGATCTTCTTCTCCAATTTATGCTTCTGATCTTGCTTCTTTGATTCCATTCCCCTTTTTCTTATCCAAACATTATCTTCCTCTTCGAGCTTAGTAGAATATGCTTTATTGTTGAAAATATGTCATAACCCCCTTACATTCACGATGAAGTTTCCGATGCCAATCCGTTATCGGTGGCCCTTCCTCCCGTCTGTGAGGAATTCGTGACTGAAGAAGATGATAGCTTCCCTATCGCGGAGGAGATAGTTCCTAAAAACCCTTTGATTAGAAACGATTTTCCTAAAGAGCCTGCTCTCTCTCCCGTTCAAGTGCTCTCCGAGACTGGACCCCCTCATATAGCCGACCTTCGGTCCAAACATCGCATCCCCCCAACGTCCAGATACTTCCGGCCAGTGGTGACATCGTGGAGGTCCATCGACCCGGGTATTGTGCCTTCTATGTTTACCCGTTATTGATTGGTTATACTTTTCCTCTCCTTCCTCTAGCGGAGGAGTTTTGTCGGTTTTACAACGTCTACCCGGTGCAACTCTCTCCTTACTTGTACAAGGCTTTCTTAATGCTGACGAAGTACGCGGAATTGGCTGGCTGCGAGGTTGACGTTCGCTACTCGCTGCACTTATTTTCGCCAAGTTTTTATAGAGATACTATGACACACCCGCGACATCGTGGGACCAGAGGGCTGGTAGTCAGAATGGATGACAGAACAAATCGAAAGTTCTGGAATAAGAATTTCTTCATCAAAACCGAGCACTTGGTAGCGGACCCGTCTGGGTTTCCCGAGCAGTGGAACTATGATCATAAGTGTCTTTGTCGTACACTCGTTGTCTTCCTTCGTCCTTTCATTTTCAGCTCACTTGCATTTTGTTTGTGTTTCAGCTGAAAGGCGTGCACCCACTCCTGTCTTCGACATTGAGGATCGGGTGGCCCGCATATTGCCTCACATAGTGGAGATTCGTGATTGGGCGGCTTTCTACAAGTGTTTTGGACCAAAGGTATCATCTAGTAAGTGTTGCTTTTGCTTCAACTTTTCTGCTATTTACCATTGCTTGTTGATACGACCTCCCTTTGGTGTTAGGCCGGCGAATTTCAAAGAAGAAAGCTCCAGTGCCAGTATTCCATCAAGCCATCGCGTCGGCGGGGATGCAATTTGCTTTGGTCGAGTCTGTTCGGGGAGGTCGTAGTCAAGCTTTACCGAAGAGGGACTCCACCCTCCAAACTATGGTCGTGAGGGACGAGATCTCTTCTTGGCACATCTACCATCTGGTAGACAAACTATCTAGCGATGAGGAATCTCCATCGAGAAAAAGACGAAGGGTGGAAATCTGGAAGGCCGTTGTTGTTGATATCGAGCTGAAAAAGGTCATTGCTTTGGAAGCAGCATCTGCTCCTGCCCCGGACATAGAGACCGTTTCTGCGGCGGGTGCCGTTATGGAGAAGGGGACCTCTGGTATTGAGGGAGTTCGCGATGGCGGAGAGTTTGCACGGGCTGCCGAGGGTGGTGCATCATTGGCGGTTGGGGGAAATAGAGCGGTGCCTGCAGGGGACGATGATTCTGGTTTGGATATCGACCCTGAGGAGGTACGGGCATTTCTGGAGAGGAGAACTCGGGTGGAGGTGAGGACGGAGGGTCCTAACTAACACGTGATCATCCCCATAGGTTACGACCTTTTGGCCAACTCGGAACGGGTGGTGCTGTCTTTTTCCCCTCTGTGCACAGCTTCTAAGAATATGGCACTATAGGCGATGAGCGATGCGGAGTTATCGCTGAGTATATCTGGCATGGCTCTGCGAGTAAGTGATTTTTAATGTTAGAATTTGTTTTGTAGATGTAATTTGCTCATACTGACTCCTTTATTTTGCATGTTAGACTCTTATCATGGGGATTGAGCGTGATCGGAGAGAGGAGCGGAGGACGACCATTTTTAAGAAGGTGACCTCCAAGTATAGGGAGTACCTTACTAAGCACCGAACATTGGCCGATGTTTTTAACTAGGATAGCGAATTTTAGCTGTTCCGTGACGGGCTCAAACAGAAAGATGAAGAATTGGCGAAGAAAGATGAAGAGCTAAAGGAGAGGGATGATGAGCTAATGAGAGACATCGGTGGGTGCAACGAGCTTGAGGCTTCTCTGAAGGCCAAGGAGGACGAGCTCGAGGTGAGCAAGGGGTGATAACTGAGAATGCCGACCTTCAAGCATGGGTGGCCTCCTTAACTATTGAGTTTGGGCGGAGGGAAGCGGAGGCTGTCGATCTAAGGGGCGAGTTGAGCATTAAGGTCGAGGAATTGACTCGAGCCGAGAAAGGCAGAGTGGCCGCCATGTCTAAAGCAACAGCCTTAGATGATGCCCTCCGTGTTTGTAGGTCTAAGTGGGATAATGAGGTGGAGATATCGGCGCTCAAGGTGGCAAGGTTAGAAGAGCGGATCCAGGATCTGGAGGCGGAGTTGTCCGGATTGAACGAGCAGGTTGTTGTTTTGAAGGCTGAGGATGTGTGATGCCAGTCACAACCATCTACGTCTCATACTTCTGCCAACCCTGGAATGCCACGGGAGTTGTATGAGATGTGGGTTCATGCCGAGGCTCAGCTTGATGTGTATAAGTCTCTGAAGGCCGAAGGGGATTTTTTTGAAGCAGAACTCGAGGGTGTCCGTGTTAAAGCACGTGCGGCCCGTGAAGCTTGTGGCTATGCCCCTGGTACGCGTGGTGGGGATGATGTTGATGATGATGCGTACATGCTCGCCTCCGATTCTTGGTATGATGATGAGTACACCAATAGGGATGATGCAACGTAAAGCTGTCGTACTTAGTTTTTGTTTTGTTTTGCTATTTTTGTAAGGGCGTCTTTGGGCCCTTTGTAAAAAGTATTGTAATATGATAGTTGTAATGGAGCAGCTCCATTTTCTTGATTTGTGTTCTTTTTTTTTTTGCTATATGGGGAGGCCCCTGGCTTTTTGATGATATCGACGTTCGACGCGGTCGAACATTGAAGATTTCGAGCGAGGTCGAATATTAAGTAGTTCGAGCGAGGTCGAATATTAAGTAGTTCGAGCGAGGTCGAATGTGAAATAATTCGAACGAGGTCGAATGTGAAATAATTCGAGCGAGGTCGAATGTGAAATAATTCGAGCGAGGTCAAATGTGAAATAATTCGAGCGAGGTCAAATGTAACATAATTCGAGCGAGGTCGAATGTAAAATACTTCGAGCGAGGTTGAATGTAAAATACTTCGAGTGAGGTCGAATGTAAAATGATTCGAGCGATGTTGAATGCAACATAATTCGAGCGAGGTCGAATGTAATAAAATTCGACCGAGGTCGAACGTAAAATAATTTGAGTGATGTCGAATGTAACATAATTCGAGCGAGGTCGAATGTGAAATATTTCGAGCAATGTCGAATGTAAAATGTAAAAAGACTTGGAGTGTGGAGATGCTGCTTTATTTCATTCATTGGAGAATATTACATCATTTTGTTCCTTTCATACATATATTGAAGTTCTTATATATCCAGTCCCTTCATCGTTCCGCCTGGAGGAGTAGTCGACAGGCGGGGCGATGAAATATACTTGAACTTTGAAGGTCCCCTTTGTCGTCTCATTAAAAACCTCCTCGAGAAAACCCAACTAGGAAAAAATCTGGGTGAGGGAAAAAGAGTACGACGTGGAGGGTGTCTGTTTTCAGAAGTTGAAGTATTTGAGGTGGGCGACATTCCAATTGTTTTGTAGTAGCTTTCCCTCCATTGTTTCTAGTTGGAATGATCCTTTATTTGCTACTGCCGTGATTTTATATGGCCCGTCCCAATTGGTTCCTAGTTTGCCTTGTCTCGAATCTTTGCTTGCTTGTGTTTTGGCCTTGAGTACATAGTCTCCGACTTTGAGTGATCGTACTTTGGCTTTTTTGTTGTAGTACCGTTCTGCTTGATGTTTTTGGGCTCTTATGTAAGCCATGTCTCTTCGTTCCTCTGCTTCGTCGAGGTCATGTTTCCTGTTCTCGTCATTTCTTGGTCCGCTTTCATTGGAGTATCTCAAACTGGGTTCCCTGACCTCGACTGGTATCATGGCGTCAGTCCCGTGGACTAGTGAATATGGCATTTCTCCGGTGCTTGTTTTTGGCGTGGTGCGGTATGCCCACAGTACTTCTGGTAGTAATCCTGGCCATAGTCCTTTGGCGTCCTCAAGCTTTTTCTTCAAGATATTTAGTATTATTTTATTTGAGGATTCAGCCTGACCATTATCGGCGAGGTGATATGGCGTGGAGAGTATTCGTTTGATATGCCATTTTTCGAAGAACTCTGCGGTCTTCTTTCTGGTGAATTGGGGTCCGTTGTCACAACTGATTTCTTTGGGGATGCCGAAGCTGCATATGATGTTTCTCCATATGAATGTGATAACTTCATGTTCGCGTATTTAGGTGAATGCACCTGCTTCTACCCATTTAGAGAAATAGTTAGATAAAACCAAAAGAAAACATACATTACCTCGCCCTGTTGGGAGGGGTTCGACGATGTCCATTCCCCATTTGATGAACGACCATGGCGATGTAACAGAGTGGAGTTGTTCGCCCGCTTGATGTATCGTAGGAGCATACTTTTGGCACTGTTCGCACCTCTTGATGTAATCAGCGACTTCCTTCTTCATTGTGGGCCAGTAATAACCTGCTCGAATGAGGCATCTCAGAGAGACCGATTGCCAGTATGGGCACCGCAATGGCCTTCGTATACTTACTCGAGCACGCATCTTGTTTGGTTCGGCCCTAGGCATTTCGCCAAGGGGCCTCCAAACGTTCATTTGTATAGGTAATAATTTATGATGTTGTACCTGGCCGCCTGCACTCAAAGCTTTTTGGCTTCCTTTTTATTTGATGGGAGTATTACCTCCTGCAAATATGTTATAATAAGGTTGCACCAGTCCCAAGTCAAATTTATAGAGTGTACCTCGAGTTGGTCTATTGACGAGTGGAAGAGAGTGACCACGTTTTCTTTTGCAATGTTCTTGGTGACCGCTGCTAATTTAGCGAGGCCATCTACTTCGACGTTTTGTGCTCGAGGTATTTGGTCAAGTCAACACTCATCGAATTCAGGCAGCAGCTTATGAATCTCTGCCTGGTACTTTTGTAGCCTCTGCTCTTTGATTTGGAAAGTCCTTGTGACTTGGTTGGCAATGAGTTGTGAATCGCATCTGAGGACGACTCGTCATGCTCCGTATTTGAGAGCTAGCTTAAGTCCTGCAATTACGGCCTCATACTCGGCCTCGCTGTTAGTCATATCGGGCACCATATGGATTGGCGGATAACTTCGCCTGTGGGGACCTTGAGTACAAGTCCCAGTCTGGATCCTGACGCGTTGGATGCACCATCGGTGTATAGGATCCACAGGGCGGGTAGCTCGGGAGAAGTACGAGAAGTTTCCTGCTTGACCTTGGACATTATTTGGCAATAAAATCGGCGACGAAGTCGGCAAGCACCTACAATTTTGTCGATGTTTTGCGGCTGATATGTTATATTATGCTCGCTTAATTCTATGACCCACTTGGCTAATCTCCCCGACAACTCGGGTTTGTGTAGGATGCTTCGTAGGGGGGAAGTCGTCACCACCGATATGGGGTGGCATTGAATATAGGGTCTAAGCTTTCATGAAGCTACAACTGGTGCTAAGGCCAATTTTTCGAGGTGAGGGTACCCCATTTCGACATCGACCAGGGTTTTGCTAATGTAATAGATTGGAGATTGCGTACCTTTATGTTCACGGACCAACACCGCGCATACCGCGACTTTCGATACGGCCAAATATACCAGGAGGCGCTTGCCAAGTTCTACTTTGGCGAGTAGCGGAGGCGAGGACAAGTATGCCTTTAGCTCTCTTAAGGCTTTGATGCATTGTGAATTCTATTGGAGCCTATTGTCCTTTTTGAGTACGTTAAAGAATTTGTGGCATCTGTCATAGGATCGTATGATGAACCTTGACAGGGCGGCTATACGACCCGTCAACTTTTGCACTTGTTTCTTGCTGGTTAATACTTCAGGTATTCCCTCAATGGCTTTGATTTGGTCGGGGTTGACCTCGATGCTTCTTTGTGACACCAAGAGCCTGAGGAACTTGCCTGAAGTTACGCCGAAAGCACATTTCTTGGGGTTCAGCTCATACCATATTGCCTTAGTATTTCGAAGGCTTCTTTCAGGTGGTCGATGTGATCTTCCTTCCTTTTCGATTTGACTAACATGTCGTCTATGTAAATTTCCATAGTTTTGTCGAGTTGGTCCTTGAACATTTTGGTTACCAATCTTTGTAAGTCGCCCCCGCGTTCTTTAAGCCAAATGGCATGACTCGATAATAGTACATTCCTTGATGGGTGATGAAAGTAGTCTTTTCCTGGTCCTTTTCCTCCATGAGGATTTTGTTGTAACCTGAGTAGGCGTCCAAGAAACTCAACAACTCGTGCCCAGTCATCGCGTCAATGAGCTGATCGATATGAGGCAGGGGAAATGAGCCTTTCGGGAAGGCCTTGTTTAGGCCTGTGAAATCCATGCACATCCGCCATTTCCCATTTTTCTTTTTTACCATGACTACATTGGCGACCCATTGAGGATATTTCGATTCTCGGATGGAGCCGTTAGTGAGTAATTTATCCACTTCCTTGCTGATGGCCTCGTTGATTGTGGCATTGAATTTTCTTCTTCCTTGTCGTACTGGGGGTAGAAGGGATCTACGTTCAACTTATGCGTGGCAATGTATTTCGGAATACCTAACATATCTGCATGGGAAAAATCAAACAGATCAGCATTATTGATTAAAAACTCATGAAATTTACCTGGCTCGGAGAGCTTATGGCCTATATGAGCTATTTGCTGCTGTTACTTCTATCTAGTTGGACGAGATCGAGATCTTCTATTGTTTATCCCGTGGCTTCCACGATGTCGGGGGTCCTTGATAACGTCTTTCTAATCGTCGTGTTCAGACCCCGACTTTGATAGTTGCTATGCTTCTGAGCTTGTTCCTTTTAGCTGTTGAGTGAATGTGCAATCTTGGGCATTCTTGGGTTGTGCGTTGTTTTCCTCGAATGCTGAATATACCCACGGAGTAGGAAATTTGATCACTTGATACAAACTGGACGGGATAACCCTCATGGCGTGTATCCACAGTCGTCCTATGATTGTGTTGTAAGTTGTGTCCTGGTTCATGACATGGAACGTTGTTTCTAGGGTGACGCCCCCAGCCAAAACGACAACGTTATTTCTCCTGAGGTTCGTTCGACTGCATTGTTAAAACCCGCTAGTGTTATACAGCGCAATACTATCTTGTCCTCGAGTCGCATTTGTGCAAACACTGGAGGGTGAATAATACACGCGTCGTTCCACCGTCTACCATTATCCTTTTTAACATCAGTATCTGAAATATGTAAAGTAATGAAAAATACATCGGAGTGAGGAAAAATCAAACCGATGGTATCTGACTTACCGAAGATGATACTTTCTCCGAGGTCATCATATTGATCGTGGATGATTGACCGTTTTAGCTTGTGTGTGGTGGCAAAATTTATGTGGTTGATTGCTACTTCGTCGCCTCCACCGATGATCGTTTGAATGGTGCGGGCAGGAGAAGGCAGCTTTGGATGGCCTTGGTATTGTTCTCGTCCGTGGTCGAAGTTGTCTCATCCTCGGTCACTCATCAACTCCTTCAGGTGCCCTTGGTTCAGCATGTTCACTACTTCCTACCGTAGAGCTATGCAGTCCTCGATTTTGTGACCTCGCTCCTGGTAAAATTCACAAAGGACGTTCGACTTTCGGGTACTTGGATCGGACTTCATTTTTTACGGCCACTTCACCTTTGTGCAAAGCTTCTCTAGCGCGTGCACTATTTCTGAAGGAGATGCACAAAAATTGTGAGCAGATAAGAGTGGAGGCATACCTCTTTCATTTCGTTGAGTCCCTCGGGGCATGGTGGAATGGCTGTTCTAACATAAGGTTGATGCCTGTCTCGGTTGAGGCGTGGGCCTGACTGATCTCTTCGGCTGTCATTACGACGGTCCTTCCCCGGCTCTGTTTGGATCGGCGTTAAACGTTGGATTGGACAGTTAAGGTTGTCATCGTTTGCTCTCACCTCGGCGCAGTAGGCATTATGGATTTCTTCCCAAGTGGTGGGAGGGTATTTCATGAGCCTGCTTAACTACTTCTTGGTTGCCCTCGACCCATTCCTGTTCAACCCGTTTTGGAAGGATGCTACCGCCATCCCTTCCGATATGTTTGGTAAGCTCTTTCTCACCCGGTTAAACCGAGCGAGGAGGTCCTTGATTCTCTCGCCAGGTGATTGCCTAACGGCGAATATGTCGTTCACCCTAGCCTTCACTTTCTTAGCCTCGGCATGAGCTGTGACGAACTTGTCGGCCATTTCCTCGAACGTTGTTATAGACCGTGCTAGTAGTTGTGAGTACCAAGTTAGGGCTCCTCATGTTAAGGTTTCGCTGAACTTTTTTAGCAGTACTGATTGTACTTGCTCCTTTGATAGGTCGTTGCCCTTTACCGCTGTGACGTAGTGAATGATGTGATCTTCTAGGTCTGTGGTGCCATTGTATATCTTCAAATATGGTGGCATTTTGAAGGTCTTGGGTATGTCATGTGGGGGCGCCTCCTCGCTATACGGTTGTTCGACGAATCGATCGACATCCCATTTTGGTAGTAGTTTTGGGGCGCCCGATATCTTATCTACCCTTTCTTGATGCTCTCTCATCTGGTCGCGGATTGCTTTATTTTTATTTTCCATTTCTTCCATTTTTTAAATGGTTGTCAGTGCATCATTACCTGCATCAATAGTGGTGTGAGTGTTACCAGTTGGGGGATCGGGTTGTTCACCGGTAGTCGTCGTGGTATCAGCTGGCGCGACATTTCTATTCGCCCGTTGATCGGGTTTGTCGAGTATGTCATTTAGGGTACTTGTCAGCCACTCCTCCACTAATTTCTTCACTGCTGGTGGTGCTTCCTCAGCTGTGGATGTGGAAGCTCCCCTCTCGCGTGAAGCGGTTACACTTGCGTGAGGGGGAGGTGAATCACTCCGCCTGGGTGTTGCATTTGGTGTTACATTCTCATCGTCTCCTCTGTCATCTTCGTTGATGGTGTTTAAGATGTTGGTAGTGACACCCATTATTGATTTCTACATTTCATCTCATTTTCCTACCATTGTTAGTTCGTGCAAACGAGGAAAATGTGGTTGTCCCTTTTTTATGATCTAGAAGAAACTAAAATTTTAACTAAAAAACTCCCTGCAGGCGGCGCCAAATTGTTTAACCAAAAAGTGTTGAGCCTTTTAGTTAAACCAATTAATGATGGGATGAAGGATGAATCTTAGCTAAAAATAATAAAATCTAGACCAAATATTATGTAAAGTCGATGAGATGAACCACGTTAATCAGCACGTTTGCACTCAATAAATGCTCATAAATGCAATAACATAAATATGCAATAAATATGGATAATGTCAATAAAGATAATAAGAAAGAATATACCACCCAATTATTGTAAGACTTGGGTGATTCTTGGTCCTGACAGTGACGTGGAAAAGAAGTGAAGTAAAGATGGTTATGGAATCTTAGGATCTTGTGAACAAAGAGTAAATAATATCTGCTTGTATAAGATAATCAATGAACAAGACAACATTTGTATATTCTCTCAAAGTCAACCTTTTACAGAGTATTTTTCTCAAAAAATAAAGATTCCCTCTTTTGTCTATCTCTTCCTATTCATAAGGGATATCTCCAGAAAACCCTAAAAAGTACAAAATAAGGAACATCCTAAGGAATATTCCTCGTGTCCATATCTAATTTATCCTACTGTTATTTCTTCATTTCAACTGCTCGTACTCGACAACAGTCCTCTCGAGGATGGCTTCACGCTATTACCCCGTGATCGACCCCGTCCTTGATCCCGTTTATCTACTTAAACCAAATCGCTAAATTTAGACCTATACAGTAGTAGCACTTTTTTTTATAAAGTAAGGTCGTTACATGATATTTAAGCAATAAAATTTTGGCACAATGCATATACGTTGGTAGTTCCATTTATGAAAAACAAAAAAACAATTGGTGATTTTTCAGAAAAGCTCAATGCAATTTGTTGAACTGATTTCTTATTTATAAAATATGATCATGTTTTGGGGAAAAAACTTCAAAAATTTTCAAGTTTCTAAAAACTAGTTTAGGGCAGTTTTTTGATGAAAATTTTTCTTTCACTCACAAAAATTCAATTTTTCTTCAAATAAAATGCATGTCCAAATACAACTTCAAAAATTCTTTTTTTTTTAAGATTCAAATCAAATTTATATCCAAACGCTAGCTAATTAAGAATAGATGATTTACCTAGTTAATTCGATCGTTGAAAATTTTATTTTTTGTTTTTGTTTGTTGAATTGCCATGACCACGAGTCCACGACAGTGACAAAGTCCGTAGTAGATACATAAACAAAAGACATGAAACATCTTCTTCTAAACATTAATCCTTGTTTGGTACTAATATTCTTGTCTTCTACTTCAATTTTCGAATAAAACATTCTTTAAAAAGACAAATTATAGTTTAAGAACTAAAACGAATGCGTGACAACATCCGCATGACATAGGAAGGAGCTATGATATTTTTACATTTTTAACTACATGCAAAATAAGGGAGGAGCTATGGTATTTTTACATTTTTTATTTTACATGGAAAATTAAAGATGACTTGAATTTAAGTTATATACATTTTTAGTGCTAAATTTTTTAGTGCTACAATATGGAAAGATAGTCTGATTGCTTAAAAAATCTTTATACCAAGGGATCGTTTCATTTGAAGATAAATTATGCTTTGATTAGTTATGTTGAGATTAATTATATTAGGATTAGTTATGTTGTCTGCAATTAATTATTCTGGTATTATTTCTTATTGACTATTTGATATATTGTATTAATTCAGGTATTGTCAATTTTATTACTTTATCCTAGTATAACTTATCCCGAAATTATTATTCCATCCTCTGATATGTATAAGTTTAGTCGTGGGATAACTTATTCCAGGATCAGTAACCAAACAAGGGATAAGGCGGTACTAAATTTTTATCCCAAAATTATTTTTGCTTATCCAGCATACCATACTACCACTCCGTTCACTTTTACTTGTCCACTATACTAAAAATACATTTTCACTTTACTTGTCTTTTTTAGAAAATCAAGAGAAAGACAATTTTTTTTCTTATTTTACCCTATCATTAACTACTCATTCCCCAATTTATTTCCTAAGACTTATTGAAATACTATCATTATTAGGGGTTATATGGTAAAATACATACTGCAATTATTATTTCTTAAATGACATAAAAAATTCAAAGTGGACAAGTAAAAGTAAACGGAAAGATCATTACTTATAGCGTGTTTGGCCAAGTTTTTTTTGGGCCAAAAGTACTTTTTTGTGTGGTAAAAGCACTTTTTTCCAAACATTGAGGTGTTGGCCAAGCTTTTAGAAAGAAAGAAAAAGTATTTTTGAGTAGAAGCAGGATCAGTTTTTGAGAAGCAGAAAAAATAGCTTCTCTCCAAAAACACTTTTGAGAAAATACACTTAGAAACAGTTTTTAAAAGCTTGGCCAAACACTAACTACTGCTCAAAAGTACTTTTCAAATTAATTAGCCAAACACAAACTGCTTGTCATCAAATCACTTATCTGAAAAGTACTTCTCAAAATAAGTTGACTTTAGAAGCTTGGCCAAATATGCTATTAAACTCTGACCTTTAAGGATCCGTTTGGCCATGAGTTTTGCCAAAATAAATTTGGAATTTATTTGGTAGACTCATGTTTGGTCATAAATTTTGCCCACATTTTGGCAAAATCCCAAATCCCAAACCTCAAATCCCAAAACCACCCCCAATTGCTGATCCCAAAACTTGGGAATTATATACATATTTTTCCAAAATAAAGTTGGGAAATATATTTTGAAAAAGTATGTCCAAACACATTTTCATCTTCAAACTAAACTTCACCCAAATCAAATTTTTTTAAAACAAATATGAAAATTTATGGTCAAACGCTAGCTAATATACCTCTCAGCTAGCCCGAATTAAATAGAAATCAATGACATTTTCCTCTTTTGGTGCTATTTAACTTGTGTAATTAATTCTTGTGACAATTTTATGAGCAGACTATCTCTAGTTACTATTAAAGGCAAATCTCTCAAATCTTGCCACCTTCAAGTAATCTATAGTGCAGTTATCACATGATAGAGATTGGTTGCCATAACTATTTCATGTAATTAATAAAGAAGTTCAGTACTTGTACCATTGATTCACAATATTTTATTCAACTCCATTAAAAAATACGTCTACTTCAGACAATCAAAACAAAACAACCAATACAAAACAAATATACCAGAAACCTATTAAAGATTTCAAAATTCAAAACCTTGAAATTTACAGTGTTTTTTTAATAAATGTACTTTGGTCAAACTTGTGCAGTTAATTCATTTTTACTCTCACTCTCCCACATCTCTGTTACCTAGGGAATATTTCTTACACTTTATGAGTTGTTTTTGTTGGTGTTTAATACTACTACCATTTTTTTTTGTTGTCATTCTCTTCAAATAATACTAATTTATTCTGTCTCTAAATAAAAAATATTTCTTCCCATTTGGCCGCTGTTGATAAAATATGACTTAGAGGTTAAAATACAGTATCAAATGGCCCTTATACATACTTCATCTATCGTATTTTACGTGACATACTTACCTTTTTTAGTCTATTATGAAAAATATAATTACAAATAATTTAACTATAGTCTTTCACTTTATCCTTAATGGAATACTCTCTGGTCCATTTTAATTGATTTGTTGACTGTTTTTACACATATTAAGGAATTTACTTTTTAGCATTAATTAATAATAAAATTGACCATATTTATTTTAATTTGTTCATTGAAAATATAACAAATACTCCTAGTCTCTTTACTCCAAGGGCAACTTTTGAAAAAAAGAAGAAGTTAATTCCTTTTTGATATCTAAAAAATCAAATATTGTTGACCACAAAAAAGGCCAAAATATCATTTAAATGGGTCAGAGAGAGTAGTTCATAACCTAAGGGGAGCCTTGGAGCAATGATACAGTTGTCTCTGTGTGACCTATAAGACACGATTCGAGGCGTGTAAGCAGCCACTAATGCTTGCATTAAGGTAGACTATCTATATTACACCCTTGGGATGCGACTCTTCCCCGGGTCCTGTATGAATGCGGGATGCTTTATGCACTGAGCTGTCGCAAATTTCGATAATTTTTTTTTATTTCTTAAACTTGGAATCAAACACTGTCATATACAAAATGGAGGTGAGAGTATACATCTGTACTTGTAGAGATACAAATACCTTTTTTTTCTCAGCTCTGCACATCCAAAGATAGACAGGAGGGTAGGCCATCTAAAAAGAAAGTGAATCCCAAACACCACTACAAAAACCAAGACTCTTTTTTTCCAGAAAAAAAGAAAAACAGATTTCAAGAACAAATAATAGAATCTCAGCCCTTCATATCCCTTCCTGATATCTCAAGCAAAAACAAAAACAACCCTTCAAGCTGAAATCTTTTCTCTCAATATCTTCATCAAAAGAGTAAAAAAAATACAATGTTATAATATTTCAAGAATCTCCCACAAATGGGCTTACACAAAAAACCCTGTTGTATTTTGTCTCTTTTCTTGGTCATTCTTGCAATTCTCAAGCTCATTCCACTAACTGAATCTGCATCTGAAAACACTAACTTAGTATACAAAGGTTGTGCAAAACAAGCATTATCAGATCCATCTGGTGTTTACTCACAAGCACTTTCAACTCTTTTCGGCTCACTTGTTTCACAATCCTCAAAGTCAAATTTTTACAAAACTACTACAGGCAGTAGCCAAACAACAATAACTGGTCTTTTTCAATGTAGAGGTGACCTTTCAAATGTTGAGTGTTATAACTGTGTTAGTGGTTTGCCAATACTTATAGACAAACTTTGTGGCACTCCTGTTGCAGCAAGAATCCAGCTTTTAGGTTGTTATATGCTATATGAGGTTTCTGGTTTTCCTCAAATATCAGGAATGGAAATGTTGTATAAAACTTGTAGTGGTAAAAATGCTCAAGGGAGTGGATTTGAAGAGAAAAGAGACACTGCTTTTTCTTCATTGGAAAATGGGATGGCTAGTGCTACCAATGGATTTTATACAACTAGTTATGAGTCTGTTTATGTTGTAGGACAATGTGAAGGGGATGTAGGCTCATCTGATTGTGTTGAGTGTGTTAAAAGTGCTGTCCAAAAAACTCAAGTTGAATGTGGTAGTTCAGTTTCTGGTCAAATTTTCCTACACAAGTGCTTTGTTAGTTTTAGTTATTATCCAAATGGGGCTCCTAAAAAATCATCATCTTCTTCATATTGGTCTCCTTCTCCTTCTTCAGGTATTTTCTTGAATGAATTGATTTCTTGAATTTGTTTATTCAATTAGATTGACTGTAAAAATGAGCCTTGGAACAACGGTCAAATTATGTTTTCGTGTGATCGAATTTACCACTGATGCTTGCATCAGAGTCGGCAGCTTACATCACACCGCCCTTGAGGTGCGGTCTCTTCGGACCTTGCATTAATTAGATTGACAATGGTTTCTGGTTTTTGCAAGTTTTATAACATCCTAATCAAGATTTGTCTTTCTTAGGCTTTTGAGTTGTGTAAAAAAGGTCAGCCCGGTGCAACCTCTCACTATGCGCGGGACGCAGGATGCTGTTTTCATGGCTCTAACCTATGACCTCTTAATCACATAATAACAACTTTACTAGTTATAACAATAACAAGCTCCTTCAATGACTTTTGAGTTGTCTACCTCTTTAAATTAGTTTGTACATATTATTAAAAAAGACTGTTAGAACAAATAAAGGGACCATCTTAAATTGATTTTTTTAATAATATGTCACTGTTAACAAGATATTTGTCTACCTTAGATTTGTGTGCTATCACTTACAGATTTGTTATCAATATTTCTATAGTAATGAGAGTTGTGTTAAATGAATGTAGGGACAGGCCAAAACACAGGTAAGACAGTGGCTATAATACTAGGAGGAGCAGCAGGAGTTGGTTTTCTAGTCATTTGCTTGCTGTTTGCTAGGAACTTAACGAAGAAACATGATGGTAAGTACTTAGACTAGTGTGTGTTTGGTATGAAGAAAATATCTTTCGGAATTCTAAAATAAACTTGTCTCACTTTCCAAAATACAGAAACTATTTCAAGAAAGTCATTTTCCAATTTTTAACGAAAATATTTTTTGGTGTTTGGTTGCTAGAAAAAGATTAAATTTTTTGGAGAATGTTTTCCGTCATACCAAACACACCCCTAGTGATGTTAATTCTTTACTATGGTTTAAATATAACCACTTGCTTATGTTGGTATATTATGATTTAAACATTTGCTGCAGATTATTGAAGGGATCAGCTGTTGTATTATAAAGGCTCGCAAAAGCTTTTTGTGAGGTGGATACTTTCCTTGATTAGATTTTCTTCCTAGAAGAAAAAGAATTTTTCTTTTGTGGAAAAAAAAAGTGAGTGATTTTATGAGCTGTAATTCTTGGAATTATTATTATTAGGTTAAAGAGAAAAAAACAAAAAACCATTGAGCAGAGAGTATTTTTGGGGTGATGAAATTGAGATGAATGGGACATAAATTTTTTTGGTGAAATGATGTAACAATACATATGTTTTGTCAACTGTGAAAAAGATTACTAATGGTTTTGGCCTTTTTCTCCAATTGCCATGTGCCTTGTTGTCTTTTTTTCTCTTTGTCTAGAATAGTGGTTCACCATTTTCTTTTAAAGTTTTATGTTTTTCAGAAAGTTCTCTCTCTGTATTTCTACTTATTTAATGCATGAATTAAAAATTAATATATATACTTGGGTCAATATCCAAGAATGACATTGTGGTTTTAGCATCTTCAGCAGTTCACTGAAAATGTTTTACCTCAAACTTTATATGGTGAAGGACAGAAATGGAGAAGGCAGGGAAGTTTAGTAGGACATAAAAAGTATAACTTTTTGAAAAAGAAATTAATATTTGGAGTTAAGTTGAAAAATGGTAGTTGGAATTTGAAATTATGTTTGTACATGCATTTTACTTGAAAAAATGTTGCAGTTTTGTGAGTAGGGAAAAATAATTTTCTGAAAATTTTGAAAAATTCATTTTCAAAAACATTTCCAAAAACTTGTAAAATTTCATGGACAAACACATTTTTTAAAAAAAATACAATTTTTTATGGACAAACGGGTCCTTAGAATAAATTTTGCTTGAGAAAGTAAGTATTTTGGAAGAATGTAATAATTCATTTGGTGCTAACGGAGATGATATATCTTGACGGATTCAGGATTTAAACTTTATGAATTTGAGTTTGAAATTCTCTTATAACTCATTTGATTTTGTGGGTTCGGAATCAATATTTGTACTTATTTTAATAATTTTTTTAAAGAGACTGTGATTAGTAAACCAAGGCTAGAAGGTCAAGATTCCCGACCCTTATGATCGACTAACCCATGTGCAAGCGCTGTTCACATTGAATTTCCGAGAAGCGTTCCATGCATTTTGAAAATTCAGATACATGAAAAAGGTTATGTAGTTTTTGTTTGGACTTCTAAACTTCATAATCACTATACTTTTCATTATTGATCTTCAACTCTTGATGTCACCCCTTTTTAAGTATACCGTCACAATAAAAGAATCTTCTTTTCCCCCAAACTGAGCTAATCCTTTTCTTGTTTATGACTTATTTATGTCGAGATAATTTTATCCATGGTCATTGAACTTTTGTGTTTGTTACCCAAAAGTCATTTTTTTTTGTTACGCAAAAATCATTCAATTTTGTGTTCATTACACAAAAATCACTTTTCTTTCTTTTGTTACACTAAAATCATTTTACTTTGCTCTAGTTATCACAAAAGTCATATTTTTACTTGAAAAGTCTATTATGCCCTTGACATTATTTAAACCTTCATATTAATTATGCAATACCTTCTATATTATATACTATATAATATATTTCTAACTATGTATTTTATTTATAAATAAAATAA
Organism: Nicotiana sylvestris; assembly: GCF_000393655.2. NCBI lineage: Eukaryota > Viridiplantae > Streptophyta > Magnoliopsida > Solanales > Solanaceae > Nicotiana > Nicotiana sylvestris. The sequence goes on from NC_091057.1 coordinate 31,410,939, forward strand.
CTTAATATTATTTTTATAATATATTCGTATATTTAATTTTTTTAACGTTAATTTTCAAAATATATTAGTAGTGTTATTAAATTTATCAGTAACTTTAATATATATATTAGTAGAAAAATAAATCGGCAAGTACATTTCCGTGAGAAAATTGGCAGGTAAACAAACAAAATGAGGAAAAAATCATATGTTAATCTGAAGGAAAATCCCTAGGTACTACATGTGAATTTAGCTGAGGATATTTTCTTGAGAATTTACCTGGACAATTGGTTATTTGGGAAATTACATTACTAGAAATTCGGAAAAAATCGTCCAAAAAAATCGACCAAAATTGGCCGGTACTGGCCAATAACCGTCCAAAACGCGATCATTAACGTGTGATCGTTATTTTCAAGGTCAGAAGGGTATACCGACCAAAGTTGGTCGGAAATTACCGACCAACTTTGGTCGGTCAATTAAATTAAAAAAAAAAAAAGAATTACTAAAAAAAGTTGTTTTATAACGCTACTAATATATCTCGAAAATTAAAGTTAAGAAAAAATTAAATATATGGATATATTATAAAATTAATAAAGAAAATAATATTAAGTCATTTTATTTATAAGTAAAGTAAATAGTTAAAAATACATTATATAGTATATAATATAGAAGTTATTACATAAATATGAAGGTTTATATAATATTAAAGGCATAATAGACTTTTCAAGTAAAGATGTGACTTTTCAATAGCGCCGAGGTCTATTGGTAACTAGGCCAGTGCTCTCCTCCTTCCTTCTCGCATCTTTGCTTCAGACTTGATGAACATCTTGTAACAATTAGCACTTGCAATGCTGCGAGAGATCGCATGCCTTCTGGAAAGGATGTCAACATAGGTGAAACATCAATTTCCAATCGATTGAGGGCAATGAGGTCGCCTATCCATTCTGGTATTGTTGTGAAGTTAGGACATCCCCAAATCACTATAGACTTCAAAGTACTCGAGAAATGTTGGAGCCAAACTGGAAGCGACATTAGCTTGTCAAGCATGTTAACACTGAAAGTCAATAAATTCCCCGGGACATCAAATTGCATTGCTTCTTTGTTCGACAAATCAAGCAGAGGGCAATTCTCTATACATAAAAACTCGAGGGAAGTGAGGTGAGTTAGACATGTGGATAGAGAGACCAGATTTCTGCAGTTACTAATAAACAAGGATTGGAGCGAAGTGAGACACTTGAACGAATCCTCTGGCATAGTTGCTAGGCCCTCGATAGAAAATAGACTCAAGCTATTTACATTGAAAAGAGGAGAAGGATGAGGAGGTGGGCAAAGAATTTGCTTCAATATCTTCTCACTTATTATCCCCAAATAAAGTTGTTTTAGGGAAGGGAAGTAGCACTCATATGTAGGAGAATTTGATGGTAGCATGAATTTATCATCATCACCTTCTATGCTCTCCACGACGTCAAGATTCCATTGGAGTACAAGATCTTCGAGAGAAGGCAGTCGCCATAATGGTGGGAGCTTTTGGCATTTATGACAATCTCTGATATATAGATAAACAAGCTTGGGTAACAAAAGGCCGAGATTATCAACCATCAACCAACTTGGGAACCTTGATCCACTATAATTTTCTATTTGCAAGCTTTCAATGTTTTGGTGCGGCTGCAGGGCCTCCAACATTATCAGATCAGCTCCAGTATCATCCTCTTGATTTCCATATTCGAACTCTAGGAACAGCTTCCGAAGATGTTTCATTCTTTTCACTATATCGGTAGGTATTCTTTCTCCAATTGCACGGGCTCGTCCCATGAACTTAATGTGTAATCTATTTCCGAGATCAGCAAGGCTCTTTAATTCATCCAACTTGTCACTTCCCAAACCAGATATACAACTTTCTTTGCCTACAACAAAACTTGTCAATGTCCGTAGAGATATCAATTGGCCAATTCCAGGTGGCATATCTTCCAATGAACCGCAACCATCAAAATCCAGATGCGTGACACTTGCCAACTGCCAAAGTCCTGGTGGATGCGTGACACTTGCCAACTGCCAAAGTCCTGGTGGAATATGGGTTAATGATTGGCACCACGAACATATCAAACTTCGAAGACTCACCAATCTCCAAATATCTCTTAGCAATTTTTTGAGTTTAATGCAATTAACCAACTTTAAAACTTGTAGATTATGCAGCTTCGTGATGGAATTTGGTAAAGTAACAATGCTTCTAGAGGAAATAGCAAGATATCTTAGATGCTTCAGTGCACCTAAAGATTGAGGCAAAATTTTTATCTGCAGGTGACATAGATGCAGAACGCGTAAACATTCAAAACTTGCAAGCATTCTCTCTAACATTGAATTGCTCATAACACTGTATGGAGACCCATTTAGGTAAATAAATGTCCGCAACTTCATATGCTTCGCATAGAAGGGTTCGGGAAATGCCAATGAACCATTAATCTGGAATAAACAAGAAGCATGGAGCACTTGTTCTGGGACAATCTCTGTATCTTCTGTTTTAGTGATACAGAAGAACTCCCTATCCGCAACTTCTTTTGCAAGATCATGAATAAGATCGTGCATTTTGTAAAATTGCGGAAATGATTTTTCTTCAATTTCTTGAAAGAATGACCTTCTTAACAAATCCACGAAATATGAATTTGCAACGTCCTCCACATTGTCTCTGTTGCTAGTAGTTGATTGAATAAAGCCTTGAGTGATCCACATATCAATCAAATCAACTCTGTCAATTCGGAAATCCTTTGGAAAGAGGGAACAATATGCGAAGCATATCTTTAGATGGCGCGGAAGGTGATTATAGCTCAATCTCAAAATGGCCATGACACGGTCGCCTCCTCGTGTGATACTTGACAAATCTTGATTCTTGAAATATATCCACTCATCCTCCGTTCTTTTTAGGCGTAGTAGGCTTCCTATTGACCTTATTGCAAGAGGAACTCCTCCACACTTTTTCAAAATTTCCTTTCCTATTTCCACCAAACTCGAATTTTCACTCTCTTTGGCACATTCGAACGCCATTTTTTCAAACAATGCCCGTGCCTCTTCTTTTGAGAGGTCCCCTAATTTATGTTGGCGAACACTACCTGAAACTTCCACAACTACAACTGAACGAGTAGTTACTAAAATCTTACTTCCCTTGGCTCCACCGATCAACATGTTTTTCAATCTCGACCATTTCGAAGGCATCTTCGTTCCACACATCATCGAGCACCAATAGATATTTCTTCCCATCAAGCATTTCTCGAAGCTGGTTTCACACAACATCTAGTTGAAGGTAATTAGCCTTCTCCCCTCCTGCAGATTCGACGATTTTTTCTGCAATCACTTTCACTTCAAAAACATCTGAAACACAAACCCATAATCTTTTATCAAATTTTTCCTGAACCATTTCACTATTATACACCGATTGCGTGAGAGTGGTCTTTCCTAGTCCACCAAGACCAACTATTGATATAACCGCAACATTCTCATTTACCTCAGAATTCATAAGAAAATGGAGAATTTCCGTTCTATCATCATTCCTTCCGATGACTTCTCCATCAGGCACAAATGAATAAGTCTCTCTATCCAAATTAGACTCAAGAAGCAAAGGTTGCCTCTTTTCAATAAGGTTTAAGTAGGCCTTATCTTTTGCAATTACATCTAAATTTTCTCAAATGGCCTTGAGACGCTTACTTATCTTAAGATTATAAAGCACGGGATTTGACTTTGAGAAGAATATGCTTACCTTATTCACCAATTTTCGATGCGTAACTTCAGTAGCAAAGTCATCCAAGAGATCATCAGCCTCAAAGAAAACTGTTTTAAGTTTCCTTATCCAATCCCTCACCTCGCGGCTATTCCCCTGCTGCTCCTCCGCGTCAACGAGTACAGCTTGGATTGAAGAAACTGTACCAGACAGCTTGCGAAGCTCATCGCTTAGTCCTCGAATTGATCCTACTTCTTGAGCTGCAAGAGAACCCAAGTTTTTCAAGATTTCAGCAGCAAGCCCGTAAAGAATTTCAGCCATGATGAGAAAGTAATATGATTTGAAGATCAACAACCTTTTTGTTGCAAACTAGTAGTATAAGTCTTTGTATTAGAAGCAGCATTTACCTAACATAATTTATTAAAGGGTTGATGAAGACCTTGACTTGGACCCCAACAATCATTGAACTCTAACAATAATTAAATCTTCTTTGTTATAAAATTTTATTTAAGGCGAATGTTTATATTTAGATAGATTCTAGGGTTTATTACTTGGTGGCTAAGTCACCCTCTCCCTATAAATAGAGGGTTCTATTCCATTGTAATTCATCTCAATATCAATAAGAATTCTCTCCCTATTTTTCTCTGCAATACTCTTCTTCTTCTTTTATTGTTTCATAACATTCTTTTATTATTAGTGTACTTAAACCTGTTGTAGCACGTACCAATTGATATCATCACAAGCGGAGTTAGGATTTGAAGTTTATAAGTTCTGAACATATCATCAAACACTGTTGGGTTTTTTAAAAGATGGAGCAGCAAAAAAAAAGATTAAAAGTATTGATTGAAAATATTTCTCAATAATTTTATTAAGCATAGCAAGGTTTTGAATAGCCAATTAGGAACAAAAAAATCCATTTAAAATTCAAAAAACCTAAAATATCTCAACTAACTTAGAAATTTAAAATTGAAATTCATCCTTAAACTAAGCAACTTATTATGCTAAAAAAGTTATTACAGTAATTGAAAGCAACAAAATTTCAACAAAACACATAGCTAGTTTTAGTTAGAGTGAATAGCATTTAAGGATTAATAGACAAACTTAGATAGAAACCAAATTAAAACTATACATTTTACCACCCCCCCCCCCAAGCATCAAGGTGGTGGAAATTAATTGAAAAGCTGCAAAGCTATCTCAGCTCATCACAAAAGTAAAAATTTAAAAGAGAAAATAAAGATAACACCAACAAAAAAATCATAGAAATTGAAGCTAGTAGCAATTTAACTTTTTAAGTGACTCAAATTTCCTTACAACAGAGTGGGAACTCCAATTTCCTTTCTTAGTCTCATGGTTTTCACCAATTAATTCAGTTTTTGGATTCGACCCTTTTGAGAAAATGGGTTCAGCACCTTGATTTTGGCCCACCTTGTTCTGCAACTTTGCAAATTCACTTGTCCAAATATCTATCAGACCAGCCATATCTCTGCACTTTGCTTTGTGTAGATGTTATATGTGTTTGTTTTGTTTTTGATGTTTTAGCTGGGGGAAGAAGAGTTCGAGGAAATGACTGAAGGAGAGATCTGAATTTAGTCACAAAATAGGTTCATTTCTTTTCAAGTGATTGGAGCTTAAACTTTGGGGTGAAATTCAAAAATAGGTATATTTACGAGTGGTAATTGACAAATAGTCATAATTTCAAAAATAATCGAAATTTAGCTACTTTTCATTTACAATATAAATTTGAACGAAAATACTGTCACAATCCAAATTTATTAAAGGTTGTGATGGCGCCGGACACCACTGACAGGCAAGCCAACACCATATAATTAGTAAATCTTTTTTTTAATATTTCTGAAATCATAACTTTTCTTCAGTTTGACTGGTAAAAGATGAACTTTATAAAATAAAAAAATAACTTTTTTTCAATTTAAATACTGAATACCCCACAATCATCCCAGAACCCGGTGTCACAAGTGCATGAGCAATTTCTAGGAAAATAAAAATGTAATACAACCACTGTCCGGAATACAAATTTGGATATAAAAGCAAATACAGTACTCTGAAGGAGACTCTACTAGCTGTGGATCATATCACAAGATGCAGCTCACCTAAGTCCCTGCATCAACCGTGCCGCTACTAGGCCATTAGCCATACATATGCTTGTGAAACAAAAATACACAACAAGTGTAGTATGAGTACGAAAATAATGCGTACTTAGTAAGTATCCAGTCTAACCTCGAAAAAGTAGTGACGAGAGGTTAACTTCGACACTTACTAGTGGTCCAATAATAAAATATCAATAATGTGAAAATCATGGATTTTATAAAGTGACTGCAAACTCATTAATCATGAAGCAGGTAAATAATTCTTTTATTAATAAGGGATTTCCGTAATTCATATTTCATCATTTATCAATTTATCTCAGGTCAAGGAGGTACTATCAAAATTTATAAATTTCAAGGCAAGCAGTACAAGCATGCGTAAATCATGCTCAGGTCATACGACCCGATCCAACAAGTATTTAAACTGTGCACTGCCAAAGGGTCGAATGGCGCAAACCATAGATGCATCTATTACTATGCTCGAGAATCATACATGTGATGCGGTCAAATATAAATAAAAAAATTACCCCGCTCGCGAATCATACATGTGACGTGGGTACACATAGATACACACATTCAATCAGTCAATCAACAATTCATCAAGGGCAATTTATCCAAGAAAAAGACAATTTCTCTTTTAAAAATCAAGAAAATGATGTTTATCCTTTTATAAATTTATTTACCAAGTTCGATATGATTTAAGCATTTTAAATTGACAATAAGATGACAAATATTGCAAGTAAAGCATGTTTTTGGGTCCCATACTACCCGGACTTAAGCATAATAGTAGCTACGCACGGACTCTCGTCACCTCGTGTATACATATCCCTCACAAATAGGAGCACAATTAATTAGTTCACCTATGAGAATAATTCTCTCATACAAGGTTAGAAAGGAGACTTACCTCGCTCTGAAGTTCCATAACCGGCTTCCAAGCCCTTCCGACGACTCAAACCGATGCACAACGCTCCAAAACTAGCCAATAATTATGCAAACCCATTAATATATGCTCAAATACTCATTATAACACAATCTATAATAATTTCTAACCCCGATCGATAAGTCGATAAAAATCACCCTTGGGCTCAAGTGCCCGGATTCTGAAAATTTTCGAAGATAAACATTACCCATAGCCTTATGAACTCAAATATATGATTTGTTCTCAATTCCATACCCAAATTCGTTGCCAAAATCCAAAAATACAAATTCTAGGTTTTCTACCAAAAACCCAACAATTTTCCCCCAAATTTCCTCCTTAAATCCAATATAAACTTTACATTTAGCTCACAACAAGGGAGGAACTACTTACCTTGTGTTACATGATGAAGACTCTTCAAAATCGGCCAAGAACCGAGCTCCAAAATCTCAAATGAAAATGAAGAAATGACCAAGTTCGATCCCCTTATGTTCTGCCCAGATCTCGTTTCTGCGGTCACTTGACAGTGACCGCATATGCGGTCTCCCTTCTGCGGATTTCCAGTCGCTTCTGCGGTCCAGGGGCCCAAGTCCAAATTCCTCATTTGCGGGTAAATTTTCGCACCTGCGGTCATTGCCCTTCATCGCCCAGATCGCACATGCGACCATTACGTCGTACCTACGGGCTCGCACATGCGGCCCTTCTCAGGTAGGTGCGGTTGCACCAGACACCAGTTGCTTCAGCCCTTCCTCAACTTCAAATTTCAATCCGCTAACCACCTGGAATCCACCCGAGGCCCCCGGGACCCCGTCCAATTACACCAACCAGTTCCAAAACATAATGCAGACCTGCTCGAGGCGTCAAATCAGATCAAACAATGCTAACACCATGAATCGCACTCCAATTCAAGCTTTATGAACTTAAGAACTTCAAACTTCAACATTCGATGCCGAAACCTATCAAATCACGTCTGATTGACCTCAAATTTTGCACATAAGTCATATTTGACACTACTGACCTATTCCAACTTCCGAAATCAAAATCCGACCCCAATATCAAAAGTTCAATTCCGGTCAAACTTCTCAAAAACCTTCAAATTACTAACTTTAGCCAAATGACTCCAAAATGACCTACGGACCTCCGAATCCACTTCCAGGCACGCTTCCAATACCAGAATCACCATACGAAGCTATTCCCAGGCTTGGAATTCCAAACGGACATCGATAACGCTAAAATTCACTTCAACCCAAATTTATGAAATTCTTCCAAAATGCTAACTTCCACAATAGGTGCTGAAACGCTCTCGGGTCATCCAAAATCCGATCCGAACATACGCCCAAGTCCGAAATTATTGTACGAACCTACTGGAACCTTTAAATCCCGATTTCGAGGCCGTTTACTCTAAAATTCAATCTTAGTAAATTCTTCCAACTTAAAGTTTCCGAAATGAGAATTTTCTTTCCAAATCAACTCCGAACATCCCGGAATTCAATTTTGAAAGTTCATACACAGGTGCACCAATCTCCAGTATATTATGCTGAACTTTTTCTTGTTGCAGCAAAATAGTGGCTATTTTTCAATAATTTTATAAACACTGGTTATTTTTCATTACCAGTCCGAAAATTGGCTAGCTCGTGCTATTTTTACAAAACTTTGTGATGGTGGGATATACTTGGGCCATTATTTAAGATTTAGTTTCATACTTCACTACAAATAAGTTATATGACCCTTTCCTATGGTAAAAATTGCACGGGGTGTTTTATTTGGTCGCCCACATTTAACTTATACCTACTTTTAAATTTTTTATAACTACAGTCAGACCTCTCTATAAGAGCATCCCTATATAACAATCATTCACTATAAAAGCCAAATTTCTTCAAAATCGATTTTTTAGTTATATTTTAGCTCTCTATAACAACTTTTTACTTATAACAACAACCATATTTATAGCAGAACGCTCTTTGTAAAATTACCCCTATATAATAGCCATGTAGAATCTTTAATATTACTAATAATAATTCTAGAAATATGCATACAATTTTTTGCATTAAATAAAGTTTCTATCTTGCATAAGATATAAGATTTGAAGATTTGCACATGATGTCTTTTCCATTGGACAAAATCCAAAAGCTATTTAGATAGAAAATTTAACTGTTAAGCTCTTAGATTGTATTTAAGAAAAATCTATTGGATACATTTTTGCTGAAAATTTGGACACAAATCTTTGCCAATTCAAGCGTTATATCGCTAGTAAGACAATAAAATGTACGAAACAAACTGCAATTACAAAGTTTTTCCATCAATTTTAAAAAAAAAATTATTATCCTAAGTAGCTTTAAAATATCTGCCTAAGAGTTTAAATCTTTATACTTTTAGTTATGAATTTATTAATAATATATTAGCTTTCTTCAATATTTAATTAGTGAACTATGCATATCTTTTGAGATTTTAAATTTGAATAATTTTCTTATCTTTTATATGTAACATTTAAAAAGGAAAAATAATTAATTTTTGAATAACTTTTATCTATAATAGCCAAAATATATTTAAACATCAAATGTTGTTATAGGTGTATCACAGTCATTCACTATAAAAGCCAAAAAATATCGGAACAAACGAGGCTGTGATAGAGAGGGTTGACTGTAGTACCCAAAGTTTAAATAACTTCAGGCATTTTTCTTCTCGTTCTTCTTCTTCTTCTTCTTCTTCTTCTTCTTCGGGTGAAAGTTATTTTATATGGTGTCTGTGAATATATTTTAAGGTAGTTTATGTTGTTTTACAGTGTTGAACTGCTGTAGTTTTTTATTTTTTTACTATTGTTTAGAGTTTCTTCTTATTCTTTTTCTTAATTGCAAAATGAGTTCGTTAGATTTATTGTTGTTTTCACAAATTGATGATTGAGTTTTGTTCTTGATGATATTTGGAGGTTAAGTTTCAAATTTAAGCTTATTTGGAGTAGATTTACGTGTTAAATTGTATATTGGATTGTTAAAATTGGATAAATAAATTTCTGTTTTTGGGTAATTTGCACTTAAGGCCTAAAAACATTGGTTGCATTTCAGACCTACTTGACATTAAGTGCATCTGAAGTTAAATTTTATCACTTCAAACTTATTGGCTTTAAGTGCATGAAAATATTTATTGCACTTCAAACCTATTTGGCCTTAAGTGTATCTTAAGTGCAATTTTTACACTTTAGACTTAATTGGCCTTAAGTGCATTGCATATCACACTAATTTTTTTTAACTTCAGACCCGATAAGTCTGAAGTTGATCGTAAAGTGGGTAGGCTTGCAATTTTTTTTTTGTAAAATGGTTATAGCTTTATTTGTGACCCCAAAACCGAGTATAGATGCAAAAGACCCTTTCCTATGAGATCGGTAAAAAATAATATAGGAAATCACTAATATAAATACAAAAATAAAAATAAAAATTTAGTGTCATTTTCTTCTATTCAATTTGTACTTGGTCATAATAGATTATTTCCTTCGTATTGCCAAGGAGATTTTTAAAATACAGAAATGATGATATGGAACACAATTTTTCTAATATGGAAATATATGTTTTTTTATTGTCCACATTATTTATACTTTTTACGGAAAAAGGCTTAAACTACCTCTATTAGTAAACACCCTTCGTCCACTTATTCGTCCAAAAAAAAACATACGACGTTAACTCTATTAACAAAACTACCCCGCGACTAACGACAGAATATGTGGCCCTTCTATTTATTGACATGGCGATTTTTCACTGGGCCACGTGACAATCTCGGTCGGAAACAAAAGATAGGTCTTACTTCGACCCTTTTACCTGATCCGACACTATTACATTAAGCAGATTAGAAAGAAAAAAAGACCAAATCCGATACTATTAAAATCAATCAAGCAAACCCATGATAAAAAGATTCACCAACCAAAATAAAGCTTACAATCAGGAAAATTTCATTAGAACCCAAACGCCGATAAATCAAAAATACCAAGAAATAACTTAAGGAACTGATCTTTAGCCCCTAAATCCAAAAGGGTCTTCTTCAGAATTGTAAAACGCTATTAAAGACCTAGTTGAAAGAATAAGGAAAAAAACTAAAAATGAACACCCATTTATTCAACTGTAAATATTTTTTCTCCACAACCAAGATTTGTTTTTTGGTAACTAACTTTTTGTATTAATCACCAGTAAACAACTGTACAAAGCCGTAGCTAGCTATCATATTTACAAGTAAATCTCAGATCTCTTCCTAGGATTCCTTTAGAATCTATATCTATGTACTATCTCATCTATTCTAGGAGGAGCTCGCACACAACATATACATGTAACCTCCTTTGCTATTCTTTCCCATTCTACACTTACCTTCTCAAATATTCTCTTGTTTCTCTCAATCCATATACAATGTGTATTGCCTTTGTGTAAGAAAAGCTTGGGTTGGATCTAAGTAAATGGGTCAAAATACGTGGCCCATCAAAAATTGCCAGTCATTAAATAATAGACCCACAGGTTCTACCGTTAGTCACGGGGCTAAATTTGTCGATAGAATTAATGTCGTGTTCTTTTTGGACGAATAGATAGACGGAGGACATCCGTAAACCATTTAAGAAACAATAGGGGTAGTTTAGGTCATTTTCCGTACTTTTTAACACGTTAACTTTTTCCAATGCAAAAAAGAAAAAGAAAACAAAGAGAAAAAAGCCTGTATTCTCCCCATCTAAGGCCTTGTCTTAATAAACTGAAATTATCCTAAGATCTAATACTTATAATTTATTGAAGATTATGTGCTCTAACTATTTACCTTGCTCACCAATTGTGGGGTGCACTATGATCATTCAGATACACCTTATGTTTTAAATTCGTCTCATAATGTTGCTGCCATTCTTATAAATAAGAATCTTAGTACATTACTTTACTTTACTAATATATATAAGTGGAAGTTGGGGGACGAACACAGTTATATGCATTGTACAAAAAGTTGTGAAGACTGTACTAAAGAAGGATAATAATACTGCTCCATCGGTTATACAAAAAGGAATGACTGATTGTGTTCTCCAAATTCTCAACTCTTTAAGGGATAACTAGTATACGTTCGTGCGCGATGCGCGGATCGGTTCAAAGAAAAAAGAGCGGAGAAAGATAATAAAAACATATGTATAATGCAGATTAAATTTATCGATCGCAATCAAAACAATTAAAACAAATAACAAAGAGAGGAAAAATACATAAGTACCCCCCTGACTTATACCCGTATTTCCAACTACACACTTTTTCTTTGCGGAAATTCTATTACCCCCTAAACTTATTTTAAATGGAATTATTTGCACCCTTAACGCTGACATGACAGATTGTGTGTATTTCACTCTCCCAAAGGAGAGTGAGAAGCAAGAAAAAACGATTTTCAGATTATTTTTTATTCTTTTTTACCATTTTTTCTTACTTTATTTTTCCTTTTCCTTTTTCTTATTCTTTTACTTTTTTTTGTTTCTTCTCTAATTCCGGCGGATATTCATTCACCGACGACTTTGTCTAACTATTTTTCTTCCATTTTTTCTTTTCACAGACAAATTAAACTCTCAAAAAAATCTATTCATAAGCAAAGCAAAATACACTCAGATTTGGTGGAAAGGGAGGGGGGGGGAAATTCATCATCGAAAAATCTTCCCACGCCGGAAAAAAAATGATGTATTGAAATTTTAACTGAAAAAGTTTTCTCAGCTTATATTCGGTTTTATTTCTTTTGCTCTTCCTCCCACACATAAATTACACTTTCAAAAAAAATTATATATATAAAAAATAAAACACACTTAGATCAGGATAAAAATTTATCGCCGGAAAAAAACATTCACCGGAAAAAATGGTGTTTGTGAAATTCCGACGGCCACCATTTTATGCCACCAATGACCAAAACAAAAATAAAGAGAATGAAATAACCAAAAAAATGAGAATAATAAGAAAAAAGAAAAAAGGATAAGAAAAAGAAGAAAGAATAAAAAAAAGTACTAAAAATACATGTGAGAGCGCGTGTAGCTCACCACTTGCCAAGAGTTTGGTTGTCAGTGTTAAGGGTGCAAATAATTCCATTTAAAAAAAGTTTAAAGAGTAATAGGATTCCCCCAAAGAAAAAGTATGTAGTTGGGAATCTGGGTATAGATCTGGGGGTATAGGTTATAGGATTGTCTATATATTATTGTTGCCAAGGACTACCAATCCTAAGTGACTTGTTAAAAAGGGCTTCTTGTTGATCGGTAAAGGTTTGTTTCTTATCATGAGTTAAGAACTTAGCAGCAAGAGAAGAAGAAGAAAAATTAACCTCAAAAAGTTTAATTTTCTTCATAAGGCGAAAAACCAGCTAACTCATTTAGGTTTGCTAATATATCCAACGGCTTGCCACTTCCTTTTAATAAGTTACCTGACAACAAAAAAAATTAAAGAAAGACAAAAAAAACTCCTATTAATCCATAGGGACTTAAAGTATGCTTCTACATTAGTTGATCGCATAACTCGACAAACTTACTTGAATTACCATCAATAGAATTTTTAAGTACCTCAATTATTAGGGGTTAAATTGGATAAGAACTACTTCATTATAGTCTCCTTTATTGAAGGCTATAGTCTACTTAGAATCTTGTAACTACAAAAGCTGCTAGTGGCAGATAGAGCCTATCCGATATCAAAGAATAGATGTGATTTACAGGATAAGATGAATTCCAGTAAATCATAAACATTTACAATTGTCTTTCCGATCCTTTCTTCATCAAGGATAACGACTAACACTGAAAGAATAGTACTTGTTTGCAAGAAATACTCTGCAATTTGTGAACGACAAAAAATGTGATTAAAGGACAAATAATATAAGACCGCAATTTGCAATCCAGTCTAGAAGTTACATAATTTCAGAATGAAAAGGTAATATTTTTAGTACCTGTCCAGATCAAGGATTGTACTATACACAAGTATTTCCGAAATAGCCACAATAAAATGCCACGCTTGATTGTAGTAAAGTTATTCTGCAAACCAAAATATCCTTTTATATGTTTCTACGAAGATAAAGAGAATGATAAAGAACGCTGCAACTTTACTTAGAAAAGTTAGCTAGGAGAATTATGTGTAATGACTGTTATAAACATTTTTGTATTGATTCTACATATGACAAGAAAAAGAAAGAAAAAAAAAGAGAAAAAAGAGCAACCCTCTTTTGTACTGTTTTACTTACTAATAGTAATGATGCAAAGCTAAAACACCAAAGAGATTCACAAAGGTCACCTAATTTCACGACGTCAGTTCGCCCCCCGTGAACCATCGTGGCGGCACCTAGTCTTTACGACTAGGCAATCCTAACAATGTGGAATATAAACAATAGTTGCGGAAGAAATAATTTAAAAACCGAAATAGTAAAATAAAACAGTGTTTAAGATGCCGCCTGGTACATAACAGTACAAAATCTCAACCTAACACTCCCAAAATCTGAAACCCTATGAATCACAAGCTAAGATATACATAAAAAACTCTAACTCCAGAAATGTCTAACAAAAAGGAAAACTACTGAAGGGCTATACTATTACAGAAAGATAGAAAGGGACTCCTCGGTCTGCGGACGCGACAGATATACTTCGAAGTTTCTACAGAAGCACCTCGCCTCAAGGATGATAAGACTGAGTAGAAGTACTTGGATCTGCACAACAAAAATGTGCAGAAGAGTAGCATGAGCACACCACAACGCTGCACAATAAGTATCAAGACTAACCTCGGTGGAGTAGTGACGAGGAACAGTCGAGACACCTACCGATCCAATAAACTGTACAAATATAGGAACAACAGAACATGATGTATATATAAAGACTGCACGAAATGGCTAACAATACTACAATCATAATAAGGGAATAAAATTGCAAGTAACAACGAAAATACTAAGAATAATGACATAGAAGAGCGAGCGAAAACACAAACCCAAATCCTAAAGTCACAATACAGTAAAGGTAAGCAATAACTCAGATCCTATGACAATGTTCACATCAGGTCTTATTCAACAATTTCCACGAAGTACCGAATCTCGGACAAATTACAGCTCACGAGTCCCAGTACCTGAAATCTAACACTTGTCATGGCCCCATCAACCTCATGGTCATGCTGACAACTCCCTTTCTAACTAGATCCACTCTCACATATATAACAAGTAAACGAGGGTGTACATCTATACTCAGCAAAATCAGGAGGACTTCACATCCAATAGGAGTGTTCAACTACGTGTATGCTTGTGGATGTGCTTTCACATAGTTCCTACCAACTAATAAGCGTAAGGAAAAGAACGGACAACACGTAAGATGTTTCCTCACAACTTCCACGAGATAAAGCTCATACAGGTAAGCATACCACAACATAATATTAAAGAACAAGAATGCCCCCAGGCATCACAAATCCTCACAATCAATCCCTGATATAGCCCCACCTTGTCTCGCCACGTTGCAAATAATAACATAATAAGTGCCCGCCTTGTTTCACCACATATGCATCATAATGTTCTCACCTTGTCTCGCCACATGCGCAACCCATATATATATACACACACATATATACCTCGCCTTGTTACGCTGCATGTGCAATATATCAATAGTAGCAATAGCACGGCAGAAACCTCGTGCACCACCATAACAAGTACAACAGCAACAATGACAATATTGTCAAGAACACGACAAGTAAATCAACTCAAGAACTTTCGATCATAAGGAGACGATAAAACTAGCTCACAAGGAATAACTACAATAAATAATACTAAGCGTGATAAGAACATCTCAACAGGGAAAAAAATAATATGAAGCAACGATTCCATAGCATGTAATTCAACAACAAGGAAGCTAACACGAATCAAATAATTCCAAATAAGGAAATGTCGACTAAATATAGCTTATCTAAACTTCTTTTAAGGTTGGGCAATTTACGAGGAATATACAATAATTTCAATTAAGGACGGGCAGCGGGAAGATAATCATCACCTCAATCCAGACTAAACAATTACAAGAGAGATAATAATAATTTTCAATATAGAGGAGCAATTATGAAGGATAGCATGATAATAGAAGAGGTAAAAATATTCGGTTAAGCAAAATAAGAGTTA
Source organism: Nicotiana sylvestris (assembly GCF_000393655.2). Classification (NCBI taxonomy): domain Eukaryota; kingdom Viridiplantae; phylum Streptophyta; class Magnoliopsida; order Solanales; family Solanaceae; genus Nicotiana; species Nicotiana sylvestris. Next base: position 31,426,741 of record NC_091057.1, read on the forward strand.
AGTAGGCAATAAGAATTAATCATGGGCATGTAGAGGTGAAATTAGTAAGTGGAAAACTCAAGCATATCAAGTACACATTCATACACAGTGAATATAAGGACCTAAGAACCCTAAAAGGCCAATTTTTCCACAAATAAGTCCGAGCACGCACTCGTCACCTTGCGTACACGAACTACAATCAACATAGCAGACTCAAATCCTAAGGGGAAGTTCCCCACACAAGGTTAGGCAAGATACTTACCTCAAAGACGACAACTTGGTACTCTAAAATGAACTTCTCGGGCGAAAAGACCACCGACAGCTCAAATCCAACTATAACAACTCCAAAACACACATACAGCGAATAAGGAACTATTCCGAATAATAAAGTTTTATTTTTTACAAAAATATAAAAATCGACCCAAAAGTTCCCCCTTAGGCCCGCACCTCGGAACCCGTCAATTTTTACAAAATCCGATCACCCATTCCAAAATGAGTTCAACCATACAAAATTTATCCAATTCCGATACCATTTGGTCCCTCAAATCATGATTTTTCATTTTGAAATTTTTCTTCAAAAACCAACTCTTTCCCCAACCCAAAACACAATTTAAATGATAAAAATAAAGACAAATTCATGGAATATATTTAATTCTAGTTGAAGAACACTTACCCAATCGAATTTCGTGAAAAACCCACCAAAAATCGCCAAGAACCGAGCTCTAGAAGCCAAAATATGATGAAAATGGTGTAACCCTCGATTTTGGAATATGTATTGTTTGCCCAGGTGTTTGTTCATCGCGATCACGGGAGAAGTGATGCAATCGCGTATAAGAAACTAGCTTCTTGCCCAAAATGTTCTATGCGATCGCGTAAGGACTGTTACACAATGCCTCCCTGATGTTCTTTGGAAGGGCAACGTAAGGCTAAGCAACTGATGTCAGTGTGGTTGTTGTCCGCCAATGAGGTCCCCTCCGCACGCTAGACTAGATTGTCAGTGCCGTGCGGGAAAACTAATGTCACGAACAATTGCAAAAGCTGAGAGAGAATTGGGTTTTAAATGATGATGATGATTTTATTAATGACTGAAATGCTGATTACAAAAGATGCGGTGTCGAGGGGGAGAGACACCAGTACAGAAAATTGCTTGCTTGAAAATGTTTGATTGTTTGGTCCCCCTTAATAATGCTTAAAAAAAATAAACCAACATTACATGACTAGTCTTAATAAAGCTATAGAAGCACACTGAATGAAAATGATGTAAACTAGCCTGTAATTACAATGAAAAGGACTTAGTTTATTACAAGGTAGAACTAAGTCCGATGGCAGCAACTTTGTCTTGCGAGACAGGATCTGTGCGCACGTTGCTGTGGGCGCGCGCGACACTTGCTATGTTGGCCTGAGGCTGGGCGCTGGTGTTTGGCATCAGGGTCTGTGCGCGAGGCGCTGCTAGAATGGGCCTGCAGCTGGGCGCTGGCGAGGCATCAGGATCTGCGCGCGTGGCATTGTCAGGGCGCGCGACGCTGTTGTCATTGGCCAGCCCTGGGCGCTGGCGAGAGGCATCGGTGGGGCGACAGAGGCGCATGCGCACTTGTCACTTGGCACAGCCAAGACCACGGGGCCGACCATGGTGCTAGGCATTGTGAGGCTTGCTAGGACTCCATGGGGCGCGGCCAAGAGGTCATGGGTCATGTCTGGAAAGTAGCCCATGACATTCTCCCCCACCTGAGTTGGCGCCGTCCTCGGAGCCTTATGATGATGATGATGATGATGATGATGATGATGCTTTTAGTGGTTGTTGGATGGGAGGTCTGAGCCCCTCTGTTCTGTGAGCTTGCTGTTGTAGCGATGCAATGATTTTATGCGGCTGACATGGAAGACTGGATGGATCTTCCACCAGGATGGAGTTTTCACCTGGTATGTGGATATCCCAATGCGTTTTTCGATGGGCAGGGGCCCGATGTATTTTTGTTGCAGGCGAGGGTCATGGGTCCTCTCTGCAAACAAGTATCGCTTTGGGATGCATAACATTACTTTGTCCCCGGTTTTATGTTGGGCAAAGCAAAGCTTTTGTTCGGTGAACCTTTTTGCCCGCTCTTGGGCTTTGACGAGATAGCTCCGCACTATCCCTATGTTGCGCTCCTATTCGCTCGAGAAGTTGGTAGCTCGAGGAGATTTTGGCATGGTTGATGCATTCACCGTTTACGGGAGAAGCGGTTGCTGTCCGGTAACAATTTCAAAATGTTTTTTGTTTGTATGATGGCTCTTTTGAGAATTGAAACACAGTTGAGCAGCATCCAAGAGCTTCACCCAATGCTTCTGTGATCCGGTTGCAAAGTTGCGGAGATATTCCTCCAGCATGTCATCGAACCGGACTGTCAGGCCATCCGATGGTGGATGGATGTCTGAGTTGTGACTCAATGTTGACCCAAAACACCTGAAGAGATGGGCCCAAAAGTTGCTAGTAAAGTGTGAGTCACGCCTACTAACAATGTCTTTGGGCAGGCCCCAATGTTTGACAATGTGCGAGAAGAGGAGTCGAGCTGTATCTTCTGCTGAGATGTTCTGCGGGGCTGCTATGAAGGTTGCATAGTTTGAAAACTAATCTATTACAACCATGATGGATGCAAGATTACCGACTTGGGGCAATCCCGTGATGAATCTGAGGGAAACACTTTCCCATGGTCTCTATGGGACATGTAATGGCTGCAAGGGTCCCGTTTGTGATGAGTGATATGACTTGTCCTTGTGGCATGACTGACAAGTCTTCACAAGCTGAGGGGCGTCACCAGTCTTTTGAGGCAAATGACATGATGGCTGATTGTTGCCGCGAAGGGTAGCCGGAACCAGGGGTTCATGTCTGTTGACTACCTTCTCCAACTGCATAGCCGAGATGTTTTCAGCGGCCATCTTTATGGGAAAACATGGTATGGTGCAGGGCTTGGCCCCGTTTTCTCCTATCATCAGGAGCATGTTGGCATATGGTACCGGTATGGTGTTGGTTTGCCTCATGAACTCCAAACCCATTATGATGTCGAAGTCATCTATGATTGCGATACGCAGGTCGATATTTCCCTTGTATGGGCCAAGTTTCACCGGGACATTTGTAGCTGTTCCACCCAATGTCTGGGGTGGTGAGTTGATAGCCTTGAAGCGTCCTTTGCTCTTTTGCACGACAAGACCCAGGCGCTCTACTTGAGTTGAAGCCAAGTAGTTGTGGGTAGCACCCGTGTCTATCAATGCGTGAAGGGGCTTGCCATTCACTTTCAATTCGATGAACATTAGGGTCCTCGCTTGTTTAGGAGGCCTCTCGTCCATCTTTTCATTCCCTTTCTTGGTGATTGGGACTGATGTTTTCTTAGGAGGACATGCACTGGTCCCCGCTAAGGCATGGGGGATAGAGCCAACAATTGCATTGAAGGCGCCTACCTGGTCTTCTTCTGATGTGTCTGATGCGTCTGACTCATCCTCGACAGTCTGATGAGCATTGACCTTTATGTTTGGGCATTCATTGTTCCAATGTGCCCCGCCGCAATGACGGCATTCTGAGGGAGGCTTTCTGCCCCTGATTGTTGTTGATGGATACAACACTGTTGCTGCTGGAGGGAGGAGTCTTAGTTTTAGATGCACTCCGATCTCCCCCATTTTTGCTTGGGCCACCATTGCTAGGATGGTTCCCATTGAATCCCCCTCGGACAGATGGCTGGGGCCTGTCGTTCTGAGTTCCCAAATGATAATCGCCAAGGCATTCTGCAGCTTGAATGGCCTTGGGCAGGGTGTCTACCCGTTGTCTCTGTAGTTCCATATGGGCATGAGGTTTCAAACCTTCTATGAATGCGAAGAGTTTGTCTTTGTCCCCCATGTCGTGTATGTTTAGCATGAGTGCGAAGAATTCGCGCACGTACTCACGCACGGATCTGGTGTGGCGGAGCTCCTGTAGCTTTCTCCTTGCATTGTATTCCACATTTTTGGGGAAGAACTGCAGGCGTATGGCTGCCTTCAATTCATCCCATGTCTGAAGAGTATCTTCACCGGCCTTGATGGCTTCGTATTTGACCCGCCACCAAAGTTTAGCATCGCCCTGAAGATACATGGCAGCAGTCGCTACCTTTTTGGATTCTTCCAAATGGCCCACGACATCGAAGTATTGTTCGATGTCGAAGATGAAGTTTTCCACTTCTTTAGCATCCCGGGATCCGTCGTATGGCTTTGGCTCCGATATCTTAAGATTTTATGGAATGGGGGTGAGGTTTGTTGCACCCCTGATGTGGTTGTCGCCTCCTCGAAGTAGGCTCTGTAGGGCAGCATTGACAACATTGAGCTTGCCTGTCAAGTCGTCTATGGTTTGCTGCATGGCAGTTAGTCTGTCTGCCTCTTGTTGTTGATGGGCTAAATCGTCGGCACGCTCCTGTTGGAGGTCCTCAAATTTTCCATGAATATTGGCAGTTTCAATGGCTGTCATTTACCGGTCATCGTCAGAGTCACGACTGATGTTTACAATGTCATTTTCCGCCTGCCGCATACGGCGGTCCAGGTCGTCCAACCTTTGCACTAGGTTGTTTTTTTATCAGGCACCGTATCCACGATGGGTCGTAATCAGTCAACCATCTCTTCTAGGGATTCTAGACACTCCCTATGATTCACCATGGTCAAAAATGGTGATGATGGCAAATGTGTTCCCTCGTCCGATGTCGAGCCTAGGCTCTGATACCAACTGTTACGCAACGCCTCCCTAGTGTTCTTTGGAAGGGCAGCGTAAGGCTAAGCAACTGATGTCAGTGCGGTTGCTGTCCGCCAATGAGGTCCCCTCCGCACGCTAGACTAGATTGTCAATGCAGTGCAGGAAAACCAATGCCACGAGCAATTGCGGAAGCTGAGAGAGAATTGAGTTTTGAATGATGATGATGATTTTATTGATGACTGAAATGCTGATTACAAAAGATGCGGTATCGAGGGGGAGAGACAGTACAGAAAATTGCTTGTTTGAAAATGTTTGATTGTTTGGTCCCCCTTAATAATGCTTAAAAAAAATAAACCAACATTACATGACTAGTCCTAATAAAGCGGTAGAAGTACACTGAATGAAAATGATGTAAACTAGCCTATAATTACAATGAAAAGGAGTTAGTTTATTACAAGGTAGAACTAAGTCCGATGACAGCAACTTTGTCTTGCAGGTCAGGGTTTACGCGCGCGTTGCTGTGTGCGCGCGCGACACTTGCTGTGCTGGCCTGCGGCTGGGCGCTGGTGCTTGGCATCAGGGCCTGTGCGCGAGGCGCTGCTGGAATGGGCCTGCAGTTGGGCGCTGGCGAGGCATCAGGATCTGCGCGCGCGACATTGTCAGGGCGCGCGACGCTGTTGTCATTGGCCAGCCCTTGGGCGCTGGCGAGAGGCATCGGTGGGGCGACAGAGGCGCATGCGCGCTTGTCACTTGGCGCAGCCAAGACCACGGGGCCGACCATGGCGCTAGGCATTGTGAGGCTTGCTAGACCTCCATGGGGCGCGGCCAAGGGGTCATGGGGAGTGTCTGGAAAGCAGCCCATGACAGGACTAATGCGATCGCATAGAAGGAAAATATTCACTGACCAAAAAATGTTCTATGCGATCGCGCAAGGAAGGATGCGATCGCGAAGAGTAAAATTGGTGGACACTATGCGAGCGTGGACAAATCAATGCAATCGCATAGAAGGAAAATGCTGCTGTCCAAATTTGTGCTATGCTATCGCGAACAAATCAACGCAATCGCACAAAAGGAAAATGTGGCAGGTTAACATTGTACTATGCAATCGCGGCTATGCCTATGCGATCGCATATAAGGAAATACCCGATAGCAGAACAGTAGTTCAAACATAGGGAAAAATGACCCGTGGCCCACCCGGAACACACCCGAGGCCCCAGGGACCCCGTCCAAACACATAAACAAGTCACATAACCTGACATAGACTCGCTCGAGGTCTCAAATCACATCAAACAATGCCGAAATGATGAATCACACTATGAATCGAACTATGAACTTCCAAATCATCCAAATTCGAAAACTTGTGCCGAAACCGATCAAATCAACCCGGAATGACGCCAAATTTTGCAGATAAGTCCAAAATGACATAACGGGGCTGCTTCAACTCTCAGAATCGCATTCCGACCCCAATATCATAAAATCAACTATGGGTCAAACTTCTCCATTTTTCAAACTTCAACTTTTCCAACTTTCGCCGAATGCCTCAATTTACCCTACGGACCTCCAAATCTGAATCCGGACGTACGCCTAAGTCTAAAATCACCATACGAAGCTGTTGGAATCATCAAAAATTCATTCCAGGGCCGTTTACTCAAAAGTCCAGTTCCGGTCAAATTCTCACCGTTCAAACTTCCAAAACTAGATTCCTTCTTCCTATTTGACTCTGAATCATCCATTAACTGAATTCAACCATGCACGCAAGTCGATACTCGTTTTATGAAGCTGTTCAAGACCGTGCACCGCCGAACGAAGCTTAAATTCTCAAAACGACCGGTCGGATCGTTACATAGTTAAGCAACATTCAACAGATTACTCCACAAATGAAAAAAGACCTGTGGAATATCATAATTTTCATGAATAGCTAGCAGTCATATTACCATCATATTGATAAATATGACAGTAATTCATATACATGTAAAAGAGCACGGACTTCCGGATAGGAAAGGAGCAGAGTTCTAGACATAGGACTCATAGCAGAAAAGCGGATAATAGATTTAAAACTTGGCATTGGAGGAGCAGTCACACATCGAAGAGTGCATATACGTCCATGAACATTTAGTCACTTCTTTTCTTACTGTGAGTGATACATACCACCATAAAATTGTGGAACTGAGTGAACATTTTAAACATCAGTATTCCTGGGGAAACATTCCCGTTGCACGACAATGAAACTACACATGAGGGCGAGAATAAATAAAACAATCGTATCAACCACAAAGAATTTGCTGATAAGGAAGAGTATACTATGATTGGTCAAAGTGTACGTGGGGATACTGCACAATAACAGGTTGGGAAGGATAGCCAGGGATAAATGCACCAAGTTGAAAGAAAATAATAGCTCTTCCGTTGGTTGTGGTCCTTTCAGGAAATAAAAAAAACTCGGGAAATTTGATTACGAGAAGCCTTTCTTTGTTTTCAGATCCTTGAAAGCATATTTCTGTATCAAATAGCTATATTGCTCAACACTTTATATTTATAATTTGTCCTTATTTAATTTATTAAGAGAGTGCATGGAGTCCATAGGATTCCGAAGATATAAAGGAAAACCAAACTCATTTGCAGCCTTAATTGGCCATCTGCAAAATCTTTGTTTTGTGTGCCAGTATAACAAAAAGGTAACCCATGCATGTTATTTAGTATAGCTTAAAAATTGATGTATCAATTATTCCCTATATTATCTACTAATTGCATCAAGTAGCTACTGCTGGGAATAAACCCCGTAAAATAATATTCACGGTTAGTGTTAAATGCAGAACACTAAGTTATGGTTAAATCAGCAAGAATAGAAATGCAGCAATAATGACACCAAGATTTTACGTGGAAACCCTTCTGAATAAGGGAAAAACCACGGCCAAGAAGAGCATTTTGGAGGAAAAGTTCTTAGACCAAGAAATTGAGTTTTGATTGGGGATTTGACATCGGATTGGAATAAATTTGATATGGTTAGACTCGTGAGAGTGTGAGGATTCTGAAAATATAAATTTCACCCGAATCCGAGACGTGGGCCCGAGAGGCATTTTGGTTATTTTACCTAATTTCGCATATTAGCTTAGAATTTAATTGTAGAATCAGTTACTTGAAGTGTTATTCACATTATAAAATTGAATTGAATAGATTTGGGCCATTTGGAGTCGAGTACTCGTGGCAAGAGCGTGGTTTCGGATTGATTATTGAGCCGGTTCGAAGTAAGTGACTTGTCTAACCTTGTGTGGGGGACCTTCCCTTAGGATATGATATATTTGATAATTGAAATGCCTTGTACGTGAGGTGACGAGCGCGTACTTGAGCTAATTGTTGAAAATCCAGTTTTTCCTTAAGTATTTCAATTGAGTTCTTTTTCCTGTTTTATTCTCCTGTTTTATTCTACTTGTGAATTTAGCGTGTGCTAGTTTAGAAAAGCATGTTTAGTTGACTTAATTACCTATTTGCTTAAACTGCCTTAATTGCATTACGTGAAACATGTTAGGCTAGAATTTAACTATTTATTTGGTACAAAATTAAGCTTAATTGAGTATTCTTGTGTTGCTGCTGTGTGTTTTTACTTTGGGACTACGGGGCGACAACCCGTGAGATTCCCTGTACATATTTATGATCTGAACCGAGGTGCGAGATACCAAGAGATCCCTAGCACGTATATAGAGGATACCAAGATATCCATAGCATATATTGAGGATACCAAGAGATCCTCGGGATACCAAGAGATCTCTAGCATATAATGAGGATACCAAGAGATCCTCTGGATACCAAGAAATCCCCGGTTATCATCCTTGTTATGAGTGGTACTTCCTTGTGGTTGCCTTCATCTCTATTTCCGTTATTGTACTCTTATTATCATGTATAAATTCTTACTGTAGATTCCCGATTGTACTGCTTATCTTATCCTGTCATTTTTATATTTATTTAATCTCAATAGGGCTGTGACCTTCCTCGTCACTACCCAACCGTGATTAGGTTTGACACTTATTGAGTACCGCTGTGGTGTACTCACGCCCCTTCTGCGCATGTTTTTCATGTGCAGATCCAGGTACCGCTACTCAGGCCTACCATCCTTGAGGGAGGCGACTGCTTTAGAGACTTCGAGGTACATCTGCCGTGTTCACAGATCGAGAAGTCCCTTTCTATTCATGCTTTAGTGTTTAGCCCTTATGTATTTTCTGTTCTTATTAGACATTCCGAAGTTAGAGCTATGTAATATTTTTCTTAGCTTGTGATTCGTGGGTTTCCGGATCTTGGATTTACGTATTGGTATTGAGAGTTAAACATGGTGTATGCCGAGTGACACATTTAAACACTATTATTACTTTATTCTTGTTTTAAATTGTTTTACTTCTGCAAATTTTGGTTTTTCTTCCGCAATTTAGACTTACCTAGTCGTAGAGACTAGGTGCCGTCATGATGGTTCACGGAGGGCGAACCGAGGTCGTGACACATATGTCGTTAACAAACTTCACATAATTTATCTGTTACAGAAATACAATCTCAACTGGAATAATAAAGAGAGTTGTATTTAATTATCTGTTACAAAAATTGAAAGATTATTCATGAAATACAAATCATACCAATCACCTTTTGTAGTCCAAAATTATATTGTTTTTTGATATGCGAGGAAGAAAGAATAGAGCTATACTGTAAAAATAGAAAATTGATTCGACAAAAGTGTGAAATCATGTAACGGAGAACGGAGCGCAGAAAAGTTCGTGGGTGAGCAATTGAAATCGTGCTGATAGATCGTGGATTGAAAAAACGAATTTGTAGGATTGATATTTTTAGGGCAAATAGGTGTTGCGTTCCTTAAAAATTACCGTGTTCCTTAAAAATGATAGATATAAAGTGTAGAAACTATTGTTTCTTTAAAAAAAATACCTATTTAATTGTTTTCAAATTCAAAATTTAAAAAAAAAAACTAATTTTACCTAAATTAACTAATTTGTCCTAAAGTTGCTACATGGCATTTTATGCACACGACACTTGGCAAAATCTCAGGGCTGACTTTCTTCCTTTTAAGTAAACTAGTACAGTACCCATGCGATGCGCGAAAAATATTGCTAAAAAATTATAATTAATTATAATTAATTATAAATGATTAAGTGATTTAATTAAGTAAAAATATGCATTTATAATAATGACTAAGTAACACAAATGCATGTATAATCATATATAATGTATATGAATCAATTCTTTGAGGAGGAAAAGTGTAGGGGAATGACACGGATACAATGGACCTTCGTCCTTGGAGGCGTTCTTCTAGAAACTGCAACCTTCTTTGGATAAGAATCATAAACTACACGAAATGGATTTTCACTACAAATTACATGCTTCATTGACTTAATTTTAGTTTTTACAACTCCAAGCTCAAGAAAAAGCCGAAAGCAATCAAAAATTAAACAAACTCTTCTTCCATGTGAGTTCAGCATGAAAACTATATATAGTTTCACCGGTAACATACCAATTCAACTGCCCATCCCCAGTTGATATAGAGAGAAAAGACATTATGAAATCACATTTTTAGTTTAGAAAGGTATAGCTAGCAAGTAAAGTTTAGCTCACCTTGGGGATTAGTATTTCTAGAAACTTGAAGAATCATGCTGCATTGGATCTGACTATATGAATTCTCACTAACCTAAAGCCTATTTTCCATCAACTTGGAAGCCACCTATTTTATCCCATCTTCAAATGTGATTTCTAGTACAGTGAGATAAATCAATTACACTTGTTATGTAACAGTCTCCGTTCATTGTATTACAAAAAACATATGAAAAAGCTAACACACTTACTAACAAAGGATCAAGAATTTAAGATTATAAAAGTCAAAGTATTTTTTAATTCAAATGTTGAAAACATTGCACAACTTACAAAAGAACTACTCTCCTACCCATGTATTCTGAATACAATTCACAAAAAAAGGGGGGACTTCAATATATATTATCGATATGTGATGTTACTGAAGTAACCGTAACCATCACACTTCTTCTATCAATATGGCTCCCACAGAAATTCAATATCGAGGCACGCACGAAAACAAAAAAGAATGTAACTATTGTATTGAGAAAAAACTGAGTTTATATTAAAGATGATGTGACATGACACGTGGATTAGTTAAATGGTCAAAGCGCAACAATTGACTAAGAGGCACAGATGGAGACAGCCACAGGAAGAAGAATTTAAATAGGCACGAGACGACGTATAGATACGAGTCTCGTACCAATTTAAATTATTTACAACCAACGGATTAGAAGGCAATGAAGACAAAGATCTGATGACAGAAAGGAGTCCAAATTCATTATTAAATACTTGATACGTTACAAAATTGGTATTTAATAGGAATGATTGTATAATGGCTTATTTAATGTCATTTATTACTCATAATTATATCATTAAAGCTGATGCTTCATTCCTTTACCTAGAATTATCTATAAAAGGAAGAAGTATCATCATTTGTAAGGACACAGAATACTATTGAGAATTCATTGAAATACACAACTATTTGCTTTTTTACCATCATTCTCAAAAGTATTTTATTTTGTCTCCTGATTATCAGTAACCCGAATTTCTTTTTAGCTTTGACCAAAGACTCAGATTTTTGGTTAAACAAATTGGTTCCGTTACCGGGAATCTGATAATCTTTCCTTTTAAGCTATATCTTATCTATTGTCGTCACCATGTCAAACAACAACGCCGACAACAATAGTAATAACACATTGGGAAACCATGAGAATCAAATACATCAAAATCAAGATGACGTGGTTCCCTCTCCTCTAAATTCACCACGTCAATCTCGTGAAGGCACTCCTGTTACTGAATCCCGTGCTGATCAACAAGAGCAATCTGAACATTTTGAAGGAGTTACAACTGAAGCTTTACAAAAGCTAATTGATGCACAGGTCGGCAAAGCTCTCCAAGCACTTGTTAGTCGATTGCCTGCTGCGCCACCCACACCAACTCCTAATAATAATACATTGGAAAATCCCCGTTCTGGTCTTGATAATTCTGGAAACGGAGCAACCCCCAGTGAACCACAGGAAGGGGGATCAGGTAATTCAAATAATTCATATTTGCAAAATTTAGTACTAACCTTGCAGAAACAGATTAAGGAACAAAATGAGCGTATTGAACAAATCCCTGGAGTTCCGCCTGTAATAAAAGGAGTAGACATGGACAAATACTCACAACAACCATGGAAGCCTAGTGCTGCTCCCCTTCCAATTCCGAAAAAGTTCAAAATGCCTGACATCCGAAATATGATGGTACTACAGACCCACGTGACCACGTGACTGCATTTACAACAGGCGTAAAAGGCAACGACTTGACCAAACAAGAAATTGAATCAGTATTGGTCAAGAAATTTGGAGAAACACTCACCAAGGGTGCATTAACCTGGTATTCTCTTTTATCTGAAAATTCTATTAATTCTTTTGCTGAGCTTGCAGATTCTTTTATTAAAGCACATTCGGGAGCACAAAAGGTTGAGAAAAGAATGGAAGATATTTTCAAAATCAAACAAGGGGATTCGGAGCTGCTTAGAAACTTTGTTGATAGATTCCAGCGTGAAAGAATGACTCTACCTCGTGTGCCTGACAATTGGGCTGCAATAGCCTTTGCAAGTAATTTAAATGACAAAAGTTCTGAAGCCACGAGACGACTCAAAGAAAGCCTTCGAGAGTTTCCTGCAACCACGTGGAATGATGTTTACAACAGGTATAGCACGAAGTTGCGAATTGAAGAAGATACCGTACCTAAGTTTCATCATGAAGAAAGGAGCGGTACCCGAAGGTCAGAAACCGAAAAAAGATCAGGTAAAAATAGGTACGATCCATATATGGGACCTGCAGGAAAAGACTCACGGACGAAACAAGATAGCTAGCAATACGATCAAAAATCGAGGAACCGGGATTCTGGCTCTTCTTCAAAGTTCAGGAATGATCGGAACAGACAAGAATCACGAGATGATGACAGAAGTTTAAAGGCACGATTTGGCGGATATAATTTTAATGTCTCTACCTCCGAGCTCGTAGCTGTTTTAAGAAGCATGGGAGATAAGGTACGGTGGCCAAAAGAGATGCGGTCAAATCCAAATAGACGCAATCCAGATCATTGGTGCGAATTCCATAACGATCACGGGCACAAAACTTCAGAATGTAGATTCCCGCAGAGTGAAGTGGATCATCTATTGAAGCAAGGGTACCTCACAGAGTTATTTAGTGAGAAAGGAAAACAAGCTTATATGAAAAACAGGCAAGAGCCACCACAACCTCCTTCACCCAAGAGGACAGTGAATGTCATAAGTAGGGGAGAAGGTATTCATGGCATAACCTACACAGCCTCCAACAAGGTTTCTAAGGTAACAATTACACACGGGAAACAGGTGCGGCAAGTCCTTGAAAATGAAAGTATTTCATTCGATGACACAGATACCGAAGGAGTGACAACTCCACATAATGACGCACTGGTAATATCTTTACTTGTACATGATACTAATGTAAATCGAGTTTTGATTGATCTAGGGAGTTCTGTAAATATTATATTACTAAGGGTACTGCGGGAAATGCAAGCTGAAGACAAAATGATACCCAAGGCGCACACCTTGTCAGGCTTCGACAATTCAAGTGTAGTAACAAAAGGTGAGGTAATTCTAACAACTTTTGCTATGGGTGTTGTGAAGGAAACTAAATTTCAGGTAGTTGATATGGAAATAGCCTACAATATGATCATGGGGAGACCATGGATACACGATATGGATGATGTCCCATCAACCCTACATCAGGTTATTAAATTCCCATCACCATGGGGAATTTGCCAAATTCGTGGGGATCAGCAGATGGCTAGAAGTGTCAACGCTATAACAAGTACGAGCGCCGTAAATAAAGAAAAATAGCAATTACAGGAAATAGTTGAAGGTAAAAAAGATCAAACTTCAACTGAACAAGAAAAGACAGATTTGGACTCAAGGCCTGACACAATTCAAGAACCTGAAGAAAATGAAAGCATCAAAACGACGATTGAAGAGCTTGAGGCAGTGATGTTATTTGATCAATGGCCTGAACGGAAGGTTTATATCGGGGCCAATTTAAGCACGAACATGCGAGGTATGATAATCTAATTTTTAAAAGCTAACTTAGACTGCTTTGCTTGGTCCCACGCTGATATGACAGGGATACCACCAAATGTGATGACTCAAAAACTCAATGAGGACCCTTATTTCACACCAATAAAGCAAAAGAAACGGAAGCAAGGTGCTTTCAAGAACCAGGTGATTCAGGATGAAGTCCAAAAATTATTAAAAATCGGATCAATCCGTGAGGTAAAATATCCTACTTGGTTAGCTAACACGGTGGTTGTACCCAAGAAAAATGGTAAGTGGCGTGTTTGTGTAGATTATACCGATTTAAATAAAGCCTGTCCAAAAGATTCCTTTCCCTTACCGCATATAGACCAACTAATTGATGCAACCGCAGGTCATGAACTTTTAAGTTTTTTAGATGCATACTCGGGATATAATCAAATTAAAATGGATCCTGGTGATGAAGAAAAAACTTCTTTCATCACAGACAGGGGGACTTACTGTTATAAAGTAATGCCCTTTGGCCTCAAAAATGCTGGGGCAACCTATCAAAGGTTGGTCACCAAAATGTTCCAAGAACATTTAGGGAAAACAATGGAGGTATATATAGACGATATGCTCGTCAAAACCCAGCAATCTCATGATCATATTTCTCATCTATCTGTTACTTTTGAAATTTTGCGAAAATTTAATATGAAACTCAACCCAGAAAAATGTGCATTTGGAGTTGCATCAGGTAAGTTTTTGGGTTTTCTTGTTTCTAATCGTGGTATTGAAGTGAATCCTTCTCAGATCAAAGCAATAGAAGAAATCCCTGATATCCTTACTAATAAAAAGGAAGTACAAAGATTAACGGGAAGAATTGCAGCTTTGGGGAGATTTATTTCCAAATCCTCAGAAAGGTGTTTTAAGTTTTTCTCTGCACTTAAAAAGCAAGATCATTTTGAATGGAATGAAGATTGTCAACAAGCCCTTAGAAATTTGAAAGCTTATTTGTCAAAACCACCGTTGTTGGCAAAACCAAAGGTGGGGGAAAAACTTCTCATTTATCTGGCCATATCTGAAGTCGCAGTGAGTGCTGTTTTAGTCCGCGAGGACCAAGGTAAACAATTTCCTATTTATTATGTAAGTAAGTCCTTATTGGAAGCTGAGACACGATACCCACAACTAGAAAAATTAGCATTAGCTTTGATCATGGCATCTATAAAATTAAGACCTTATTTTCAATGTCATCCCATTGTTGTAGTTACTGCTTTTCCGCTTCGAAATATTTTGCATAAACACGAACTTTCAGGAAGATTAGCAAAATGGGCTATAGAACTAAGTGAGTATGAAGTTATTTATCAACCCAGGACCGCTATAAAGTCTCAAGTACTAGCTGATTTCGTGGCTGATTTTAGCCAGGGGATGCATTTAGAAGCAGAAAAAGAATTACTAGTTTTTAATGGTGCGAACCCGGGGACTTGGGTTTTATTCACTGACGGTTCATCTAATGTAAAAGGGGCAGGCCTAGGAATAGTCCTCGTACCACCTGCGGGTGAGACCATTAGACAGGCTATAAAATATCATTCTATAACTAACAATGAAGCATAGTAAGAGGCTGTAATTGCAGGTTTAGAATTGGCACGAGAACTCGGCATAACACAAATTATAATCAAGAGTGATTCTCAATTCGTGGTTAATCAAATGCTGGGGACTTATACAACCAGAGAGTCACGAATGCAAGAATACCTCGCAAAGGTACGAGAGTTAATAAAGCAATTCCAAACTTGGAAAGTAGTGCAGATCCCAAGAGATGAGAATGTAGAGGCAGATGCTTTAGCAAATCTTGCATCCGCAGCAGACGTGGCAAACAATACAGATGCTTCAGTCATACATCTATTTCATTCCGTTCTTGAATCTGATAAAAACGAGGTAAATTTTAATCATCTAACATGGGATTGGAGAAACGAAATTGTTGCCTTTTTACAACACGGTACCGTGCCTAATGACAAAGGAAAGGCTCACGCGCTTCGCAAAAAAGCTGCACGGTATTGTTTATATCAAGGAAATCTTTATCGAAAAATGTTCGGCGGACCACTAGCAAGGTGTCTCGGACCCTCTCAAACCGAATATGTCATGAGAGAAGTACATGAATGACATTGTGGGAATCACGCAGGAGGACGGTCACTGGTAAGAACGTTAATTCACACAGGATATTATTGGCCTAAGATGGAAGAAGAGGCAACCAGTTTCGTGTCCAAATGTGATAAATGTCAAAGGTACGACAATAATATGCACAGACCAGCTGAGTTACTACATCCTGTTTTAGCCCCTTGGCCCTTTATGAAATGGGGAATGGATATCGTAGGTCCACTTCCACAAGCAAAAGGTCAGGTAAAATTTCTACTTGTACTTACAGATTATTTCACTAAATGGGTAGAAGCAGGGGCATTTAAACAGGTACGAGAAAAAGAAGTTAAAGACTTCATATGGCGAAATATAATATGCCGCTTTGGAGTACCAAAGGAGATCGTGTGTGACAATGGACCACAATTCATTGGAGCTCAAATCACAGAATTTCTTCGAGGTTGGCAGATCAAAAGAATAACGTCTACGCCATATCATCCAGTAGGGAATGGACAAGCAAAATCTACTAACAAAGTCATTATCAATAACTTGAAAAAGAGGTTACAAGATTCAAAAGGTAATTGGCCTGAGGTGTTACCTGGAGTATTATGGGCTTATCGTACAACGACCAAAACAAGCACTGAAGAAACACCATTTTCAATGGTTTATGGTACGGAAGCCTTAATTCCAGTTGAAATAGGTGAGCCAAGCACACAATACGATCAGGCAACGGAGGAATCTAATAATGAAGAGATGTGGGTTAGCCTAGATTTACTTGAAGGGAGAAGAGAAGCTGCTTTGATAAGGATGGCAGCACAAAAGCAAGTAATAGAACGATATTACAATAGGAAATCACGCCTCAGATTTTTCAAAATTGGGGACTTCGTGCTTAAAAAGGTGTTCCAATCTGCAAAGGCTGCTAACTCAGGAAAGCTAAGTCCAACATGGGAAGGACCGTACAAAGTCCGTGGCATTGCGGGAAAAGGAGCATACCAGTTGGAGACAATGGATGGTAAAGTTTTACCCTCACATTGGAATGCTGTCCACTTAAAAAGATATTACTTTTGAGAAAGTACCTACGGTCAGGTATCATCATGTTAAAATTTCTCTCTTGGTTTATTAATATTTTACTAACGATTTTAGATGCTAGGCAAAATATCCTAACTCGTGCCAAATGATGAGTCACAACCTGCAAGGCAAAATGGAGTATTCTTAAATTCCTATCCCAGGGTTACAATTAATCTGATGGAAATACACACGAGTAAGGCGGTCTTCATCTATAATCGCACCTTCGGGTCCCGCATATCTTTCTGTTTCAGGAAAAAGGGCCAAAGTAAAAGAAATAAACAAGTGCTCGAGGCTTCATACTTCACCGCTCAAACACTTGGGGGACTACAATACTGTACACAGATAAGTGTAGAAATGCAGATACACAGATACGAATATCGAACGATAGAAGTCAAGTGTTGAGAAAAAATTACGAAGTGTTCAGCATTCATGAGAACAACAGAGTCATCTCTCAAACTCATAAACAAAGTCACCTCTCAAACCCTTCTTAATATGTAAAGATAGGGTCATGACTATGTACTGAAACAGGTTATGAAGAAAAACCTTGTTTATTTTATGTTATGTACAAATCTGTTACAAGAAAAACAGTTACGAGAAAGTTGTAGATGTATTGTAATACATGTAACAGTCAAACACTTGTTAAAAGTTTATGAATAAAAACTTGCCAAAGTTGTTTCATACAAAACGTGTGTTTTCCTATTTCTTTCATCGTATTATAACACCATTATGAAGTTGAGACGTCTTCTTCATTAAGTGTCGATAAAATAAAAGGGCCCTCTTTTATAAGCCTCATGTTGATATTCCATGAGAAGAATCGTAAAGCATTTTAAAAGGATAAAAATGCTAAGCTATTCCATGAGTCCTAGATAAATAGGCAAGAAAAGAATATGCAGAAGTACCGATAAAACTTCTTTTTTAAACAAAAAACTAAGTACAAACTTAGTCAACTAAGCATTTGTTTTTTTACAAATGCCCCATTATGTTAACTGGGGACTTCATCAAAAGATACTGGGTCATAGAAGTTTCACCCTCTGAAGCTGGAATTGCAACATTTTCAGCTGAAGCAGGAATTGTAATCCCAATTGCTGCAGTATTCACTTCTTCATTTAAAAGTTCTTCTGTTCCAGGAACTTCAAGTGCAGGAGAAGGAGTATCAGTAGACTGTTGGCTTTTCTCGATGGTATCTACGACTTTGGCCAGTTCAGACTGCAAGTCAAAACCTTCTTGAGCAGCTTCCGTCAAAGCATCACGACGAGATTTCAGGAAAGCCCAACTCACCTCTATGTTGAAGTTTTCCTCCAGAAGTCCATATTCCTTTTCCCACATAGCAAGATCGTTTTTTAAGATTTGGTGCTCAGCTAAATGGGAATCAAGGGAAGCTTCAAGAGAGGCATGAGAACTCTTCAAGGCATGAATCTCGTCAGAAGAGGCCTGTAAGTCAGCCTGAGCTTGAGTCAAGCTTTGCACTAACTCTCCTGCATACTCTTCCTTCTTAGCCAAAAAGTGCCTTCAGCTCCCTAACTTCTTCACTAGCCTTGGATAATTGTTCTGACAAAGAGCATTCCAAAAGCTCTTTGTCTCTTTTCAATTGGCTTGAAGAAGCTTTGGCAGTTGCCAGTTCAGAAGTTAAACCACGGTTTTGCTGCTCCAGGAGATTTTTATTTTCTTGCAACTCCTCTATGGTCCCTTGAGCATTCTCAAACTGTTCTTTCCAATTGGCTGCTTCAAGCTGGGCTCCCCTAACTATTTTTCGGCCTCGTGGACAGTCTTTTCAGACTCACGGGCTTTTCTTTCCAGAAGGGAAATTCTTCCCATTAATTCCGTGCCAATAAGGTTAGCCTACAGAGACAACTCATAGAAATGAGAGATTGAAGATAATTGAAAAAAAACTTGTTGGTAAAAAAAATACCTTCAAAGTAGAATGAACTATGTCATTCATCAGAGTTAAGCAGCTATGACTCTCCATCTTCTTCTTCTCAATATCTCCAATCAAGGGCTCAAGCCAAACATCGACTCTACCAGTCTTCCTCAAAAGGCTGTGATTGGCAGGAACTTCCAGAGTAACACTTCTCATAGTCATACTTCCATTGCTAGAACCCGTCTCTGTACGATGAACAGAGGGAAGAAGAGCAATGGAAGGAATGGAAGGGGAAGATGTAGAAACATGAATGGAAAGAGAAGATGTAGAAATTAACGCAGGAGCGAAAGCAGGTGCAGTAGAAACTGCCAAGGGAACGGACATAGGAGCGATAGAAACTGGCAAAAGAACGGAAGTCGTCAAAACTGGTGAAGAAATACTTACGGTTGGCAGAGGAATGGAGGAAATAGGAACAAATGAGGAAAGAAGAGCTTCATCAAAAACAGGGCCGAGCTCTCCACTCCCGAAACCACTATAAAAAAGATGCTGAATTGATTCATTATTATCTCTTGGTTCGGTGTCCTCGTCAGAATGAATCAAAACAGGCTCGGTGGTGGAGGTTCGAGCAAGAGTGTCTTCAATTTCATCATCAATGATTATTCGCCTCCTGACCCTTGGCCTAGTAATTAGGGAGGTACCCTCTTCTTCTTCTTCGGAATTTTCCTTTATAGCTTTCCTTTTTGGCAGCAAGGCTCGAGCCTTATCCAAATCAAGAGCAGCATTCGCAGACATGCGAATGGCCATAGCTACTTCAGCCGTCATTCCTCTAATGCCAAATCCTGATTAAAGGATGGATATACATGATCAAAGTTGAGGAAAAAATGCTTAACATGTCAAAAAAAAACATATAAAAAGGGGGATACCATGTGTTTTGACCTTCCAACCATGTAAGGAAGAAATTGATTTCCAAGTTCTCTGCTCCCTAGAAGCAATTTTCAAAAGTAAGTCTACCCAACCACGGAAGTTGGGAATAGGCTCCACATCTCCCATGGTTGCTATAAAAAACCAAGAAGAGATGAGGTTAAAAACAAAATTTCTTTTGAAATTCTCAAAAGTAGGTACGGTAAATAAAAAGAAACCTACGTTCAAAATTCCACTTCTCAGGGAAGGGAATATTTGTTTCGCCAATCAAGTCCACCGAACGAACATCAACGTAACGGATATACCATCCACGATCTTTGTCATCTTCAGGATTTACCAGAACTTTCTTGCTCCTTGCAGTTAAGGTAAAATCCCCATGGCGTATTAAGTTAGGATGGTACAGATGAATGAGGTGAGAGAAGGTGAAATTGACATGGCTTTGGAGGATAAGTATCTCAAACAAGCCACTGTTCTCCACACTAATGGACCGATTTGGGCCAAACAAATTGTAAAGAAACGACAAAAATCAAGAATAATTGGGTCAATTGGAGGATTAAAACCTAAAGTGAAGGGGTAGGTATAAACAGAAGAATACCCACTTCTAAAGGAGGAAATTCTTTGATTTGAGGAAGGAATTGACATTCGGAGACTATCCTTCCAGTTACAATCTTTTCTTATGGTGGGGATTGTAAGCTCGGTTACTATTGTGGGGTAAGTATCAGCTTTTTCTAAATTTGCAATTTGTTTTTGAAGAGACGTTTTGTCACTTTCAAAAGACAAATCGCTGGGAACTATTTCATCAACTGAGGGTTCTTGAGAAGAATCAAGAATTTCCCTACTTTTAGAAGAAGGGGCCTTTGGGATAGAACTCCTTGAAGAAGAACCAGAGGAGCCGCCTCGAGTAGATTTCTAACCCTGTTCGAAGCCTACCTCCTCCGCCTCTTCTGTGTCTAACAGGGGCGTTGGGGAATTGATCTAGAATTGGAACTTTTTTACGGTTAGGGTTTGAAGAAGACATTGTTAAGAAGGAAGTGTGTGCTGAAGATTTGTGAAGAAGACAAAGGAAGAAAAAGTTATGTGTAAAATGAGAACCGTCAACCTTAGAAGTGTAATGATGGAAAGCCTATAATAAAGGCAGCTATCACTTCGTAAATAGTGAGAATGAAGAAGTCTCGAAAAGGGGTGTGAATAGCGGAATCAATTAGAAATGACACATGGGCAGAACATTAAATGGAAAAGACTACTGAGGCGTCAATACTGTCATGAGCATTAATTGTGGCAAAAATTCTTTTTTCATGAAGATCCACTTCCCAATTATTTAATTGATAAATAAAAGGAAAGTGGGGGGACTATCTGTATTGGGAAAAAACTGAGTTTATATTAAAGATGATGTGGCATGACACGTGGATTAGTTAAATGGTCAAAGCGCAACAATTGACTAAGAGGCACGGATGGAGACAACCACGGGAAGAAGAATTTAAATAGGCATGAGACGACGTATAGATACGAGTCTCGTACCAATTTAAATTATTTACAGCCAACGGATTAGAAGGCATTGAAGACAAAAATCTGATGACAGAAAGGAGTCCAAATTCATTATTAAATACTTGATACGTTACAAAATTGGTATTTAATAGGAATGATTGTATAACGGCTTATTTAATGTCATTTATTACTCATAATTATATCATTAAAGTTGAGGCTTCATTCCTTTACCTAGAATTATCTATAAAAGGAAGAAGTATCATCATTTGTAAGGACACAGAATACTATTGAGAATTCATTGAAATACACAACTATTTGCTTTTTTACCATCATTCTCAAAAGTATTTTATTTTGTCTTCTGATTATCAGTAACCCGAATTTCTTTTTAGCCTTGATCAAAGACTCAGATTTTTGGTTAAACAACTATAATTGAGGGATGATAGGATTCAATTGCAACCATAAGTTTAACCTCATTTTCAGTCCACAACTTCAGTGGGCATATGGTAGCTTCCTCGGAATGTCAAGTAAGGTCATGGAGAGGCAGGGAACACCCCATATCATCCAATTGGACTACTGCAAACAGTACAAAAGATATCCAGAAATTAGATATAACAAACACAAAATTATAAGTTGTTGTCTTCTTAAATTTAGTAATAAATGCAAATATATATATAACAAAGAAAATCAAAGAAAAAGTTGAAGAAGCTGAATGAAAAGAATAACACCCCAAGTCCTTGGTGATCATATATTATCTATATAATCCTCATCCGAATTTTCTCAATCCTGAAATTGAGAGGATGTTAAAAACCAAACGTTTGCATCTCTAGCTGTCAACCAACAGTGAAACCTTTTTAAGAACTTTTATAGTAAGCTTGCAGAACGTTTAGTGCTGGTTCAATTCTTTTGTTGCTTACTGTCCCGACTCCAGTATTCCCTCCAGGTGACTCTTATATATTGAATTATATAAGGTGCTCACTGACACTATTATATTCTATTTGGTCACTAAAAACCCCTTTTAAAAGACTATAGGTATACGACATAAAAATTATATATAGAAAAATTGTTTGCAGAAATCCAAAGTGCAAAATAGTACAAAGTTGTCAAATTTACATCCTTACATAAAGAGAATTCTAATGCAAGATAGGAATTAATAAGCTTCATAAATTTGTAGCCTACAAAAAAATTATATTATGGGCATGCTATAATCTTCTTCATATAATATGACCTACATTGAAATGAAGATTTATAAAGAAGAGAGCTTACCATATTATTTCTTTGAAGATATTGACAAAAAGTTCAAAACTTAAACATCGAACCACAACAAAAAATATAGGTAAGAATTTGTTAAAGAACAAAATGACAATAATTGCATTATAGTAGTGGCTAGTTTAGTCATCCAGATAAGCATTTTATTTTGGGAAATTTTCATAAAGCACTATCTTTTAGTAGTAATTAGCCATTTATAGATACCATTTGCTATATTACGAATTATAGATACCTTTTATGTGGTTATAAGATATATTTGATGTATTTAAGCTATTGTATTCATGAATACAGTAGCAAAAATAGGCGTGAATCAGGGAAAGTCCAGCTAATCAGTTGTTGTATTCGAGTGTATTCGACTGTATTAATGGAGTGAAACATGGGATTACAGCTGGATAGATTATTGTATTCGACTATATTCGACAGTATTCACGGCGTGAAATAGGGAATTACACTATTTTTAAATGGGAAAGATAATCAATTAACATAATAAACTCCGAATATAACTCAACAAACTCAATTATAACACACAAAATTTGTATTTTCAGTTATAAAAAAGATTCTCAACCGAAAAAATACCTCAAAAACATAGCAATCTTCAGAGAAATTATATAATACATCTGAATATATAAATTATATTAATTAAAAAAAACTTATGAATACATTCATGGCATATAGCGAGACAGTGAATACAATGAAATACATAAAATACAGCGGGATACATTGAAATACAATGAGAAGAAAAGGTAGTGAATACAATGAAATACATGGAATACAATGAGATACATTGAATTACAATGGAAAAAAAATCTTTGAGCATGAGTTTGAATAGTAAAAGAAAGAAAACGATGAATAAGAAATGAAATTTTTAGATAACAATATGGTGGAGGGGATGGGTCTTGCGTTTCAAATACTTCAAATTCATGATGAGCATCTGCATATCTTCTTTAGGGTTATAATCCCCGCCGCCGTCGGAGACAGAACCCTCGCCGTCACCAGTGGTTTTGACACCGGGCCAATCCTTGCACTGGCAGTGTTGTTCTTCTGGGATTCGGTTGTAAACTGAAGGAACATGTCTTCCACAACCACCCCAACTGGTCTTTCCACAAGCCAAACACTTACCTCGTAACACATGATTATCGTTTACTCCTCTTGGTCTTCGAATATTTTGTAAGGATTTTGGTTGTTTTATGAAAGGGAAAGAATCGTTGGCTAGACAAAGAAGAGGAAGAGAATCGGAAATTTTAATGGGATGGGGGGAAGAGAATGGGATGTATCAAAGTAGAGAGAGAAAGAAAATATTGTAACTGATTAGCATATTTAGTGGCTTAGGGCTAGGAGGTAACCAAAATTAAATATTTTACTATAAACCTTAAAAGTATCTATAGAATATAATTTATTTAAATAATATTTATTTAAAATAAATAAGGTGTTAACCTTTGCTATAGGAGATAAAAATTCCTTTTAATTTTTGCAGGAAATTAAAAAAAAATTATAAATAACATTGTTCTCATAGTGTACCCTCCATATTAATATTACTTAAAGAGGAGAGTACAACATGGATAGACTTCAATTCCCCTCTTTTAGAAGGAGACATTTACATAATGCCTTTCAAAAGGACAGAAACTTGGATAGGCTATACCTTTTTTATGTCCCCTTATATATATATATATATATATAGGAAAGGGATCTTATGTATAGTCCCCCATTACATAAAATTTTTTTAGAGCTGACTTTGAAGTCCAACGTACTTGTTTGGGATGGAGAATGTTCCGGCCCTGTAGGTGAAGGGTGTCGGATGTCCTCTATTTTGTATACTTTATTCTTTTATCATCAATAAAATACATCCTTTGAATTAAAAAAAAAAGATTGGTATGCAATATAATTAAGGAAAACGCCATAACGAAATACAAAAAATAATTATATGATTTTGAAATTATATTTTATGGCAATCCAACTATGTTCTCTGCTGATCTGCCATAACATCTTTGTTAACATCAAGGACAATAAAAAGATAAAAGAATTACAACGGAAACATGAAAGCGGCAGAGCAAAAATTACCCAGTCAATTTGCCGTACCAATTTGGAAGTGCAATCTCACATTAGGAGGTTATACCTAAGGCATTCTATGTGAAATTCTAGTATATTCTCCTCTCTTAGCTACTACTGCAGTACACAACTTATTTATTTCCTCTATGCTTTTACTGATATGAATCGCCACCTATCCTCTAGCTACCCTACACCTAGTAACGATCAGGTGTTTTACTAAAGTTTCTCTTCAGCAAATAATCTTATAAATTTAGACCCCAGCTGGTTGCTGCTGGGTTCCACATTTTAGATCTAGAGATCTCCTTTCTTATACTATATCACTTTTCAGTACTTTTCTTTAATAGGTGCAACTTCCTATTATGTGATGCATAAACAGTTCAATATTCAAAGACCTTTACGCTATTGCATCATATTCAGAATCACATAACCCTTTAATTCTCTCTTTCATCACCTAATGGCTATGCAATATGACTGCTATAGAGGCACTTTTCTGCCTTTTAAGTGGGGTTTTATGCCCATTTGTCCATTACTCCATTAAAAAGGTAACATTAGGAAAATCATGAAGTAATTTTGATTAAAAAACACTTATTTAATTAATCACACCTATCACTATGTATTATCCTATATAATTAGTTCCTTCAGACATAAATATATTGTTGAAATAAGTGTCTTCGCTATCTAAAACTACGGAATACTTCCTTTACTTACCCTTCACTCCGCCATCAATCATCTCAGCAATTACGTATCAAACATTTGAGAAATTTAGAAAGGGATGATAAACTTTCACTTAATTTTTTGCTAATATAAACTGATACATTAGGAGATAAAAGCATATATGTGCACCTCTTGTACTGATTTGTTATAGTCCTTTGGGTTCACAAATTATGCCACACCAATTTTTTTTGCTACAGAAGAACATGAGCAATTTTATTTTTTAAATAAGAGGATGGCTAAGGATATAAACAAAGGTCAATAGATAGAAAAATTAAAAATTCTAAAGTTCAAGTAAGAGCACACAAATTTAGATATTTTACCTAGCTCAAAGTGCTAGCATTCAAATGAGCACCAATAATTCTTGAAGAACCTTCAACGCTTGTTCCTTCTGCAACCTGTTAAAATGGGATGCGATCAATTTAGTACTTCAACACTTATTTTGGAGATAACATATTCAAATAGATAGGAGGAATTGTCATGTAGTAATAGCAAGCCTCAGAGCTAGGCCTACAATTCCCAATCCAAAAGCAGCTAAACTTGAGCCCTTTGTTGTTTTGGCAACATTCAGAGTTGCACCAAGGCCTATAAGCATGCACAACTTGACTAATTTACATATGAATAGAGTCTATAGAATTTACCACTCAAAATAGAGAATGAGTTAATAAAGGAAAAAACTCAAGATAGGCCAAACGCTTACTATCTCTATTTCAATTATGGCACTCTACTTTAGAAATTTTCTGGTCTTATATCAGGCTTCAAAAATTAATTCTCGTCCAGTTTCCTCCTCTATGATATTTGGAGTAAACTGTGAATGTGTTACTTCAAATTACTTAACTATCAATATTTTACGTTAAGTGAAATCCATCTTCATCATTAATTATGAAATCATCATAATAGCTATACTTTTGTCTTACGCAGTCATACTTGGACTTGAAAAAGGAAAATAGGTTCAGAAAATTGAATGTACACAAGCAGAGTTAAAAATACCGAATAAACATTACTATCTTTGTCATAAACATTACTTATCCATAAAATAGTTTCTGTTTCTCACTAACATTGATCTCCATGTTTTGCTGGCCATGGAGATTCCTTCCATATTTACATCCACGCAAATCTACCAAATAGAAGAAGAATGATCATGAAATCCTCGGGAAGTTGAGATTTATTAAACTGTATCTTCCAATATATCAGAAAGATTCGATGAACTGGTGAACCCATCCTTCAAAAGTTGTGGAGCAGAGTAAAGAGAGAAGTGCGTAGAAGTGGAGAACGTGGAAGTAGATTAGGATTGTTATAACAATCCCACGTTTGGGAATTATACATATATCCGTGGTTTAATTTTGGGGTGTTTTTTTTCCCCTTTTTTCATATATATGTGTAAAGAGTAACAATAAGTATTAAGAATATAAATAAAGTTTAAAATAGAACTCTTGGAATTGGCAGAAACATGGTTTAAACATTTTTATAACTAGTTTTAGTGTACGTGCATTGCACGTGTGCATCACGTCCATCCATAAAGATTACGTAAATATTATTAAATATTATTTTGAGCTATAAAATAAATAAATATATAAATAAGGGTAAGTTTTTTACAATGTTGAAGTTAATCGATTTAGCAAGCCTAATAAAAGAATAACTTTCGGCCCACCTACCTCAGACATTTTATTTACGTTTTACATCCAATTCACCAAGTTAAGTGATTATCTTTTGTCTTGTGCGATTAATTAGCGGAATTTGTTATAAAGAAAGTAATAATAAGATTATAATAATAATTTATTCATCTTTTATATTTTGTTAGAATTAACGTTGAAGTATCTTTATATTTTGTTAGAATTAAGAACTATGGTCAGTTGAATTATCTATATATTTTGTTAGAATTAAGAAGAATATTGAGAAAATTGTACATTATTTTAGTTACATAAATATTGAGAAATTGTTAGAAGTTAGAACTATGGTCAGTTGAATTATCTATATATTTTGTTAGAATTAAGAAGAATATTGAGAAAATTGTACATTATTTTAGTTACATAAATATTGAGATTTATAATCGTGCTATGAATAATTGTTTCCGCTCTTCGTGATTTATAATCGTGCTATGAATAATCGTGATTTATAAAGATCTAGCTCTTCGTGATTTATAATTCTTAATTCTCATAACTACAGTTATGTACTTTTTCTAATCTCTTCGTGATTTATACATTGTTTCCGCTAGAATATCTATTTAACTGTTCTAACATTGACTTCCATTTGCTCATGTTCTGGCCTTTGATATGCAGCTGCAAGGCTATTTCTCGAACTCTTTCTGCATATGTAATACACTGATTCTGAAATCTTCTTTTGTTCCTCTCCATCTATGTGTAATAAATTGTTGCTGCAAATAGAAATGTGAGAACTTGAGCTCGTGGTCTGCTGCTGTTTGTCCTCTTGATCAGCCACTTTAATTCTTGTTCCCAGCTTCCAACATTGTGCTTTTCTTTCAACCAGCCTACTAATGCAGCCCATATTGATTTAGCATAAGCACATTCAAAGTAAAGGTGATCCAACGTCTCTTCTTTCTGGCTAGTGCATAACACATTCCTTCGGCACATCAATCTTCCATTTTGTCAGTCTATTCACTGTTGCTAACCTTTGGTTGAGAGCTAGCCACAGAATAAATAGATGCCTTGATATAGTAACATCTCCCAGCACAAGATTCTTCCATGTAACTTTCTGAAATTGAGACCTTGCTGCTATATACATTGTCTTGATGCTAAACTTCCCTTGCTTGTTCTACATAAATAAAAGAATAAAGGAATATTTTAATTTATATAAGGTAAAGATTTAATTAATTTTAATATCCTACGTATTAGGATTTCTTATATAGCACTTCAAAGTTTTAGTTGATTTAAAACTCCTAAATATTAGAAAAAAATTTAAATGATTATTTTGTCGAGTGTAAACTCTATTTTAAAGGGTAAAAAAAAACGGACAATATTTCGCTAAGGTTAGGGTAGGAGCTTTTGATAAGTACGTAAGTTTAAAAAATCACATAGATATTACTCCTCTTGGTCCACTTTAATTGATTTTTTATTGTTTGATATTAAAAAATTCACCTTTGAACATTAATTAACAATAAAACTGACCATATTAATCTTAAGACCATATTAATCTTAATTTGTTCAAATACAACAAATACTACAAAGGCAATTTTCAAAAAAAATAATAATTTAATTCCTTCTTGATACCTGAAAAAATTATATATTATGGACTACTAAACCAAAAAATTAATTAAATTGGACCGGAGGGAGTATCAAATAATGTATTTGAGTTATAAAAGTTTAAAAAAATTATAAGTTCCTAAAAATAATGAATGTTGACCCTATCCAGCTATAGCTCAATAAAGGAAGTAATCATATCCCATTAAATTCTACAAATGCCTTATTGTGATATTGAGGACTTTACGAGAATATTTAAGAAAATTGTACTGAAAATAAATAATATAAATATATTTTTCAAACTATTATTTAATGATTTGATGAATAATATATATCAAGAAATTTAATCTTTGATCTTTAGAGTTTTGGAAATGAGAAGTTTAGCTTATAGCTCTTAAATATTAATTTGACACATGACAATACAAAATCTAAAATTGACTAACGTTTAGTTAACAATTTAGAACAAATAATTAATATATAAAAGAAAATGGACCGGTCATTTGCTGGAATAAATGCAAACAAAGAAAAAGTTAATTTATGACAACTCAAATAGAATACAACTTATCTTTTACTATTTCATATTTATTACTTCAAATTTGCATTTTATCAATCTGACCCTCATACTATATTATATTAATTTTTTTATTTCTTTCACTATTAGTGCTCTTTCTATAAAAATAAATTTATGTACCCTAATAAAGAGTTTGTAAACTTGAAAATGTATTTTTATTTTATGAAAATTTGAAAAAGAATTTAATAGGATTCTTTAGCTAGTTAGTTATATAATTTAGATACTTAATTATTTATTCTCAATATAAATGAAAATAATTCATAGTATAAGTATATACTATGAATTCTATGTTCCAAAGGATTAAAAAACTAATATGATCATATTTTACTTTTGAATCTTTATATGTAGAATAATTAGTGTTGTTGACTCTGGTCAACTACTTTTATGAACTCTCTTTTTCCTTACCTCCTTTATATCTTTTATATTTTTAAATTTTGTTATTTATTTTAATTATTGAATTTTATATTTAAATATTATATAAAAATATTTTTTGGGTTAAAAAGTAGCACAAATTTGATATGCAAGTGTATTATGGTTCATATATATATAGACACACACATGCAAAGAATTACAGTAATGTTATATTATCCAAATAAATAAATAATTTATATTAGATAATTAAAATATTAAATGATTTTAAAGTCCTATATTAAGACTTCTTACGTAGTTAATTAATGAATGATTTGATAAATAATATTGCAATGAATTTCAAAAAGGGATAACTCTCTAAAGTATTAACCATTATATTACGTCTAAAATTAATAGATTACAATTATGTTACATCTTCTCTAAATAAATAAATAATTTATATTAGATAATTAAAATACTAATTTATTTAAAATTCATGTTTAACATTTCTCACATGATTCAAAGGATAACAAATTTTTAGTTGATTTTGAAAATGGGATAAATTTTTAAAGTGTTAGCCACTGTTCTACGCATAAACTTTGTACCACTATCCATCATAATAGTGTGCTTGGTAATATATTTGTTGTTATACATACTTTTACAACTTCTGCAAAATCTAAATATAGAAAAATAATATTATTCATTTAAAGTTCTAAATATTAGGATTTCTTACCTAATTCAAAAAAGGAAAAATTTAATAACTAAAATTTTATTTGATTTAGAAGTCCTAAATATAGGAAAACAACTAAATTACAATTTTATTCAATATGAAATTAGTTTTTAAAGGGTAAAAAAGCAAACAATATATCGCTAAGGGGTTTCGTGCTTTTAATATAGTATATATATGAATAGATTGATCAAAATTCTTAATTTTAGCCATCTTAAGTATGAAATAATTGACTGTAGCGTAGAAGGAATTATAATGGTGTTTGGATTTTTTTTTTGTCAAACGTGAGAAACTCTCTTTTAAGTTTTAACCCAAAATCTCAAAAGGCATAATTTTTTATTACTAAACGAAAATTAAATTGGATGTAAAATAAGAACAGGAAAGAAGGTAGCCTCAAAAATTTTAGAATCTTCTGACTAAGAAAGAAAACCTGCAGATTAGTCATATAAATCCATATTGAACTACATTAGACTTTAA
Organism: Nicotiana sylvestris; assembly: GCF_000393655.2. Classification (NCBI taxonomy): domain Eukaryota; kingdom Viridiplantae; phylum Streptophyta; class Magnoliopsida; order Solanales; family Solanaceae; genus Nicotiana; species Nicotiana sylvestris. The sequence goes on from NC_091057.1 coordinate 31,457,300, forward strand.
ATGTGTAACATCTTTTAATCCAAAATCAGCATATTCTTTTACTCCTAAAAAGTTGAATTGGATGGTCAATAAGAAAAGAAAAAGACATTAATGAAAAATAATTCTTCCAAAACCCATATAAAAGCATTTAAAACAAAAGCAAAAACAAACTAAAACAAGAAAAAACTCCAAAGATAACAGCAATATTCTATAGAACGATCGGAAAAAGTAAAAAGAACTCACCTACTAAGGAGCAATCACATATCGTTGGCAAAGTACTACAAATTAGCAAGTCTTTTTATACTATCAAGTCAAATAATATGGAAGGAATAAAAATTATATTACATAATTCAAATAAGGAAAGAATTTATGTAAAGAAAATCATAGTTGATTTTGAATTCCTAAAATATTTAGATTTTCTACATGGTTTAAATAAGGAAAGAATTAATAATTAATAATTTAATTGATTTTAAACTAATAATTAAATTACTAATTTATCCACTGTGGAATCTATTTTTAATGGGTAAAAAAGGCGAATGACATTTCGCTAAGGGCCTTCGTGCTTTTAATATAACTAGTCATAGAGTACGCGCGTTGCGCGTGTATCCATATCAATGAATATAAAATTCTTAAAAATTATATAAATATTAAATTTATCTGCCTTGAATTATAAAATAAAATTAAATGAAAGTCTTTATGTTTTAATATAGTATAGATAAATAGATAGATATTACAACGCAAGCAAAATCTTATTCAATTTTAAATTTCTAATATTAGGAGTCCTACTTAATTCAAATAGAAAATGTTAATAAAATTTTAGATAATTTTAAAGTTTTAAATATTCAAAATTAAATAATTATTTTAATTTATAGTACAGTATTAGATGTTTTTGGAATAAAACTTGTTCAACAAACACCTTTGTGGAATCACAGAATTATAATATTTGTAATTCATTTGTTTTATCCGTCATTCACCTAATTATACATTATACATTCTAAAAAATATATTCTGAATGGAGTTGAAATTTTAAAAACTTTATTAATAAAACAAAACCTTACAAAGTGGATGAAACTTTCCTAGTTTGGATCGAAAAGTACAGGAATTCTAGAATTAAAAAAAGTAAATTCTAAATATAAGGAAAATAATTAGATGAATACTCCTAATTAAGTAAATGCTCCTATATATTAGAAAAATAATTAAATAATTATTTCTAAATATTAGGAGAATGATCTAATGACTATTTTGTCCAATGTGAACTATATTTTAAAAGGGTAAAAAAGACGAACGACATTTCGTTAAGGGCCTTCGTACTTTTAATATAGTATAGATATAGATAAGTATTAACTGCCATGTTTGTAGTTTTTACCTTTTTAAGAAAAATTTAACTAAAATTTTTGGAATTGAAAATTGACTGCCTGATTTGAAGTTAAGTTTTTGGCTTTTCTAAATTAAAAAAATTCGAAATAACTGCCAGGCATTAAATGCTTTTTTTAAAAATAAATTTTGAAACTCCAATAAAGTTGGAGAATTGTCCAAAAAATTTACACGTATCAATTTAAAATTATGCCACTTGTCATCATAATCTTTCTTTGCCTCTCCTTTTATATATAACTAATATTCGTACCCGCGCGATGCGCGGTCGATATCAAAGAAATTTTTTAGTAAGAAAGTAGAAACTTATTTATTTGATATAAAAAAAAAAAAGTTGTCATATCGCATCGACATATTTAAAATCATGTATACTTCAATAGAAATTTATCCTGATAATTTTAATTGACACTTGATATCAATATCAAGATCCCTGATATTGACATTAATAAAAATTAATGATCTCACATTATGTCAAAAAGCTTTTAATTTTATATATGTTTGGTAACACTATACATACGAAATTTCATAAACAAATAGAAGCCATATTTACCGATTTCCACAAAGTCAAAATAGTAATAGGATTCTTTTAATTTCAGTTAATATCATTAAAACTTAACATCCAACTAAACTGAAGTATATCATATAAAAAGAAACTGACCGAATGGGAAACCTACTCTAGTTCTAACTTTATATTTTTGAACTCTTTCTGCACCACAGCAAAAAATTATAGTGTCGAAGCCTTCCAAATTTTCCGTAAGTACTTCAAAAAAATGATTTTGGATTGTCCTTGGTCTCCAACAGAGACTAACCACCACTTTCTGTTCAATTAACAAAACGAACCCAAATCTAAGAAACCATAACCTTTCTTTTATATGCACCATTATCGAATAGTGGTGGATAATGTTCAACTTCTAGATTAAAAATCTTGAAAGGAAGTTAATCAATTAATTAAAAAAGGAAATTTCAACAATTTTTTAAAGTTGAATTACAAATAAGTTAAAAGATTGCCGACGTCTGTAAGTTTAACCATACATGATGCCAAAAGAGGTTATAATGAAGGAAGAACAGATAGTATATCACTATGAGTCATGAATTTAGTTTAAGATGAACATGTATGTAAACCTATTCAGCAACAAATATTTTGTTGATTGCATATCCATCTTGCTAATCGCAACTTTCTGCATACATATTATTGAGATATAAAGTAGATTATGCAAACAAACAGCAGTGGTCCTAGTCTCCTAGACCTTTGTAATTTGTAGTATTCTATAGAATGAAGTATCTGACAATTTAATGATTCAATAAAGTGAAACAAACACCTAAGACTGAATAATTCATGAGGGACTGGATTACTTTTAAATTTATATCTTAAAATACGCAATGGTTGATATTTACTTTTTACCGGTTGATCTTTAATAAATAATCAACCTTCAGTTGATGGCTGATCAAATGTCGTTCGTTGTTGAAGTATGAACTCAATTTACAAATTAAAAGAAAATGGATAAAATATTTACCAGGGCATAGTGATATTCTTTCAATTGATTAGACTTCAATTGATCTTTGTAAGCAATAGTCCTGTATTAAGCATATAAAATTTAAAAAATTAGCCACAACACTGCAACAAAGAGTGATGTATTCTAAGTCGCAGGAACAAACCTTGAATAAAGTACTGTATAATTTCAATATCAAGAGATAAGAGGAGATGAAGAGAAAGATATTGTTTTTTGGTAACGAAGAGGAAAATAGTTGCAAACACCTATGGTTTGGCTTCATCCCTCTTGCCTTACCTTCAAGAGGATGAGATCCAACATTATTGCTTTTAACACCATGAAGCCCAAAGTGAAACGCATTGTTCCTCATTCTCTCGATTTCTTGTTGATAACCTTGAGTTTGGTGACCAACATATTCAAAACTCGTAGCGTCGATATTTTATATTCGCTACAATCGTTAGCCTCAGTAATTCCCACAAGTAGCTCAAAAAGATGATACTTATAAATCAAGTGAACATTCAGAAAGAAAAAAAAAATATAGCTCCCCAAGCAGTTCAAAAAACATTCAGAACAAGCAGTTCTGCACATCACTTCATCCTCATCTTTCCTTGTTCGTCCTTTTGGAACTGGATCCATAAATAAAGTTATTCTTACAAGAACAAATAACAATAAAACACAAATTAAGAGACCTAATCTTACAGCAACAATTTTGATACCTTGCAATTAGGTACGATCAATCAAGAAATTATTCAAAACTAACACCCAAAAAATTAACAACAGAAGAAGTTCAAGTTTTGCATATCATCAAACATCTTAGGTGTATAGTTCACTTCAATTGAATTTAGAAATTACCAACCGAAGAAGTTCAAATTTGGCATGTAAAGCAGACTACTTTGAGAATTTAGATAGGAAATGAAGTGCTCCACAAATAGCAAATTTCGTTATACTTTGAAATTCTATATTGAGTCCATGTTCCCATAGATTCTCCCTTAAACCGGTTTTGTACAGTTTCTTTTTACCACTTCCGCCACAATACGCAACAAACTAATTATTAAAAACTAACTGTTTAGTTTTATTATTATTGGGAACAGTAGAACCACTTGCCAAAGAAATGTGATTTTTATTTTGCAAGCCACTACTTACAAACTGTTAAATTTTTCTTCCTATCCTACGATGGTTACATAAAAAAGTTGTTTTATTATTTTAAATTTTAATTTTAATTAACTAACAACTACTTTTTGTCCTAAAAACTAACACGTGTCATTTTCTTATTCCGCCACTTGTCACAATCCTATGCCAAACTTCCTTCCTTTTAATAATATATCGACGATAAATTATGTTGTTCTTAATAATATTATCAAAATTTTAGTGAATAAAATTTATGTTAAACTAACGGGACTTATACAGGCAACGCATCGAATAACGTTTTTGTTATGTATTTTTCTTTATTATATCTTTCAATATTTAATACTATTACTTTGTTAATAGAAAGTTTCATTAGCATATTACGTTATTTAATATTTTTCTCTGAAGTTTTTTTATTACTTTATTTTTGTTTTTTTTTATTTTTAAATAATTTTAAAACTCCAACTTAAAACTACTCCCCAATTTGAATTGGTAATTTATTATTTTTTTAATTTTATTTTTATATTGAAATTCCAACTTGAACTACTCCCCAATTTGAATGGGTAGTTTTTTTTTCTCTTTTTTTTTGTTTTTTATAGCTTTTTTATTTTAAAATAATTAAAAGCTCCAACTTGAAACTACTCCCACCCAATTTGAACGGGTAGTTACTTTTTTATATATTTATATTTTTATTTTCTAATTATAGTTAATTATAAGATATCTATTTTTATTTTAAAATTATTTTAAAACTCCAACTTGAAACTACTCCCCGATTTGAATGGGTAGTTTTTCTTCTCTCTTTTTTTTTTTATTTTTTAATAAATTTTTTTTTGCTTTTTTATTTTAAAATAATTTAAAAACTCCAACTTGAAACTACTCCCACCCAATTTGAATGGGTAGTTTTTTTATATTTATATTTTCGTTTTTTATATAGTTAATTATAAGATATCTATATTTATTAATTCAAATAAAGTAATCAATTAATATATATATATATATATATATATATATATATATATATATATATATATATATATATATATATGAATATATTATATATATGGTAGTTTTATATTTTTTATTATTATTTTTGTTTTTTATATATCTTTAAATTCAAAAAGAATAACCAATAATTAATTATTTTTTATATTTTGATTTAATTTAGTATCTATTTCTCCCACTCTTATTTTAGTATTAATCATAAAAGTTAATTTCTTATTTGTTTGAACACATTATATCTGATGATAATATTTTCATTATCATTTTATTTCTATATGTACTATTTCTAAAAATAATAAAATTATGAAATGAAAAAAAAAAAAACAGATCAAGTGGTTATTGAATAATTATATTTGGAAAGCTATCAAAATTTATTTACTATAAGAATGTGAGTCAATTTTAATTGATTTCTACCATAAATTAAAGTTGATCAAATCTAATTTGTTTTAATCCTTATTAAATTTGTCTAAAAATCTATTTAGATTATGTCTTAAAAATGTTAAGTGACATTTTCTGAATATGCCCATTGGCTTAATGTCATGTCTCACTACGTTCCTTTTAATATAATATATATAGAAGATACAAATATTTAAGTTTTTTCTTATCTTATAAATAATTGTATACTTTATGTAAGATCTTATTTTACTGCTTGAATATTTTAATTTTTGAAGTCAACTAATCTTTAATAGCATAAGTAAATTTTAGTTTTATTTTATATTTTAACTTACTTCAAAGTATAAATAGTCATAGGTTATCTCAATTTACGTTTTTATATATATTTTATTTTTTCCAATTATAGTTTTTTAATTAATTTGTTACCTCCATATTTCTAGGTAATTTAGAAGAAAATCTATGAGTGAATATATATATATATATTAGGAAGAAACTACTCCCCAATTTAAATTGTTAATTTTTTTTCTTATTTTCATTTTTTATAGATATTTAAATTCAAAAACAATAACCAATAACTAATTATTAACTAAATAACTAATTATGCCAAGTGGCTTTTTTCTAAGCTGCCACTTGCCTTAAGGAGAGGGCTTTTTCCTCTTCTTTTAATAATATATAGATATAGATATAGATATAGATTGGAGTAACATAACACAAAATAGTTCACTTACTTGCATGGACTCCACTAATTCACCAATTGTTTTAACTTGAACAATGCCCTTAGCTAACTCATCAGAGACAGAAACTTTGCTGAGAGATGGTTTGAGTCAGCCTCTCAGAGAAACTATCCCGAACATAAAGTAATCTGAATTTAACAAAGTGTAAAATATTTAGACTGAAAAAATAGAATTGAGTATTGATGCAAGGATTTTTTTTTTATTAAATTATTTTCTTAACTCATCAGATTGAGAAAAAGTTGGATTAATTTAAAACTTTGATACATTCCAAGTATTGCGCACCGAATATAAATCTGCAAAACAACGTATGTGTAAGATGTAATAAAATAACCTCTCACAAAGTAAAGACATGTGAACAATTGCATTTTACCTTAAAATTTATGTGCTTTTATGAGCTGCATAACAACAACGATAGGCTGGTTGTTAATGCTTGGCAGATGAGGCATAATTTGATCAATAATTTTTCCCAGAATGTAGTGGCTCTTCGTCCTACCAAATAGAAATAGAAAGATAATTTTTAGCATATATAATTGCTAAATTCATCCATAATCAGTGAATAAGTATTAATTCTTACTCAACATCTTTAAGTTCGACATTCATAACCTTTCTAGAAATTTCACCTTGTTTGTGCGTTTGGACCTCACTAAAACTGGGGATTTCTCCGATTACATCTAAAGAATTAGAAGATGTTAATTAAATAGCAGAAAATATAATAATTAGAAGTTCACAAACAACAATAACAACGACCTTGTCTGGGATGGGTAGTGTGTATGCATACCTTACCCCTACCCCGAGGGAGTAGAGAGGCTGTTTCCCAAAGACCGTCGACTCAAGAAAACGAAAAGAGACAATATCAGTACCACCAATAGAAACCATAGGAAAAATAAAATCATGAAAGTGAGAAAGTAATAATTAGAAGTTTACAATGAACGTTATTTTTACCGAATAATTCAAGCTCGTTCATATCAACCTTATTTATCAATTAATCATATGGTGGCAGATCAAAGATATTCATTGGAGAAGTGGATCATTAATATGTGTTCTGAAAAAATGCAGCACTGACTTGCCAATAGAAGCATGTATTCGATCCCCTTACAAAAAAAGCATATTACATACATGCATGTATAGAAATTAAAAAAATATACGAACAACAGAGCAAAAAAATAAAGATTTTCACATTGAAAAATGGAGAAGCAAACACATGATACATGCTTAGTATATCACTGAGAAACATATTTAAGGATACATATATTTGGTGTACAAATGCTTCAATCAGGTTTTTGCTATTGATTATCCCATGAATACATATATGAAAATTTAAAAACTAATTATAAGAAAATAATAGATTTTTAATACATTTTCATCTTGTAGAACCAATTCAATCCGGAAAATACCATTGGAATGGTATGGATCCGAACTTTAAACTTGCTTGATTAAATCACTATGAATAGTCATATTTGCTGAAATCGTATGTTTTCTTGTATTTTTGATAGCAAGCAGAAGATTTGAAGTTAAGAATAGGCTATAAGTTGGAGAAATAAAAGTCAACATCGTGGAATAGTTAGGTTTCAACGTGCGTTTGCATCGTGTTTAGTGGTTTTAGAGAGGATAGGGAGTGGGTTCTAAATGTGCAATTTTTTAATTTAAATTAGTTTTCTTTTTTAAAGTTAAAGAGTAAATAATGTTTTATAATCTGTTAATTTTTAAAATATAAAGAAATCAGAATTTTTTTGAATTAAATAAAGCTCTTTTCTTGGAAAAAAAAAAACTTACAGTCTTCATGGTTTAAAGTAGATGAATTTGAAGGAGCTTTTATTTCATAATTTTGAATCAGTAATTTTTTTAAGATGTATGTTTTAAAATCAGTTAATTTTCTTAAACATGAATAAAACTAAAATTTTGAATTAAACAAAGATATTTGAATAAAATTCGGTCATCATGGTTCAAAGCTAAAGAGTCAAAAACGTATGTTTTAAAATGTGCAATTTTTAATGTATAATTTTTAAATAATAATCTAAATTAGATTTGCTTTTTAAATTTAAATATTAATAAACATATGCTTTAAATCAATTAATTGTCTAGAAATAAAGAAATCTTTAATATTCGGGAAAGTGGGTTCTAAATGTGCAATTTTTAATTTTTGTATAATAATCTAAATCAATTACTTTTTTTAAAGTTAAAGAGTAAACAATGTATGTTAAATCGGTTAAATTTTTAAGATGTATGTTTTAAAATCAGTTAATTTTATTAAAATAAATAAAGTTGAAATTTTGAATTAAATAAAGCTGTTTAAAATAAAAAATTTGGTCTTAATGGTTCAATGTTAAAGAGTCAATAACATATGTTTTAAAATGTGCAATTAATGTTTAATTTTTAAATAACAATCTAAATCAGATTTCCTTTTTAAATTTAAAGATTAAAAAATGTAAGCTTTAAAATCAGTTAACTTTTTAAAATAAAGAAATATTTAATATTTTAAAAATAAAGAAATCTGATTTATTTTTTTTAAATAATCTTCTAGGTCCTATTTTTTTGGAGGATTGTCCTAAAGTGCCAAGTGGCCTATTATGATGATGCCACTTGGCTTAATGAGGATGCTTCTTCCTCTCTTTTTAATTATAGATAGAATTAATTATAGATAGAAGACTAGTAGTCATCATAATTATAGATAGATTATTTTAAAACTCCAATTTGAAACTATTCTCCGATTTGAATGGGTAGTTTTTCTTCTGTTTTTTTTTTTTCGTTTTTTATAGTTTTATTTTTTTTGCCTTTTGATTTTAAAATAATTTAAAAATTCCAACTTGAAACTACTCCCACCCAATTTGAATGGGTAGTTATTTTTTTATATATTTGTTTTTTATTTTTTTATTATAGTTAATTATTAATATAGATATAGATAAGAAATCTATATTTATTAATTAAATTAAAGTAACCAATTAATATATATATATATATATATATATATATATATATATATATAACCAATTATATATATATATATATATACATATACATATATATGGTAGTTTTTTTAATTATTTTCATTTTTAGATATATTTAAATTAAAAAGAAAAAACAATAACTAATTATGCCATGTGTCATTCTATTGTTCTATCATTTGGCTTCATGAGGTGTTATAGATAGATAGATATTTTTTCCAATTATAGTTTTTTAATTAATTTTTTACCTCCATATTTCTAGGTAATTTAGAAGAAAATCTATGAGTGAATATATATATATTAGGAAGAAACTATATATATATATTAGGAAGAAACTACTCCCCAATTTAAATTGCTAATTTTTTTTTCTTATTTTTATTTTTTATAGATATTTAAATTCAAAAACAATAACCAATAACTAATTATTAACTAAATAACTAATTATGCCAAGTGGCTTTTTTCTAGGCTGCCACTTGTCTTAAGGAGAGGGCTTTTTCCTCTCCTTTTAATAATATATAGAAGATATAGATATAGATATCGATAATTATTAATATAGATATAGATAAGAAATCAATATTTATTAATTAAATTAAAGTAACCAATTAATATATATATATATATATATAACCAATTATATATATATACATATATATGGTAATTTTTTTAATTATTTTCATTTTTTAGATATATTTAAATTAAAAAGAAAAATCAATAACTAATTATGCCATGTGTCATTCTATTGTTCTGTCATTTGACTTCATGAGGTGCTTTTGTCTTCTGCTTTTAATTATAGATAGATATTTTTTCCAATTATAGTTTTTTAATTAATTTTTTACCTCCATATTTCTAGGTAATTAGAAGAAAATCTATGAGTGAATTAATATATATATATAAGGAAGAAACTACTCCCCAATTTAAATTGTTAACTTTTTTTTTCTTATTTTCATTTTTTATAGATATTTAAATTCAAAAACAATAATTAATAACTAATTATTAACTAAATAACTAAATAACTAATTATGCCAAGTGTCTTTTTTCTAGGCTGCCACTTGGCTTAAGGAGAGGGCTTTTTCCTCTCCTTTTAATAATATATAGATATAGATAATTATTAATATAGATATAGATAAGAAATCTATATTTATTAATTAAATTAAAGTAACAATTAATATATATATATATAACCAATTATATATATATATATATATATATATATATATATATATATAACCAATTATATATATATATACATATATATGGTAGTTTTTTAATTATTTTCATTTTTTAGATATATTTAAATTAAAAAGAAAAACCAATAACTAATTATGCCATGTGTCATTCTATTGTTCTACCATTTGGCTTCATGAGGTGCTTTTGTCTTCTGCTTTTAATTATAGATAGATATTTTTTCCAATTATAGTTTTTTAATTAATTTTTTACCTCCATATTTCTAGGTAATTTAGAAGAAAATCAATGAGTATATATATATATTAGGAAGAAACTACTCCCCAATTTAAATTGTTAATTTTCTTTTCTTATTTTCATTTTTTATAGATATTTAAATTCAAAAACAATAACCAATAACTAATTATTAACTAAATAACTAATTATGCCAAGTGTCTTTTTTCTAGGCTGCCACTTGGCTTAAGGAGAGGGCTTTTTCCTCTCCTTTTTATAATATATAGATAGTATACGTACCCGCGCGATGCGCGAATTTAATTCATAAGGGATAAACAGCGAGAGATATAATAGAAAAAGATGTATATGTAGCATTAATCATGAAAAAGACTAAAGTCCTCTCCATTGTTGTATCAATTAAAAGTGTCTTTGCTTGTTATTTTTGCCTTTAAAAATACGTTTGGAACATTTATGCATACTATTTTCTTCCATATTCTTGATAATAATATATTGCATATACGCGCGAGATCATATGTCGTCGTCTAATATAATAACACATTCCTTTGTGGGTTCGACTATATAATTTTAAAATTTGAATTCTCGCACAGAACTTCATTTTAGGAAGAAAAAAACGCTAGATGTGATGAACAAAACTCGAATGTTTTATTCTATAAGTTATGATTGATTATGATTGATGTTAGTACAAAATAATTTTATGATATTTGGAACTCATTTATACGGAGAGATTTGTCCTTTATTTTGTAGCACCAACTATTATTAATTTATTCTTTAAGCACAAAATTTTGAGATCATATATTTCAAATATCATTACACATTGAAAGGGGGCGTGAGCTTCTTTTAGTCCACAAAAAAGTAAGATAGAATGTTGGGAAGCCAATACTTGTGCCATATGACCCTTTGAAAAAAAAACATAATATATAAAAGACAAAATATAATTGTACATGATTTTGTACATGATGATGTCAATCTCATTGAAGAAGTATTAGGCATGTGCCTAATAAAAGTTTCTTTGGTTTGGTAGCCAACCTTGTTGACTTGGTTTGGTTAGGTAGCCAACCTTGTTGAATTAGTTTGGTTTGGTAGCCAACCTTGTTGAATTTCTTTGGTTTGGTAGCCAACTTTGTTGAATTGTAAAAAGTATGTGTAAATTGTCAAATATTGTAGGCTCTAGAGAGTGAAGCTTTGGCTATAAAGGGAGAGCTTCAACTCTCATTTCTTCACACCAACAAAGAGAGAAAGAAAGAGTGAGGTTTCACAGACAGAGTATAAGAAAATAGTCTGTGAGGAAAATAGAGAGTGAACGATATTGTAGTGAGGTGAGAATATCAAAAAAGGGTTATTTCTTTTGAGTGTTGTAGTGGTCTTTGGAGTATTTTACTCGGACCTACAAAGTGTAAAATTCCTTACTATAGTGATATCAGTTGCTCCTCTCGGGGCCGTGGTTTTTTCCCTTTTTAAAAGGGTTTTCCACGTAAAAAAATCTTGGTGTCGTTGTTACTCTTTTATTCTTGTTAATTACCGTATCTCGGCGCTACATTATTATTCCGCTTTTATTACCGTGAATATTATTTCTGTGGGGGTTTATTCCCGACAACTGGTATCAGAGCACAGGTTCTGCTCGTTCACTGAAATACTATTCACTATCGGTAGTACTATACTCGGTGAAAAATAAAAATGTCCTGAGTAAAGTACGAGGTAGCAAAATTCAACGGAGATAACGGTTTCTCAACATGGCAAAGAAGGATGAGGGATCTGCTCATCCAACAAGGATTACACAAGGTACTAGATGATGATGCCAAAAAGCCTGATACCATGAAAGCTGAGGATTGGGCTGACTTGGATGAAAGAGCTGCTAGTGCAATCAGGTTGCACTTATCAGATAATGTGGTAAATAACATCATTGATGAAGACACTGCACGTGGAATATGGACAAGGTTGGAAAGCCTATACATGTCCAAAACACTGACAAATAAATTATACCTGAAGAAGCAGTTATACGCCCTACACATGGGTGAAGGTATGAATTTTTTGTCACATTTAAATGTGTTTAACGGACTAATCACACAGCTTGCCAACCTCGGAGCGAAAATCGAGGAAGAAGATAAAGCCATCTTGCTATTGAACTCGTTGGCATCTTCGTACGATAATTAGGCAACAACCATCCTGCACGGTAAGACTACTATTGAGTTGAAAGATGTCACATCGGCTCTTTTACTCAATGAGAAGATGAGAAAGAAGCCTGAAAATCAAGGACATGCTCTCATCACAGAAGGTAGAGGCAAGAATTATCAAAGGAGTTCGAACAACTATGGTAGATCCGGAGCTCGTGGGAAGTCAAAGAACCGATCCAAATCAAGAGCCAGAAATTGCTACAACTGTGAACCAGGTCACTTCAAAAGAGATTGCCCAAATCCAAGGAAGGGCAAAGGTGAAACCAGTGGCCAGAAGAATGACGACAACACAATCGCCATGGTGCAAAACAATGATAATGTTGTCCTCTTTATAAATAAGGAAGAGGAATGCATGCACCTGTCAGGTCCAGAGTCGGAATGGGTGGTTGACACAAACGCATCTTACCATGCCACACCGATAAGAGATCTTTTTTTCAGATATGTAGCAGGTGATTTTGGCACAGTGAGAATGGGTAACACAAGTTACTCAAAGATTGCGGGGATTGGTGACATTTGTATCAAGACAAATGTCGGATGCACATTGGTTCTAAAGGATGTGCGGCATGTACCTGATTTGCGGATGAACTTGATCTCGGGAATTGCTTTAGACCGAGATGGATACGAGAGCTATTTTGCAAATCAAAAGTGGAGACTCACTAAGGGATCATTGGTGATTGCAAAGGGAGTTGCTCGTGGCACGTTGTACAGGACAAATGCAGAAATATGCCAAGGTGAATTGAACGCGGCACAAGATGAGATTTCTGTAGATTTGTGGCACAAAAGAATGGGTCATATGAGCGAGAAGGGATTGCAGATTCTTGCCAAGAAATCACTCATTTCTTATGCCAAAGGTACAACGGTAAAACCTTGTGACTACTGTTTATTTGGTAAGCAGCATAGAGTCTCATTTCAGACATCGTCTGAAAGAAAATTGAATATACTTGATTTAGTATATTCTGATGTTTGCGGCCCAATGGAAATTGAATCAATGGGCGGTAACAAATATTTTGTTACTTTTATTGATGATGCTTCACGAAAATTATGGGTTTATATTTTGAAAACCAAAGATCAGGTGTTTCAAGTTTTCCAGAAGTTTCATGCTCTAGTAGAAAGGGAGACGGGTCGAAAGCTAAAGCGTCTCCGAAGTGACAATGGAGGTGAGTACACTTCAAGGGAATTTGAAGAGTATTGTTCAAGTCATGGGATCAGACATGAAAAGACAGTTCCTGGAACCCCACAGCACAATGGCGTAGCCGAGAGGATGAACCGCACCATTGTGGAGAAGGTGAGAAGCATGCTCAGAATGGCTAAACTGCCTAAGTCATTCTGGGGTGAAGCAGTTCAGACAGCCTGTTACCTGATCAATAGGAGTCCATCAGTTCCGTTGGCGTTTGAAATCCCAGAGAGAGTCTGGACCAACAAGGAGGTGTCCTACTCGCATCTGAAGGTGTTCGGTTGCAGAGCTTTTGCACATGTACCAAAAGAGCAGAGAACAAAGCTGGATGATAAATCTATTCCCTGCATATTTATCGGATATGGAGATGAAGAGTTCGGGTACAGACTGTGGGATCCTGTAAAGAAGAAGGTCATCAGAAGTAGAGATGTAGTCTTCCGAGAAAGTGAAGTTGGAACTGCTGCTGATATGTCAGAAAAGGCGAAGAATGGTATAATTCCTAACTTTGTTACTATTCCTTCTACTTCTAACAATCCCACAAGTGCAGAAAGTACGACCGACGAGGTTGCCGAGCAGGGGGAGCAACCTGGTGAGGTTATTGAGCAGGGGGAGCAACTTGATGAAGGTGTCGAGGAAGTGGAGCACCCCACTCAGGGAGAAGAACAACCTCAACCTCTGAGGAGATCAGAGAGGCCAAGGGTAGAGTCACGCAGGTACCCTTCAACAGAGTATGTCCTCATCAGTGATGAGGGGGAGCCAGAAAGTCTTAAAGAGGTGTTGTCCCATCCAGAAAAGAACCAGTGGATGAAAGCTATGCAAGAAGAGATGGAATCTCTACAGAAAAATGGCACTTACAAGCTGGTTAAACTTCCAAAGGGTAAAAGACCACTCAAATGCAAATGGGTCTTTAAACTCAAGAAAGATGGAAATGGCAAGTTGGTCAGATACAAAGCTCGATTGGTAGTTAAAGGCTTCGAACAGAAGAAAGGTATTGATTTTGACGAAATTTTCTCACATGCTGTCAAAATGACTTCTACTCGAACAATTTTGAGCTTAGCAACGAGCCTAGATCTTGAAGTGGAGCAGTTGGATGTGAAAACTGCATTTCTTCATGGAGATTTGGAAGAGGAGATTAATATGGAGCAACCAGAAGGATTTGAAGTAGCTGTAAAGAAACACATGGTGTGCAAATTGAATAAGAGTCTTTATGGATTAAAGCAGGCACCAAGGCAGTGGTACATGAAGTTTGACTCATTCATGAAAAGTCAAACATATCTAAAGACCTATTCTGATCCATATGTATACTTCAAAAGATTTTCTGAGAATAACTTTATTATATTGTTGTTGTATGTGGATGACATGTTAATTGTAGGAAAAGACAAGGGGCTGATAGTAAAGTTGAATGGAGATCTGTCCAAGTCATTTGATTTGAAGGACTTGGGCCCAGCACAACAAATTCTAGAGATGAAGATAGTTCGAGAGAGAACAAGTAGAAAGTTGTGGCTATCTCAGGAGAAGTACATTGAACGTGTACTAGAACGCTTCAACATGAAAAATGCTAAGCCAGTCAGCACACCTCTTGCTGGTCATCTAAAGTTGAGCAAAAGTATGTGTCCTATAATAGTGGAAAAGAAAGAGAACATGGCTAGAGTTCCTTATTCTTCAGCAGTCGAAAGCTTGATGTATGCAATGGTATGTACTAGACCTGATATTGCTCACGCAGTTGGTGTTGTCAGCAGGTTTCTTGAAAATCCTGGAAAGAAACATTGGGAAGCAGCCAAGTGGATACTCAGGTACCTGAGAGGTACCACGGGAGATTGTTTGTGCTTTGGAGGATCTGATCCAATCTTGAAAGGCTATACAGATGTTGATATGGCAGGTGACATTGACAACAGAAAATCCACTACTGGATATTTGTTTACATTTTCAGGGGGAGCTATATCAGGGTAGTCTAAGTTTCAGAAGTACGTTACACTTTCAACAACTGAAACATAGTACATTGCCGCTACAGAAACTGGCAAGGAGATGGTATGGCTTAAACGGTTCCTTCAAGAGCTTGGATTGCATCAGAAGGAGTATGTCGTCTATTGTGACAGTCAAAGTGCAATAGACCTTAGCAAGAACTCTATGTACCATGCAAGGACCAAACACATTGATGTGAGATATCATTGGATTCGAGAAATGGTAGATGATGAATCTCTAAAAGTCTTGAAGATTTCTACAAGTGAGAATCCCGCAGATATGCTGACCAAGGTGGTACCAAGGAACAAGTTCGAGCTATGCAAAGAACTTGTCGGCATGCACTCAAACTAGAAGACAGTGCTACCTCCTCTAGATGAATGAGACTGGAGGGGGAGATTGATGATGTCCATCTCACTGAAGAAGTATTAGGCATGTGCCTAATAAAAGTTTCTTTGGTTTGGTAGCCAACCTTGTTGAGTTGGTTTTGTTAGGTAGCCAACCTTGTTGAACTAGTTTGGTTTGGTAGCCAACCTTGTTGAATTTCTTTGGTTTGGTAGCCAACTTTGTTGAATTGTGAAAAGTGTGTGTAAATTATCAAATATTGTAGGCTTTAGAGAGTGAAGCTTTGGCTATAAAAGGATTTCTTCACACCAACAAAGAGAGAAAGAAAGAGTGAGGTTTCACAGACAGGGTAAGAAAATAGTCTGTGAGGAAAATAGAGAGTGAGCGATATTGTAGTGAGGTGGAAATATCAAAAGAGGGTTATTTCTTTTGAATGTTGTAGTGGTCTTTGGAGTATTTTACTCGGACCTACAAAATGTAAAATTCCTTACTATAGTGATATCAGTTGCTCCTCTCGGGGCCGTGGTTTTTTTCCTTATTAAAAGGGTTTTCCACGTAAAAAAATCTTGGTGTCGTTGTTACTCTTTTATTCTTGTTAATTACCGTATATCGGTGCTACATTATTATTCCGCTTTTATTACCGTGAATATTATTTCTGTGGGGGTTTATTCCAACAATACAATTGTACACGAGGCTTGCTAAAATATTTGCTTCCTTATCAACATCGGCTGCCAAATAGAAACTCTTTCTATTGGCTGATAAAGATGAAATAGGAGTTTACAGAAGTACATATCTATGTTCAGTTCCGAATGTTCATGGATTTGCGTGCGTGATTTTCCTTACTATTCATAATTACCTATTCTTTTTCTGCACAACGGTGATGATGTCTTGCATTCTTTGGTCGCTTTAGTAATACAGATATTGCACTAGTTCGACTTATCTTGAGCCAGTCCGGATAGTCCTGCGCATGTGTGTCTTGTCATGTGCTTGTTCAATTTGTCCTGCACCTTTCTGACTTTGGCTCAAAATTATCGCTTCATCATGTATAAAGTGACATACCCTCTCTTGATAAACATAAAATACAGAGGGTAAGTTGCAAATCTACAATCAAATATTCATATGTTATACAATAATTTGTTAAATGTAGTACTATCGGCCAAAAAAAATTGTAGTTCAAACAACCAATTTAGAAATTTGTACTTAATGTATTTCGAGCTCATTTATACGCAGACAATCATTTATGGATTTTTAGCATCTGTTGCACCTGTCCAAATTGTCATGTGTATGTTCGACTTGTCATGTGTATGTCCAACTAGTCCCGCACCTTTTTGACTTTGTCTTTGGCATTAGCTCAAAAATGTCAGCTTCTCCATATGAAGCCAGTATATATAGAAGGTGGCATACCCTCTCCCGATAAACATAAGATACAAATAGTAAGTTGCAAACTAAAATGAAAGATTCAATTGTTATATCCAGTTTGGTAAATATAGTATTATAGGCTTAAAAAGTTTGTACTTCAAACAACCAAAAGGAGAAAAATGAGCCAAAGATCTTGTTACTTGGATCTTTTTGAAATTCTTAGGCCTCAACCGCTTTTTTAGTATCCTCTAAGGGGCAGTACAAATTAGAACTAAAATACACCTACAAATAAATTTGTGTGAGAGAGAATTAAAAGAGAAGTCATGTTCTTAAAACTTAATAATCTGATGAATACACAACCTATACATAGGTGTCAAACACACTACACATACTTGCCTTATGTGGGACAATTTCTAACTTCAGAATATAACAGTGCTAACTTTTTAACTCTAATATTTCATATTTTAACAAACCCCTCAAAGTAAAGTTGGGTAAACCAACTTGAATTTAATTCTTTTAAAAATAGAAAAAAGTAATTGTTAACCAATTTAGTGATTAAACACCCAAAAATAACGCTTGAATCGGCAGTTTCTTAAGTTTTGAATTAACGCAATCCATTAGTATGACTTTAGTTCCTTTTTATCATACTATTCTTTCTTTTATCATAATTATAAATCGAGATGAATTATTATCTCATATGAGACTATTTCTAAATAAACATGTATTTACAAATGAACCACTTTATGATTTTCATCACGAGTTACACGTAAGAAGGATAACATTCAGACTTGGTACACGACCTCCAAACACGATCCCGGCTTAATGCATTGGACTTTTACTCAGACTTCAAAGCTCCAAATCGATCAATTTAGCTCCAAATTAACTTTTGAGCTCTGGATCGCTTCCTGCAAGGCATAAAACACGTACTAAGTGTAATTCACTGTCATTTGAGCTCAAACGCACATAAAAATGCAATCATTGGAATGTAATACCACGGCTAAAACACGAGTTTCTAGCCTAACATCAAAGGGATTGAAGATTGAAATGATGATGATGGATAAATGACAAATGAATTTAGAAAATTAGTAAATAAAGATTTTTTTTAGATTCATTTAGTTATAAATTATTCTTATTCGTTTTGAATCATGTTATATTTTCATATTATATGTAGTACAACCTATATAATTATGATATTTGAGTATCATTCAAAAGTTATTTGATAATTCTATGAGTAGTTTAATATAATTACAGTGAGATTTTATTATTGTCTAGAGAAGACGATAATTATAATTTAGTTAAAATGTATGATATAACGTGTTCAAATAAATCAGATCGATAACTAAAAAATTTAGTTTCCTATACATTCGGAAACTGCAGAACTAAATTATATTTCGTGCTAACACGTAGACGCCATAACTTTAAAATTTTGAATTTTCTGAATTTTAAATATAGTGACTTGTATCATTCAGCAATACAAATTTAAGCAATCCAACGAAAAAAGCTTCACTCAGAAAAGACCAACTCAATAAGCTAGCTTTACCACAATTAGCCATTGCCCAAATGCATCTGATCTTATCCTTCTACATTTTCACCCCAAACAATTCTCTCTTTAATCTTTGCTTATAGTTATTGCATTATCTATTACTTAATAATGTTATATTCATATGATCTTTTATTTGTTTACCAATTGACTTGATATCTTGCTTATTACCTTTTTGATAAAAATATATAAATATAAAATTTTTTATTCCTAAAATTTAATTTATTTTTGTACTTTTATCCTCTTGCTTGGAACTCTATTTTCATTTAAATCTTTCAATAATATTTTTGAGTATTATTTAATTAATTAATATACATATACTTAATTAATTCAAAGTATAAATATTCTCACACTATCTCTATTTTCCTCTTTATACATACTCTTCCCTACTATGAATTTTTAATTAGTTTTTTACATTAATATTTTACCAATAAATAAAATATATAATATTACATTTTATTTTAAGTTATAACTTTGAATTAGTTTAAAATATTAATAGATAATATTTTTATTAATATATTTTAAATGTATTGAATTTTCTTATAATTATTTTTTGTATCACGTGTAATTAAATTTTCTTTCTCTTTTAACGTTAGGATACAAATAGACTTTAATTTTTATTCATAAAATTACCTACACGAGATATTTATTTTGTATTTCCTTAGTTTTAATTTGTTATCCAATTTTAGTTTTTTATCTAGTAAAACTATAATTTTGTAGTCATATCCATAATTTGAGCATTTCACCATAATTTTAATCTAAATCTCAAGTTCAAATCGTCTTTCCCTTCTATTTCTAATATTAAATATTTTTAAATTTTTGATTATTGCTATTAAGGTACCTAATATATAGTATTTTTTTCTTATGTGGCTTTCATTAACATGCCTCTTTATTTTATATAATAATCTATTTATATCCTTTAATATTATTATATAAATCGATGTATGATTTTTAATCTTGAAATAAATATTTATTTTATTTAAAATTAATACCCAAAATTATCAAATTGTTTAAATTTATTAATAATATTTTTAAGCATTATATATTTACTTTATTTTATTTTTTAAACTAATTCTTAGTATAAATAACCTCACATTATCTCTAATTTATTAATATTTTGATTTTTTTAAATTTTTTAATCTATTAAACTTCAGTTATGTGGCCTTATCCACATCATGACCATTTTTTATCATACTTAAAAAAAAATTATATCAAATTTGAATAAGTTTTATCCTTTTTTGTTCTTTATGATAAAAATCTTGATTTTTTTCTCTGTTTGTTTCTCATTTTGCTATTGTATATTCAATACTTAATATTATTAACGTTGTAATATACTTTTTATTAGTTTACTTGAATTTAATATTCACTTTTATAACATTCATTTTAATATAATACAAATACAAATAATAAATAAAAATTATTTCAATCGTAACTTTGACTCTATTGCTCATATTCTTAAATAGGATAAATTTTCTTATCATATTAAAAAAAGAGTCAGGGATCTCAAATTTAAATATATCTTATTCTTCTATTTTCTC
Organism: Nicotiana sylvestris; assembly: GCF_000393655.2. Classification (NCBI taxonomy): domain Eukaryota; kingdom Viridiplantae; phylum Streptophyta; class Magnoliopsida; order Solanales; family Solanaceae; genus Nicotiana; species Nicotiana sylvestris. The sequence continues at coordinate 31,477,835 of NC_091057.1, forward strand.
CATTGGACCACATTTCCAAAAATCATCTTATACTTTCAAACTTAACCTAGCAATACTCAATTCAAATATTAATCGTAAAAACTCTAATTGTTGCAACAATATTTTCACTATTATTTTAAGAAATATTTATTTATGTATAAAATATTTATTGTTCGAATTGTCAATAAACTGTCAGGCATTAAATACTTTTTTTAAAAATAAATTTTGAAACTCCAATAAAGTTGGAGAATTGTCCAAAAAATTACACATGTCAATTTAAAATTATGCCACTTGTCATCATAATCATTTTTTGCCTCTCCTTTTATATATAAAAAAAATAAAAAAAATAAAAAAAATAAATATAAATAGATTTGGTAATTAATTTCAACAGGTGTACTTTTTTCTGCCACGTGTTTAAAGACTTCTATTTGTGTGCGCCAACTGGTTTACACTTCATTTTCAGTTCTATTTCCCAAGTCCCACCCTTTTCCCTTCTTCTCCAGGGACTTTTCGACTTTCATTCATAGAGGAACCTTCTTCAATCTTCACTGCTCTAATTCTCTATAAATATATATATATATATTGGTCTGCCCTTTTGAATGTTCTTTCATCTCTATTCCTTTTGTTTATTTGTTTGTATGTAAGCACCTCCTCTTTTGGGATTTTTTCTCTTTCTCTTTGTGTCTTTTCTCTCATCTTTATCTCTTTCCAGATTTCTAATTGATATTGTTCTTTGGTTTATCATGGGTTTCTTTACTTCTTTTTGTTTGTTTTTTATTTTCAGTATATTTATTTCCTTAATTTTCTTGGATTCTTATAGAACATTAGGTTTATAGGTATGTGATTAATTTCTTATTTAATTCTGCACATGCATGTGCATCATGTATTTCTAGTGCTAATTTTGGATTTTTTTTGTGCTCATTGTCTTGCTATTTTCTACTGCATGGATTATTTTGTTTGCTTTATTTGAAAAAATAAGAGAAAATAATAAAAGGTGAAAGGTATGACAGTCTTGCAATGTTCTTTATGCATTCAACAATATGCTCAGAAAAGGAAGAAGAGTAAAGTGGCCATTCCTAACACAAGGTACAATAATTAATGGGTATACACAATTTTTTTTCACAAAGTAGTCTCTTAGTTGTAACTTACATATTTTAATTAAAGGTTAAGTATTAATGAGTCAAAATAGAGTTTCACATCTCACTCAACCAAAAAAAGGAAAAAAAGATAGCTGATAGTAGTACTCAGATGATTAATTTTAGTGGGAAGATTTGATATTAAAAATGTTGTGCAAAGGTATAGAAAAACAAAGAGCTCAAATTCAGATGATCGGACTTTGACACACAAATGAATATGTATATTGAAGAGAAACTTCTTGTTTGAAATTCTGTCATCCTTGACAAAGATTTCATTTTTTATCTACTTATTCTATTTCTTTTCCTGGGTTTCTCTTTCTTTAGAGTATACAGCAGTATACTTTTGGGTTTCTAGCTACGATCGATTTTGCGGTTATGTGAGGAAGATAATACTTATGCGATGTAGTTTATATGCATTAATTGTATAACATTATATGTCAAATTTCCATCCCACATCGGTGGGTTAAGGAGTTGGTGGGAAACATTTTCCTATAAAAGGAGGCTTAATGTTTAGGATTTAAACAAATCTCTCATTTGCCTTCTCATCTGTTTTAGGCATTTGTATCTTCTCTCTTTAGTATTATTTTATTTGTATTTTTGGAGTGGAATAAAATATTGGTTGTGTCCGAGGAGTAGGCAAAATTAGCTGAACCTCGTAAATTCTGGTGTTCCCTTTATTGTTGCTTTATTGTCTTATTTATTATTTGGTGGCTGTCATAATTTTTGGTATAGTAGTTGTGACTTATTCACACTATATACATTTGGCTTCCGCAACAATTGGTATCAGAGCCAAGGTACTGTCTAAGTATGCTCTGTGGTTGCAGCATAGTCTGATCTTCCACATCAGAAAAGATTTATCTTGGTAACTGAGTCAAGGTTCTGTCTGAGTATGCTCTGTAGTTGGATTTCCCACCATCGGGTGTCGTGATGGCGCCTACTATCGGAGCTAGGCAAGCCAAATATTTAAAACACCTTTCCTGCTTTCTTTCAAACAATATAATAAACGAGACAAAATCTAAGCGGAAGACTTTAAATCTAAAGCAACTGAAAACCAAAAGTGCGGAAGTTTGAACCAAAATGCTACCCAGAGTCTGGTGTCACTAGCTCACGGACTACTACAGAATACTACAATCAATGTCTGAAGGGAAAATACATCATGTTTGTCTGATACAAGATAAACAAACAAAAAAAACATGGAAAGGGACTTCGGCCTGCGAACGCCAGCTAGGCTACCTCGAGAGTCCCTGAACTGAAGATAGCTCCCAGAAGTCCTACTGTTGCGGTCCGTAAGCTGCTCCCTGATCTGTGCACCAAAAATGCACAGAGTGTAGCATCAGCACAACCGATCCCATGTGCTGGTAAGTGCCTGGCCTAACCCCGGCGAAGTAGTGACGAGGCTAGACAGTACCTACCACAATTAACCTGTACAGATATATATACAACAAGTGCAAGAAAACAATAATAAGATAATACAAAGTAAAACTGGGAGGGGACATGCTATCGGGGAGTAACAGATAAAAATGAAATATCGGAAATAAATAGAAGAAACTCCGGTTTTCATGATATATATATATATATATATATATATATAGTGGATGGCGTGCCACACGATCCCATAATATCATATATAAGTGGACGGCGTGCCACACGATCCCATAATATCATATATAAGTGGACGGTGTACCACACGATCCCATAATATCATATATAAGTGGACGGCGTGCCACACAATCCCATATTATAGTTCATAATATCTGACTTCATATAGTAGACCCCTTCAGGGGAGAATAACAACTCAATACCTTTAACCCGGCAAGGATACAGCTAACAGCCCAAAATATCCCGACAAAGGAGGATATATATATCAGTCTACACATCCCGGCAAGGGAGTATTCACAACACGTTCTCCTTTTAAACCATTCTTCCTCAACCGTTCACATTATATGAAACTTATCAAATAAACAAGGAGCTTGTGTCATATTATTCGAATTAAAAGCAATCAAGACTCACGGTCATGCTAGACTCCGGTGCATAGATAACCGTCACCATGCCTATACACAGTACTCCACATTAGCAAGTAGCAAATATCATCCTAATCATATTCCCTCAAGCCAAAGTTAGAACAAACACTTACCTCGAATGCTCCAAACTCAACTCACGCTTCTAGTATAGCTTTACCTCTTGATTCCACCACCAATCCGCTCGAATCTAGTCATAAGTTACTTAATCACATTAATAATTACTAAATGAATCATCCCCAATGCATGAAAATAGATTTTTCAAGGTTTTTCCCAAAAAGGTCAAAAATACCCCCGGACCCACGTGGTCGAAACTCGAGGTTCGGACCAAAACCCGGTTACCCATTCCCCCATGAATCCCAATAGATGATTTGTTTTTAAATCGGACCCCAAATTGAGGTCCAACTTCTCAATTTGTAGAAAACCTAGGTTCTACCCAAAACACCCAATTTTCCCCATGAAAATCTTTGATTTGAAGTTGAAATTATGTTAAAAGATGTTAAGGAATAAAGAAATTAAGTTAGAAATCACTTACCAATCGTTTTGGAGAAGAAAAGTTGTTTGGAAAATCGCCTCTTAGGTTTTGGGTTTTTGAAAAGTGAAAAATGACTGAGATTTTCCGAACTTGTATACCTTTCTGAGGACCTGGCGCGGACCGCACAAAAATGTGTTGCGGCCGCGCCGAGTGGGAGAAAAGTGGGGCTTCTCTGAACCCTTCCAGTGCGGACCGCACTGTTTTGGTACGCGGCCGCGCTAGCCAACCTGAAACCCTAGCCCTCAGACTCAGCCACGCGGACCGCACAAAAATGCATCGCGGCCGCGCGGCTCCAGCGCGGACCACGCGGAAATGACCGCGGCCGCACTGGTGTCTGCAACACCTGAACCTGCATTTTCTTAAGTCCAAGACCTCCCGGGCCCCATTCAAAACTCACCCGAGCCCTCGGGGCTCCAAACCAAACATGCACACAACCTTAAAAACATCTTACGGACTTACTCGTGCGATCAAATCGCCAAAATAACATCATATACATAGGATCAAGCCTCAAACACATGATTTTCTTTCTTCAACTTTCATAACTCAAACTCTCCATTTTTAGTCTGAAACACGTCATATGACGTCCGTTTTTAGCCAAACTTTACAGATAGTGCTTAACACATATTTAAGACTTGTACCGGGCGTCGGAACCAAAATACGAGTCCGATACCTATATTTTCTAACTCCTTTTAATTTCAAATTTTCATATCAAATTTCAGAAAAATAATTTCTTTCAAAAATGTATTTCTCGGGCTTGGGACCTCAGAATTTGATTTCGGGCACACGCCCAAGTCCCATATTTTTCTACGAACCCTCCGGGACCGTCGAATCACAGGTCCGGGTCCGTTTACCCAAAATGTTGACCGAAGTCAACATTATGCATATTAATACCAAAATTCATCAAATGTTTCACGTAATTCACATATTCTAACATAAAACCTTTCCGGCTACGCGCCCCAACTGCGCACGCCAATCGAGGCAACTAAAAGCGAGGTTTTCAAGGCCTCGGGAGCATGGAACAAGGAAGAATTACGGTGATGACCCCTTGGATCGTCACATTCTCCACCTCTAAAACAACCGTTCGTCCTCGAACGGACAAAAGAAAGAAGTACCTGAGTTGGAAAATAAATGAGGATAACGGCTCCGCATATCGGACTCGGACTCCTAGGTCGATGCCTCAGGAGGCTGACCTCTCCACTGAACACGCACCGAAGGAAAACTCTTCGACCTCAACTGTCGAACATGCCGGTCTAGAATAGCCACCGGCTCCTCCTCATATGACAGATCCTTGTCCAATTGGACAGTGCTGAAATCCAACACGTGCGATGGATCTCCGCGATACTTCCGGAGCATAGATACATGAAACACGGGATGCACAGCTGACAAGCTAGGTGGCAAGGCAAGTCTATAAGCCACCTCTCCCACACGATCAAGAATCTCAAATGGACCGATGAACCTAGGGCTGAGCTTGCCCTTCTTCCCAAATCTCATCACGCCCTTCATAGGCGATACACGGAGCAATACCCGCTCACCGACCATGAAAGCAACATCTCTGACCTTGCGGTCTGCATAACTCTTCTGTCTGGACTGAGCTGTACGAAGTCTATCCTGAATAATCCTGACCTTGTCCAAGGCCTCCTGAACCAGATCCGTACCCAATAATCGAGCCTCTCCCGGCTCAAACCATCCAACTGGAGACCGACATCGCCTACCATACAACGCCTCATACGGAGCCATCTGAATACTGGACTGGTAGCTGTTGTTGTAGGCGAACTCTGCTAAAGGCAAAAACTGGTCCCATGAGCCTCCAAAATCAAAGACACAGGCTCGGAGCATGTCCTCAAGAATCTGAATAGTCCTCTCGAACTGACCGTCCGTCTGGGGATAAAATGATGTACTCAACTCAACTTGGGTGCCCAACTCTCGCTGAACCGCTCTCCAGAAATGCGAGGTAAACTGCATACCCCGATCCGAAATGATATATAGCGGCACCCCATAAAGGCGAACAATCTCCCTGATATAAATCTCGGCTAACCTTTCGGACGAATAGGTGGCTGGAACAGGAACAAAATGCGCTGACTTGGTCAGCCTATCAACAATGACCCAAACTGCATCAAACTTTTTCCTAGTCATCGGGAGTCCAGTAACGAAATCCATCGTAATCCTCTCCCACTTCCACTCGGGAAGTGTAATCCTCTGAAATAGACCACCGGGTCTTTGATGCTCGTACTTAACCTGGTGACAATTCAAACACCGAGCCACGTGCGCAACAATGTCTTTCTTCATCTTACGCCACCAATAATGCTGCCTCAGATCCTGATACATCTTCGCGGCGCCCGGGTGAATAGAATACCGAGAACTGTGGGCCTCCGCTAAGATCAACTCTCGAATCTCATCAACATTGGGCACACAAACTCGCCCCTGCAATCTCAATACACCATCATCATCTAAGGTTACTTTCTTGGCACCTCCACGATGCACCGTGTCTCTCAAGACACACAAATGGGGATCCTCAAACTGCCGCTCGCGGATACACTCTAATACTGAGGAACGAGCAACCGTGCAAGCTAACACTCTACTAGGCTCAGAAATATCCAACCTCACAAGACGATTGGCCAAGGCCTGAACATCCAAAGCAAGTGATCTCTGGCTGACTGGAATATAAGCAAGACTACCCATGCTGGCGGACTTCCTGCTCAATGCATCGGCCACCACATTGGCCTTCCCAGGTGGTATAAGATAGTAACATCATAATCCTTTAGCAACTCTAACCACCTCTTCTGCCTCAAATTCAACTCTTTCTGCTTGAACAGATACTGAAGACTCTTGTGATCAGTGTAAACCTCACACGCCACGCCATATAAGTAATGCCTCCAGATCTTCAGGGCATGAACAATGGCTGCCAACTTGAGATCATGAACCGGATAATTCTTCTCGTGGATCTTCAACTGCCTTGAAGCATAAGCAATGACCTTGCCTTCCTGCATCAACACTGCACCAAGCCCAATACGAGACGCATCACAATAGACCGTATATGGCCCTGAACCTGTGGGCAGAACCAATACCGGTGCCGTAGTCAGAGCCGTCTTGAGCTTCTGGAAGCTCGCCTCACACTCGTCCGACCACCTGAACTGGGCACCCTTCAGGGTCAATCTGGTCATAGGGGCTGCAATGGATGAAAACCCCTCCACGAACCGACGGTAGTAACCTGCTAACCCCAGGAAACTCCGAATATCCGTAGCTAAAGCTGGTCGAGGCCAGTTCTTGACTGCCTCTATCTTCTTCGGGTCTACCTGAATACCTGCTGCTGATACGACATGACCCAGGAATGCGACCGAACTCAACCAAAACTCGCACTTTGAGAACTTAGCATACAACTGACTATCCTTTAGGGTCTGAAGGACCACTCTGAGGTGCTGCTCATGCTCCTCCTGACTGCGGGAGTATATAAGAATATCGTCAATGAAGACTATCACGAACAAGTCCAAATAAGGTCTGAACACTCGGTTCATCAACTCCATGAACGCTGCTGGGGCATTAGTCAATCCAAATGACATGACCAAAAACTCATAGTGCCCATACCGAGTGCGAAATGCTGTCTTAGGGACATCAGACGCCCTAATCCTCAGCTGGTGGTAGCCAGATCTCAAATCTATCTTTGAAAACACCCTCGCACCCTAAAGCTGGTCGAATAAATTGTCGATCCTCGGCAGTGGATACTTATTCTTAATTGTAACCTTGTTCAATTGTCGGTAATCGATGCACATTCTCATCGAACCATCCTTTTTCTTAACAAAGAACACCGGCGCACCCCAAGGCGAAACACTGGGTCTAATGAAACCTTTCTCAAGCAAATCCTACAGTTGTTCCTTTAACTCTTTCAACTCCGGTGGGGCCATACGATATGGCGGGATAGAAATGGGCTGAGTGCCCGGGGCCAAATCAATACAAAAGTCGATATCCCTGTCGGGTGGCATACCCGACAAGTCTGAAGGGAAAACCTCAGGAAACTCCCGAACAACGGGCACGAAATCAATAGAAGGGGCCTCCGCGCTAGAATCGCGGACATACGCCAAGTAGGCCAAACATCCCTTCTCGACCATACGCCGAGCTTTCACATACGAGATAACACTGCAGGTACAATGACCAAAAGTCCCTCTCCACTCTAAACGAGGTAAATCCGGTAAGGCTAAGGTCACGGTCTTGGCATGGAAATCCAAGATAGCATGGTACGGGGAAAACCAATCCATCTTCAATATAACATCAAAGTCGACCATGTCCAAAAGCAACAAATCAACACGAGTCTCAAGACCCCCAAACACTACGATACAAGAACGATGAACTTAGTCGACCATAATAGAGTCACCCACCGGTGTTGACACATAAACAGGAATACTCAATGAGTCACTAGGCATAACCAAATAGGGTGCAAAATAGGACGACACATATGAATACGTAGATCCGGGATCAAATAGCATAGAAGCATCCCTATCACAGACCAGAATAGTACCTGTAATCACAGCATCTGATGACTCAGCCTCTGGCCTGGTTGGCAAAGCATAACAACGGGGTTGGGCCCCACCTCCCTGAATCATATCCCTGGGACGATCTGCTGTTGGTTGACCCCTACCTCTAGCGGTCTGAGCTCCACCTCTAAAACCTCTACCTCTACCTCTATGTCCTCTACCCCCGCCTCTAGCTGGCTGGGCAGGCTGTGGGGCAACTAGTGCCTGGATCATCGGGCGAGAACCCTGCTGCTACGAGCTGCTGGAAACTCGAGGGCAATATCTAGCAATGTGACTCACATCGCTACAAGTATAACAAGCCCTCGGCTGCTGAGAATAACGAAGTGGTGGTGCACTGATAGGTGCTGATGGTGAACTGAAGATCTGCTGGTCAGAATACTGCGGCTAAGAACCACGACCACCTGGTGTACCATGAGAAGCCTGGAGAGCTGACTGAAAGGGCCTCGAAGGATGTCCTCTACCATAAGAATCCCTACCTCCAGACGAGGTACCACTGAATCTACCAGAATGACGGGGCCTCTTATCAGACCCATGACCACCTCCCTGAGCAAGTGCCATCTCTATCCGGCGGGCACCATCTGCCGCCTCCTGAAATGAAATCTTACTACCGGCACTCATGGCCATCTGAACACAGGTCGGCTGGGCCAACCCATCAATAAACCTCTGCACCTTCTCTCTATCGGTGGGGAGTATCACAATGGCATGACGAGCAAGATCAATGAACCGGGTCTCATACTGGGTGACCGTCATAGGACCCTGCTGGAGACGCTCAAACTGCCTGCGAAGAGCATCTCGCTGAGTAACTGGGAGAAACTTCCCCAGGAATAACTCTGAAAACTGATCCCAGGTCAATGATGGCGACCTTGTGGCCTGGCTAAACAAAAATCCCTCCACCAAGTCTTGGCGGATCCTGCCAGGCGAAAAGTGGCGAAGTCGACCCCATTGGTCTCTATAATGCCCATAGTCCGTAGAACCTCATGACAGCTGAATATGTAATCCTGAGCATCCTCTGAGGGGGTGCCACTATATGTGGTTGTGAAGAGCTTGGTGAAACGATCAAGCCTCCACAAAGCATCCACGGACATAGCCGCATCATCGCTGGACTGAGCCGCAATACCTGGCTGGGCTGTCACAGCTGGCTGAGCTGCCGGAACCTGAGCCTGAGGAGCTACTGGCTCTGGAGTACGAGTATCGGGAGTCTGAACTCCTCCCCCAGCCTGAGATGTGGCTGGAGCTACGGGAAGCAAACCCGCTCTAGAAATGCCCTCCATAAAGCCTACCAGTCGGACCAAAGCATCCTGAAGCACTAGAGTGGCTATAAAACCCTATGGGACCTGAGCTGGGCCCACTGGAACAACTGGGGCCGGAACCTCCTCCTCAAAATCGACCTGAGGCTCCGTCGCTGGAAATGCTGCTTGGGGCTGAGCTCTGCCCCGGCCTCGGCCTATGGCACGGCCTCGGCCTCGCCCTCTGCCCCTAATAGGGGCTGCTGCTGGGGGCTCAGGCTGTTGCGCGGTAGAAGAGGAAGCACGTGTCCTCGCCATCTGCGAAAGAACAGAGTGGAAAGACAATCAGTACTTGAGAAACAGAATCGCACGATAAGAATGAACAAGGTGAAGTTTTCCTAACTCAGTAGCCTCTGCGGGAGAAATACAGACGTCTCTGTACCGATCCCTCAGACTCTACTGAGCTTGTCTGTGAGTTGTAAGACCTGAGTAACCTAGTGCTCTGATACCAACTTTTCACGACCCGGATTTTCCACCATCAAGTGTCGTGATGGCGCCTACTATCGGATCTAGGCAAGCCAAATATTTAAAACACCTTTCCTGCTTTCTTTCAAACAATATAATAAACGAGACAAAATCTAAGCGGGAGACTTTAAATCTAAAGCAACTGAAAACCAAAAGTGCGGAAGTTTGAACCAAAATGCTACCCAGAGTCTGGTGTCACTAGCTCACGGACTACTACAGAATACTACAATCAATGTCTGAAGGGAAAATACATCATGTTTGTCTGATACAAGATAAACAAACAAAAAAAACATGGAAAGGGACTTCGGCCTGCGAATGCCAGCTAGGCTACCTCGAGAGTCCCTGAACTGAAGATAGCTCCCAGAAGTCCTACTGCTGCGGTCCGTAAGCTGCTCCCTGATCTGTGCACCAAAAATGCATAGAGTGTAGCATCAGCACAACCGACCCCATGTGCTGGTAAGTGCCTGGCCTAACCCCGGCGAAGTAGTGACGAAGTGGACGGCGTGCCACACGATCCCATAATATCATATATAAGTGGACGGCGTGCCACACGATCCCATAATATCATATATAAGTGGACGGCGTGCCACACGATCCCATAATATCATATATAAGTGGACGGCGTGCCACACGATCCCATAATATCATATATAAGTGGACGGCGTGCCACACGATCCCATAATATCATATATAAGTGGACGGCGTGCCACACGATCCCATAATATCATATATAAGTGGACGGCGTGCCACACGATCCCATAATATCATATATAAGTGGACGGCGTGCCACACGATCCCATAATATCATATATAAGTGGACGGCGTGCCACACGATCCCATAATATCATATATAAGTGGACGGCGTGCCACACGATCCCATAATATCATATATAAGTGGACGGCGTGCCACACGATCCCATATTATAGTTCATAATATCTGACTTCATATAGTAGACCCCTTCAGGGGAGAATAACAACTCAATACCTTTAACCCGGCAAGGATACAACTAACAGCCCAAAATATCCCGACAATGGAGAATATATATATCAGTCTACACATCCCGGCAAGGGAGTATTCACAACACATTCTCCTTTTAAATCATTCTTCCTCAACCGTTCACATTATATGAAACTTATCAAATAAACAAGGAGCTTGTGTCACATTATTCGAATTAAAAGCAATCAAGACTCACGGTCATGCTAGACTCCGGTGCATAGATAACCGTCACCATGCCTATACACCGTACTCCACATTAGCAAGTAGCAAATATCATCCTAATCCTATTCCCTCAAGCCAAAGTTAGAACAAACACTTACCTCGAATGCTCCAAACTCAACTCACGCTTCTAGTATAGCTTTACCTCTTGATTCCACCACCAATCCGCTCGAATCTAGTCATAAGTTACTTAATCACATTAATAATTACTAAATGAATCATCCCCAATGCATGAAAATAGATTTTTTCAAGGTTTTTCCCAAAAAGGTCAAAAATACCCCCGGACCCACGTGGTTGAAACTCGAGGTTCGGACCAAAACTCGGTTACCCATTCCCCCATGAATCCCAATAGATGATTTATTTTTAAATCGGACCCCAAATTGAGGTCCAACTTCTCAATTTGTAGAAAACCTAGGTTCTACACAAAACACCCAATTTTTCCCCATGAAAATCTTTGATTTTAAGTTGAAATTATGTTAAAAGATGTTAAGGAATAAAGAAATTAAGTTAGAAATCACTTACCAATCGTTTTGGAGAAAAAAAGGTTGTTTGGAAAATCGCCTCTTAGGTTTTGGATTTTTGAAAAGTGAAAAATGACTGAGATTTTCCGAACTTGTATACCTTTCTGAGGACCTGGCGCGGACCGCACAAAAATGTGTTGCGGCCACGCCGAGTGGGAGAAAAGTGGGGCTTCTCTGAACCCTTCCAGCGCGGACCGCACTGTTTTGGTGCGCGGCCGCGCTGGCCAACCTGAAACCCTAGCCTCAGACTCAGCCACGCGGACCGCACAAAAATGCATTGCGGCCGCGCGACTCCAGCTCGGACCGCACGGAAATGACTACGGCCGCGCTGGTGTCTGCAACACCTGAACCTGCATTTTCTTAAGTCCAAGACCTCCCGGGCCCCATTCAAAACTCACCCGAGCCCTCGGGGCTCCAAACCAAACATGCACACAACCTTAAAAACATCTTACGGACTTACTCGTGCGATCAAATCGCCAAAATAACATCATATACATAGGATCAAGCCTCAAACACATGATTTTCTTTCTTCAACTTTCATAACTCAAACTCTCCATTTTTAGTCCGAAACACGTCATATGACGTCCGTTTTTAGCCAAACTTTACAGATAGTGCTTAACACATATTTAAGACTTGTACCGGGCGTCGGAACCAAAATACGAGCCCGATACCTATATTTTCTAACTCCTTTTCATTTCAAATTTTCATATCAAATTTCAGAAAAACAATTTCTTTCAAAAATTCATTTCTCGGGCTTGGGACCTCAGAATTTGATTCCGGGCACACGCCCAAGTCCCATATTTTTCTACGGACCCTCCGGGACCGTCGAATCACAGGTCCGGGTCCGTTTACCCAAAATGTTGACCGAAGTCAACATTATGCATATTAATACCAAAATTCATCAAATGTTTCACATAATTCACATATTCTAACATAAAAACTTTCCGGCTACGCGCCCGAACTGCGCACGCTAATCGAGGCAACTAAAAGAGAGGCTTTCAAGGCCTCGAGAGCACGGAACAAGGAAGAATTATGGTGATGACCCCTTGGGTCGTCACAGTATGCTCTGTGGTTGCAGCTTAGTCTGATCTTTTACATCAGAAAGGAAATAATCTTGATTTGTGTCGTCAACTATTAAATAATATTTCTGTCAAATATGGGAGACAATAAACAAGAAGAATCTACATCAAATGTCAACAATACGTCATCATTGGCATCTTCGCTTATGACAAGAATTGTGTCAAATGCGAAATTTGCGGTAGAAATATTTGACGGGTGCGGACATTTTGGGATGTGGCAAGGCGAGGTTCTAGATGTCCTTTTTCAACAAGGGCTAGATCTGGCCATTGAAGAAAAGAAACCAGATGTTATTGGAGAAGAAGATTGGAGAATTATCAACCGTGTTGCTTGCGGTACCATTCGATCCTACCTTGCTAGAGAGCAGAAATATCCATACACAAAGGAAACTTCTGCAAGTAAATTATGGAAAGCACTGGAGGATAAATTTTTGAAGAAAAACAGTCAAAATAAATTGTACATGAAGAAGAGACTGTTTCACTTCACCTATGTTCCTGGTACCACGATGAATGAACATATCACCAGTTTCAATAAGTTGGTCACAGATTTGCAAAATATGGATACAACTTATGATGATGGTGACTTGGCCTTGATGTTGTTGGCGTCACTTCCTGATGAGTACGAGCACCTTGAAACTACTCTACTCCATGGAAATGACGAAGTTTCTCTCAGAGAAGTTTGTTCGGCTTTGTACAGCTATGAACAAAGAAAGCGAGAAAAACAGAAGGGCGGAGAAGGAGAAGCACTATTTGTGAGGGGTCGTCCTCAAAATCAAACGAGGACAAAGAAGGGAAGATCCAAGTCAAGATCCAGACCCAGCAAAGATGAATGTGCCTTTTGTCGAGAAAAAGGGCACTGGAAGAAAGACTGTCCGAAGTTGAAGAATAAGGCCAAACATAACAATGGAAAGGCCATTATGGATTCAAATGTAGCTGATTGTGATGATTCAGACTTCTCATTAGTTACAACAGAGTCATCAACATCATCAGACATATGGTTGATGGACTCGGCTTGTAGCTATCATATGTGTCCCAACAGGGACTGGTTTGTGGAATTTCAAGAAGGAGAATATGGAGTCATCCACACAGCGGATAACAGCCCTCTTACCTCATATGGCATTGGTTCAATACGATTAAGGAACCATGATGGAATGATCAGAACATTAACAGATGTTCGATTTGTACCGGATTTGAAGAAGAATCTCATCTCTGTAGGAGCCCTAGAATCAAAAGGGTTCAAAATCATTGCAGAAAATGGAGTGATGAGAGTATGCTCCGGTGCACTAGTGGTAATGAAGGCTAATCGGAAGAATAATAATATGTACCGCTATCGTGGCAGTACAGTTATTGGGACAGCGACAGTGACATCCAGTGACGACAAAGAGGCAGAAGCAACCAAGCTATGGCACATGCGCTTGGGACATGCTGGAGGAAAATCCTTGAAAACTCTATCAGATCAAGGATTGTTAAAAGGAGTAAAGGCTTGCAACTTGGAGTTTTGTGAGCATTGTGTCAAAGGGAAACAGACAAGGGTTAAATTTGGTACAGCGATCCATAATACTAAAGGCATTTTGGATTATGTACACTCTGATGTTTGGGGTCCTTCCAAAACACCTTCATTGGGTGGGAAGCACTATTTTGTAACCTTTGTTGATGATTTTTCTCGAAGAGTGTGGGTGTATACAATGAAAAACAAAGATGAAGTGCTGGGAATTTTTCTCAAATGGAAGACGATGGTGGAGAATCAAACAGGCAGGAGGATCAAGTGTATTCGCACAGACAATGGAGGTGAATACAAAAATGATCATTTCAATAAGGTCTGTGAAAATGATGGCATCGTCCGACACTTCACTGTTAGACATACACCACAACAGAATGGAGTGGCAGAACGTATGAACCGGACCTTGCTGGAGAAGGTACGGTGTATGTTGTCCAATGCTGGCTTGGGCAAAGAATTTTGGGCTGAGGCAATTACATATGCATGCCACCTCATTAATCGTCTACCATCTGCTGCTATTGATGGCAAGACACCATTTGAAAAATGGTATGGAAAACCTGCTGTAGATTATAACTCTTTGCACGTGTTTGGCTCAACTGCATATTATCATGTGACGGAGTCAAAATTGGATCCAAGGGCAAAGAAGGCTATTTTTATGGGAATTACTTCTGGAGTCAAAGGATATCGCTTATGGTGTCCTATGACAAAGAAAGTAATATTCAGCAGGGATGTTACCTTTGATGAATCTGCTATGGTAAATAAGGTAACAGAAGATACCAAACAAAATAAAGGTGCTTCTAAGCAGGTGGAGTTTGAGGGAAAATTTATTTTTCCTACACAAGAAGCAGAGGAGGAAACAAATGAAGATTACCCTCTGGAAGGAGAGCCAGTAGAGGAGATTCCAACTCAGGAACCTCAACAACAACTTGAATCAATAGCAACCAGCAGGCCAAAAAGAACAATAACGAAACCTGTTCGTCTCATAGAGACGGTTGCTTGTGCAACCTCAATTGTAGCTGATGATGTTCCTACCACTTATAAAGACGCTGTCCAAAGTTCAGAAGAAGATAAGTGGAGGATTGCCATGAATGATGAAATACAGTCCCTTCATCAGAATCATACATGGAGATTGGCCAATCTCCCGAAGGGAAAGAAAGCAATTGGGTGCAAATGGGTATTTGCAAAGAAAGAAGGATTTCCTAACCAAGTAGATGTTCGCTACAAAGCAAGATTGGTGGCCAAAGGATATGCTCAAAAGGAGGGAATTGATTACAATGAAGTGTTTTCTCCAGTTGTAAAACATTCCTCCATTAGAATTATGTTGGCTTTGGTAGCACAATTGGATTTGGAACTAGTTCAGATGGATGTAAAAACTGCGTTTTTACATGGAAACTTGGAGGAGGAAATCTACATGACTCAGCCAGAAGGATTCAAAGTTGCTGGAAAAGAAAATATGGTGTGCAAACTTGAAAAATCGTTGTACGGATTGAAACAATCTTCTAGACAATGGTACAAGCGATTTGACGAGTTTATGTTGCGGCAAGGGTACAAGAGAAGCAAATACGATCATTGTGTGTATTTGCACAAGCTTAAAGATGGTTCCTTTGTATATCTTCTCCTATATGTTGATGATATGTTGATAGCTTCCAAGAATTCGGAAGAAATTGATAAGTTGAAGATTCAACTGAAGAAGGAGTTCGAGATGAAGGATTTGGGTGAGGCAAAGAAAATTCTTGGCATGGAGATAATTAGAGATAGACGTTCAAAGAAACTCTGTTTATCTCAAAAGGAATATTTGAAGAGAGTACTTCAACGTTTTGGCATAGATGACAAGACTAAGCCAGTTAGTACTCCACTTGCTTCCCATTTTAAGCTAAGTACTACTATGTCGCCAATGGATGAAGTTGAACGAGAGTATATGTCAAATGTACCATACGCAAATGCTGTTGGTAGCTTGATGTATGCAATGGTTTGCACAAGGCCTCACATTTCACAAGTTGTTGGAGTTATTAGCAGATATATGCACAATCCAGGGAAGAAGCATTGGCAAGCTGTGAAGTGGATTCTACGGTATATTCATAATACTGTAGATGTCGGATTAGTTTTTGAGCAGGAAGACAATCAGTCTGTCGTTGGATATTGTGACTCAGATTTTGCGGGTGATCTGGACAAACGAAGATCAACTACTGGTTATGTGTTTACTTTTGCAAAGGCACTAGTTAGTTGGAAGTCTACTTTGCAGTCAACAGTTGCTTTGTCTACAACAGAGGCAGAGTACATGGCTATTACAGAGGTTGTGAAGGAGGCAATTTGGCTTCAAGGATTGCTAAAGGAGTTTGGTGTTGAACAAAAAGGTATCACAATTTTTTGTGATAGTCAAAGTGCTATTCAATTAGCGAAGAACCAAGTTTATCATGCAAGGACGAAGCACATTGATGTTTGGTATCATTTTGTACGAGAAATCATAGAAGAAGGTGGAGTCACAGTGAAGAAAATTCATACTACGGAGAATCCTGCTGATATGCTGACAAAGGTGGTGACTGCGATCAAGTTTCAACATTGTTTGGATTTGATCAACATTGTTGAACACTGAAGATTGAAGATGAAGACACAACCAAAATTTGTTACCGAGAGAAAATTGAAGATGTGGAATTTTGCCAAGGTGGAGATTTGTTGAATTATATGTCAAATTTCCATCCCACATCGGTGGGTTAAGGAGTTGGTGGAAAACTTTTTCCTATAAAAGGAGACTTAATGTTTAGGATTTAAACAAACCTCTCATTTGTCTTCTCATCTGTTTAAGGCATTTGTATCTTCTCTCTTTAGTATTATTTCACTTATATTTTTGGAGTGGAATAAAATATTGGTTGTGTCCGAGGAGTAGGCAAAATTAGTCGAACCTCGTAAATTTTGGTGTTCCCTTTATTGTTGTTTTATTGTCTTATTTATTATTTGGTGTCTGTCATAATTTTTGGTATAGTAGTTGTGGCTTATTCACACTATATACATTTGACTTCCGCAACATATTTAAGGAAAATCAGATCTACACACAAACTTATTCAGAAACCAAATTAAACATATACATTATCCCCTATAAACATCAAGGTGGGAACTAATTGAGAAGTTGCAAAGCTATCTCAACTCAATTTGGAAGTAAAAACAAACAGAGAAATCAAAGAATACAGCAAATAAAGCAGTGTTCACTTTCCTTCAATGGCTAACACACAAAATCAAGAATCATGGATATTGAAGCCTCAGAGCAGTTCTGCAGAAGTGGCAACTCCCAAGAACAGAGTGGAAACGCCAAGTTCCTTCCTTAATCTCATGATTTTCACTTTTCACAAACCAATTCATTTTCCGGGTTTTGAGAAAATGGTGTTCAGCACCTTGACCTTCACCCGCCTTGTTGCGCAAACTCATCCTTCTATCCAAACATTGCTTCAAGCCTTCAACAACGTGACACAATACAATGTTATACACAGTATAAAACAGCACATTATGAGACGACGAGAAATATCAACTCAAACAGGCAGTAAAAAGATAATTACCTCAACATGCAGCCAGTTGCCAAGACTCTTATAGTATGTCAACTCTTGGAATGTGAGCAATCTTAGGCCAGTCCTCTCCTACTTCCTTGTCGCATCTTTGCTTCAGGCTTGATGAAGATCCATGAACAATTAGCATTTGCAATGCTGTGAGAGATCGCATGCCTTCTGGAAAGGATGTCAACATAGGTGAACCATAAATCTCCAATTGATTAAGGGCAATGAGGTCGCCTATCCATTCTGGTATTGTTGTGAAGTTATGACATCCCTGAATCTGTATAGACTTCAAAGTACCCGAGAAATGTTGGAGCCAAACTGGTAGCGACATTAGCTTGTCAAGATTGCTAACATTGAAAGTTGATAAATTCCCCGGGACTTCAAGTTGCATTGCTTCTTCGTTCGACAAATAAAGTAGAGGGCAACACGCTATATATAAAAACTCAAGGGAAGTGAGATGAGTGAGACATGTGGATAGAGAGACCAGATTTCTGCAGTGAGTAATAGACAAGGATTGGAGCGAAGTGAGACTCTTGAACGAATCCTCTGGCATAGTTTCTAGGCCCTCGATAGAATCAGGAGGTGGGCAAAGAATCTGCTTCAATATCTTCTCACTTATTTCCCCCAAATAAAGATACTTTAAGGAAGGGAAGTAACACTCATATGTAGGAGAATTTGATGGTAGCATGAATTTATCATCACCTTCAAGATTCCATAGTACAAGATTTTCGAGAGAAGGCAATCGCCATAATGGTGGGAGCTTTTGGCATTTACAACAACTCGTGATATTTAGATAAACAAGCTTGGGTAGCAAAAAGCCAAGATTATCAACCATCAACCAACTTGGGAACCTTGATCCACTATAATATTGTATTTTCAAGCTTTCAATGTTTTGGTGCGGCTGCAGGGCCTCCAACATTATCAGATCAGCTCCAGTATCATCCTCTTGATTTCCATATTCGAACTCTACGGACAGCTCCTGAAGATGTTTCATTCTTTTCACTACATCGGTAGGTATTCTTTCTCCAATTACACTGGCTCGTCCCATGAACTTAATGTGTAATCTATTTCTGAGATCAGCAAGGCCCTTTAATTCATTCAACTTGTCACTTGCCAAACCAGATATACAACTTTCTTTGCCTACAACAAAACTTGTCAATGTCCGTAGAGATGTCAATTGGCCAATTCCAGGTGGCATATCTTCCAATGAATAGCAATCATCAAAATCCAAATGCGTGACACTTGACAACTGCCACAGTCCTGGTGGAATATGGGTTAATGCATAGCACTGCGTACATACCAAACGTCGAAGGCTCACCAATCTCCAAATATCTCTTGGCAATTTTTTGAGATTAATGCAATTAACCAACTTTAAAACTTGTAGATTATGCAATTTTGTGATGGAATTTGGTAAAGTAACAATGCTTATACAGGAAATAGCAAGATATCTTAGATGCTTCAGTCCACCTAAAGATTGAAGCAGAAATTTTATCTGCACGTGACGTAGATCCAGAACGCGTAAACATTCAAAACTTGCAAGCATTCTCTCTAACGTTGAATTGCTTATGAAAACGTATTCAGACCCATTTAGGTAAATAAATGTCCGCAATTTCATATGCTTCGCATAGGAGGGTTTGGGAAATGCCATTGAACCATTAATCTGGAATAAACAAGATGCATAGAGAGTTTGTTCAGGGAGGACAATCTCTGCATCTTCTGTTTCAGTGATACTGAAAACCTCCCCATCTGCAACTTCTTTAGCAAGATCATGAATAAGATCGTGCATTTCGTAAAACTGCGGAAATGATTTGTCTTCTTCAGTTTCTTGAAAGAATGACCTTCTTAACAAATCAATGAAATATGAATTTGCAATGTCCTCCACATTGTCTCTGTTGCTAGTAGTTGATTGTATAAAGCCTTGAGCGATCCACATATCAATCAAATCAACTCTATCAATTAGGGAATCCTTTGGAAAGAGGGAACAATATGCGAAGCATATCTTTAGATGGTGAGGAAGGTGATTGTAGCTCAATCTCAAAATGGCCATGACACTGTCGCCTCCTCGTGTGATACTTGACAAATCTTGATTCATGAAATATATCCATTCATCCTCAGTTCTTTTTAGGCGTAGTAGGCTTCCTACTGACCTTATTACAAGAGGAACTCCTCCACACCTCTTCACAATTTTCTTTCCTATTTCCACCAAACTCGAATTTTCACTCTCTTTGTTACACTCAAATGCCATTTTTTCAAACAATGCCCATGCCTCTTCTTCTGAAAGGTCCCCTAATTTATGTTGGTGAATACTTCCTGAAACTTCAGCAACTACATCTGAACGAGTAGTTACTAAAATCTTACTTCCCTTAGCTCCACCAATCAACATATTTTTCAATGTCGACCATTTCAAGGCATCTTCGTTCCACACATCATCGAGCACCAGTAGATATTTCTTCCCATCAAGCATTTCTCGAAGTTGTTTTTGCACTGCATCTAGTTGAAGGCAATTAGCCTTCCCCCCTCCTGCAGATTCGATGATTTTTTCTGCAATCACTTTCACTTCAAAAACGTCTGAAACACAAACCCACAATCTTTTCTCAAATTTTACCTGAACCATTTCACTATTATACACCAATTGCGCGAGAGTGGTCTTTCCTAGTCCACCAAGGCCAACAATCGATATAACTGCAACATTCTCATTTACCTCAGAATCCATAAGAAAATCTAGAATTTTCGTTCTATCATCATTCCTTCCAATGACTTCTCCATCAGGCACAAATGAATAAGTCTCTCTATCCAAATTAGACTCAAGAAGCAAAGGTTGCCTCCTTTCAACAAGGTTTAAGTAGGCCTTATTTTTTGCAATTACATCTAGATTTTCTCGAATGGCCTTGAGACGCTTACTTATCTTAAGATTATAAAGCACAGGATTTGACTTTGAGAAGAAGATGCTTACATTACTCACCAATTTTCGATGTGTCACTTCAGTGGCAAAGTCATCCAAGAGATCATCAGCGTCAAAGAAAACTCTTTTAAGTTTCCTTATCCAATCCCTCACCTCGTGGCTACTCTGCTGCTGCTCCTCCGCGTCAATTAGTACAGCTTGGATTGAAGAAACTGTACCAGAAAGCTTGCTAAGCTCATCGCTTAGTCCCCAAATTGATCCTACTTCTTGAACTGCAAGAGAACCCAAGTTTTTCAAGATCTCAGCAGCAAGCCCGTAAAGAATTTCAGCCATGATGAGAAAGTAATATGATTTGAAGATCAACAACCTTTTTTTTTTGCAAAATAGTTGAAGTCTTTTGTATTAGAAGTTGCCTTTATCTAATACTACAAATACAGGCACAGTAAAGGAATCTTCTTTTTCCCAGACTGAGCTATCCTTTTCTTGTTTATGGCTCCTTCATGTACTTTTCTCCTTAAATTCTAAAGAGCACAAAAGCAAACTTCCCCATTATGGAGTTGGAATCATTACTATTTCGGTTTTTTAACGAAGGAGCGGATACGGAAAAATCTCCTATGTATTTAATTTCGTACTTTACAAATACTACAAACTACATACAAATACAAACACAGTAAAGGAATCTTCTTTTTCCCAAAACTGAGCTATCCTTTTCTTGTTTATGACTCCTTCATTCATGCGCTTTTCTCTTTAATTCTAAAGAGCACAAAATCAAACTTCCCCATTATGGAGTTGGAATCATTAGAAACTAGATGGGCTTTTGGCTTAAGTTCAGTCATGCCTTCATTGTATGTAAGATTTTAGTTGGGGGAAGAAGAGTTTGAGGAAATGACCAAAAAAGAGATATGAATTTAGTCACAAAATAGGTTCATTTCTTTTCAAGTGATTGGAGCTAAAACTTTGTGACGGTGGGATATAGTCGGGCCATTATTTAACCAGCGGTTGGTCATATATTTTCAAATTTATTTTTAAAAAATCTGATATAGGTGAAATTTGGTTTGAAGATAAAAATTTGTTTGGATATAATTTTTCAAAACATATTTTATTTTTTAAAAAAAAACATTAAATGTGACTTATACCCATAAGTTCTAAAATCTATCAAAAATACCAAACAAACAAACGTGCTAATCATGTATAACCTTGATCGATGCCATGCATTATTATTATTATTATTATCACAAACCATGGTCTTGAACGTAGATAAGTTTGGCACGAAATTATCATTTTTACAATGAACTATATAATACACTATCCTAAAGCCATAACATGATATTTGACACGACCCAAATTTCCCTACGTAGGATATTGTGACTGCACCTAGTCTCTAAGACTAGGTAAGCCTAACAAATATGCGAAAATAACTGAAATAATAATTTAAAAACTCGAAACTCAACAACTGATATAAGGAAAAATCTTCATAACTCAGTACATATGCAATTTGCCTAAAACCCGGCGAAATATAAGTCACAAGCTCTATGAAGTGATACTGAACATCTCTATACACAAAAGTCTAATAAAGGATAAGGAAATAAAAATAATCTAGGTAGAAAGGGACTCCAAGGCCTGCAGACGTCGACAGATATACCTTGAAGTCTCCACGTACGGACTTAGGTCACTAATGCCTGGTCTGGTAGGAAGTACCTGGATCTGCACAAAAAGATTTACAGAAGCGTAGCATGAGTACACCACAACGGTACCCAATAAGTGACAAGCCTAAACTCCATAGAGTAGTGACAAAGTCGGGTCAAGGCCTTACTAGAATAAATAAAAAGACTGAACAAGTGTAATGCATCGTAATAATACCAGTAATAAAATTTAAACAACAAATGGCATTTCAAGGTTGGCTACACGAAACTAAAGCAATTTATTGCAGTACAAAGAAAATAATTAATAATATACTAAGGAAACAACAACCAAGGATAGGTGCAAAAATGGAGAAATGCCAACAAGAGTCACTATCGAGGTACCGTCTCGCAGTCTCAAATCACAAAAATAAATCACAATTATTTTTTATATCATCGCAGGAGCCTTTACATTTAGTTTTTTTTTAAAAAAAAATCATTTTTCCGAAATAGTATCCCGTGTTTTAGCCCACCTTATCGCACCGCATGACTTTTAGTCGCTCCCCTACTAGCCATGCGTATCATGCCTGCTTTATCTCACCACATGCGTTTCAACCCCAACTCTTATACCACCGTATGCGTATCAGTATCATAACATTTCACAAATCGCACCTAAAGTGCTCAAATATCACAACTTGCCAAAGAAATCAACAATTTTGCATGACTCGGGAACTACAGGCAAATACTTTATTTTGACTAGTGGTAAAAACAAATTTGCTAAGATGCTAGAACGTATTCGGGGCGAGGAAAAAAGTAGGAAACTAAGGAGACCAAAAGGTCTCGAGGTTCTGTAGAATTCGGCAGATTCTTCTTTGCAGTTATAACACATTATGGCGGAGGCTTGGGCGGTCGACCAGCCGAGACTGCATTTTCGAATACTCGTTGTGCTCCAATTAATCAGGACACTCATGTGGGACAGTCATTTTTTAATGCACCGCTGACACGGGATTTCCTACAATAGTAATTCAGTTATTCGACACAGACTCAGTATGAGAAGCTGAACCGCAAGTGGGTTGTTTTGAGTGTGGTGATACTAGGCACATCATGAAAAAATATACGAGACTTGTGAGAAACCTATTTCATCAGAACACACAGGCCACGTACTCCATTACAATTACTACTCTACCTACACTATCAGTTAAGGGTGGAGGATAAGCAGGTAGAGGGCACCTAAGAGGTGAGGGCCCATCCCATTGATATATTTGCTATGGTATGGCAGAGGTCGCTACACCAGATAGTGCCATTACAAATACGATCTCGAGTTATTACAAAGTAACAATTTCATTAACTTGATTCGGTTCTGAGTAGCAAGGCAAATCCTCCTAATATTCTCCACTCATGAGTGAGTTTCTTAATCCTAAAATCTACTTATATGAATACTCGTGTTGGGAGATGTTATGGAGATAGCTATGTTCATCATTATGTGTTGGTCACTAAGAATAGTGTTGAGGCTAAAAGTAACTTTTGTTAATCATTTCGATGAGTTTGATGTAATTTCTAAATAATTAATTTCAATTGTGCATTATATTCCCTATCGATATGAGGATTCTTTATATGTTGTGATTTTGTTTAACGGAAATTATTTAGAAGAAGAAAGGAAGGAAATGGAAAGTTTCAGTTGGCACAATGTGCGTATTACCTGTGTACGGAGTTGAGGACGAATTCCTCGTACTTTTATATGATGTAAAATATTAAATCGGGCTCCCAGCTGCGGTGGATGTTATATAAGGACGAGGTCCTTGTGGTGAAAAGTTTATGTGTTTAAATTATCCCTTTGTGAAATTAAAATTTGTAATATAGTACTTATTGGGAGACATTCCTATGAGGCTTATTTGAAAATTCTTGTATGAATATCTCTGTGCATAATTTGCCAAATTGTATTGCAATTAATTAGTTTCAGCCTATGAGGTGAGTGCCAAGTGGCGTAAAATGTGACTCGTTAATTCAGGTAAATAATTATGAGGTATTCATGCCTCGTGCCTTGTTGTCAGTAAAGTGGAGGTTCGAAACGAGATTTTGTTTCAGCAAGTTAATTTGTGATGTTGTAATCAATTATGGATAATTATTAAGACCAGAGATGTAGTTATGGACATGTATATGATGTGTTTTATGTTCAAATATCATTATGATGATGCAATTCTTGTAATGCTGAGATTAGTATTATTGATTTGGGCTGTGGATGTATTGTTAGGAGTTATTTTGGTGTTACTCTGACAGGTGGATAGACCCAATTACAGGGGAGACTCTGTCGAAATTTCTAGAAAATTTGAGAGTTAGTCAAAAGTTTGGGAACTTGAGGTGTGTGAGAAAAGTGTGAAGCTATGTGCATAATTGGGGTCGACTCTACTTCTCATTCGAGGACGAATGATCCTAAGTGGGGAAAAATGTAACACCCTAGAAAACTTTTGAAGTACTTAAGCTCTTAAGAAAGTTGATGTGCGCTAATTATATTATTTTGTGCGCAAAGACGGACTATTAATATGATGGATATCAATTGGATATGATAATAAGTGTGCGAAGTATATTATAAGTGATTTGGGGTCTAAGGAGAAGCCTAAGTCTAAGCCAAGTTGGAAAATTTCAAGATAGACTAAAATTCTAAATTAGCACGCACAAGATCACACTTTGGACGAGCATATCTACATATATATAAGGTGTTATGTGATGAACAACCTATCAAATTAAAGATCTTTGAGTCTAGTTTCTAACGCTTCAAACCATTCATCATTTGGACATTTGTACAAAAGGTTATGATGGATTTACTGAAGGCAGGTAATGCTGTATTCTGGGGCAAAGGCAAATCGCGGTTACCCAATGGGATTTATAAATCGTATTCGACACCTGCGACTTACCTGGACAGATTACAAAACGCGAGTTTCAGCCATTTTAACACATTTGGAGCTATGGAGCTCGGATTGAAGCGTTTTTTGAGGCGATTTTCACCATATGGATTGGGGTAAGTGATTCTAACTCGATTTTGGTTAAAATACATGAATCTATTGTTGTTTTTATCATGAAATTAGTGAATTGGGTTGGAAATGGTAGAAATTCTCTATACCTTAGATTTAAGATTTGGAGGTCGATTTGTTGTTGGAATATAGTAATTTTGGTATGGTTAGACTTATGGTTGAATGGGCGTTCATATTTTGTAACTTTCGTCGGATTCCGAAATGTGGGCCCCACGGGCGATTTTTTATCTAATTTCGGATTTTATTGGAAAATTTGGTATTTTCACATGGGATTGATTTCAATAATCTGTGTTGATTGTATTGAATTATTTTTAGCAAGATTCGAACCATTCAGAGTTGGATAATCGAGGAAAAATGTCAATTATTGGATTGAGATAGCGTGATTTGAGGTAAGTATTTTGCTTAACCTTGTGTGGGGGAATTTCCCCTTAGGCATTGAGTCTTATGTGGAAATTGTGTGATTGAAAACCATGTACGCGAGGCGATTAGTACGTACTTGGTTTATATGTGCAAATTATATCGGTTAAAACTCGTAGACAACCTTATGTATTAAATTGAAAAATTGTTGGAACTTATTAAATCTCTTAATTGTCATGCCTCATTCCTTATTTGTCTAGATTATTTTTATATGATAATTTGGTGCTATTGCTACTTGACTTTTATGTGAACTCTGTGTTTGTTTGAGTTGCTATTTTTATGGAAATAATTTTCATTATTGATTTTATCTACATACAATTTAAATGAGAAATTTAGTTAATAAGATGGATAAATGTATTTATTTCATGAGGTTGTGAATTAAAACAAAAAGTGGTCCCTTGATGAATTTCTTTTCAGTTCATGTTGTTGAATTTGATATTGAGTTATAAAGGCTGTAAATCATATTGAGGCGAAGTGTTAAATTGTAAAATATTATTTTGTTGAGTTTTCACTCCCAGATATTTTGTTAAAATTTTTGTGCGCTTTATGACCGAGCCGTGGGCTTCTTATTGTGGAAAAATAATGTATTGTTGATTCATGTGACAAGTTGTAATATTTGGGCACCTGATGTGCAATTTGTGATATGTTGTAATATTTGAGCACTTGACGTGAAATTTGTGATATGTTGTAGGATTTGAGCACTGGATGTGAAATTTATGATATGTTGTAATATTTGAGCACTTGACGTGAAATTTGTGATATGTTGTAAGATTTGAGCACTGGATGTGAAATTTATGATATGTTGTAATATTTTAGCACTTGATGTGCAATTTGTGATATGCTTTGATATGTGATCACTTGAGGTGCAAGTTGTATTATGTTTCGATAATTGGGCACTTGAGGTGCAAGTTGTATTATGTTGTGATATTTGGGCACTTGAGGTGTGATTTGTGAAATATTGTGATATTGATACGCATGCGGTGATATAAGGCCAGGGTGTTGAAACGCATGCGGTGAGATAAGGGTGGCTTGAAACGCGTGGCTAGTAGGGGAACTACTAGAAGTCATGCGGTGTGATACGGGTGGCTAAAACGCGGGATGCTATTTCCGGAAAAATTATTTTATTTAAAATTATATGTGAAGGCTCCCGCGGTGATATAAGGAAATGAGATATTGTGAATTTATTTATGATTTAGGACTACGAGGCGGTACCTCGGGAGTGCCCTGTTGATATTTCTTTATTTATGTTCTTGTCTTTGGTGATTTTGTTTCATTAATATGTAAATTCTTATCTTCTTCCGTGATGTTCTAGTTGACATTATTATTATTATGTGTTTTGTGCTCCTTGTTGCATTGTGTTCGCTTTGACTTTTTAGTACGAGACTTTGAAGATTTATATTTTTGGTTTTTAGCGATTTTCAATGATTGAGTTGTTTTAAATAAAAGAAATTACTATGATGTTTTAAATTAATAAGTTTTACATCCAAATCAATAGTTTATATGATGCTTTAATTTAAGTGCAATGTCGTTTTCTTCATTCAAACTATTTGTAAAGTAAATTGGTCGTGCATATTTTTTTGATATTTTTGGCATGTGAGTTGTCCGTGCAGTTGTGATAGAAATATGGGCATGAGGTGCCGTGGAAATATGAAAGTGGGGTGAGGCCCGTATTACGAAAAATATGAAGGTGGGCTGAGACCGGTATTTTTTTGATTGTGAAATGAGGTGTCACAATGTGACTTTTATTTGAAAGAATTATATTCAAAATATTATTTCAAAGAATTAGATTTTAAGGATATTTATTTGAAGGAAGTATATTCGAAATATATTTACTGGTAAGTATTATATTCTAAAGATTATTATTTGGAAAACTTTTAGATGAAAGATGTGTAATTGAAGGACTTGATTAAATGGTTGTACTTGTAATCATAATTTGTTGAGCGATATTTATGGTGTTCTTGTCGTCTTGCTATGTATGTCACTTGTTGATTATGAAAGATCTGTAATTGAAGGACTTGATTAAATGGTTGTACTTGTACTCATTATTTATTGAGCAATATTTTTGGTCTTCCTGTTGTCCTATTGTTTATACCACTAGTTGATAATTGTTGCTATCATTGCTATTTGTTTCCTATTATTGTGGTATGCTATATTGCACAAGTTATTAAATGTGTCTTGACTGTACCTCGTTACTACTCCACCGAGGTTAGTCTTGATACTTACTGGGTACCGCTGTGGTGTACTCATACTACACTTTTGTACATTGTTTTATGTACAGAGACAGGTATTGGAGATATAGGACTCGGAAAGAGTTAGAGAGTGATCACAAGGATTCAAGGAAGAGTTGCTTGGTCGTCGCAGTCTTTTGGAGTCTTTCCCTTTTATCGTACTATTATATATTATTCGAGCAGTATTGTATATTTAATTTCCTTCAGATCATTTCATGTATTCAGTTAGAGTTCGTGACTCAGTACTACCAGTCTTGGAAGGTTGTATCTTTATTTTTGCTGTTGGTTTTGTTTATCTATTTTAAAAACAAAAATGGCTTGAATTGTTATTATAATCGGCTTACTTAGTCTTAGATACTAAGTGCCATCACG